>NC_041386.1:720712690-720755583 GCF_002162155.2 Triticum dicoccoides
GGTGGAGCGGGGGAGGGAGCGGGGGAGGGAGCGGGGGAGGGTGCGGGGGGCCGGGTGCTCGTCGGCGGCGGTGGAGCGGGGGAGGGTTGCGGTGGGTCGGCGGCGGCCGTGGAGCTAGCGGGGGAGGGTGCGGGTGGGATCGAGATGGAGGGTGAATCGAGATCGAGATGGAGGGGGATCGAGATCGAGTGTCCTCATGAATTCAAAAAAGTGCCCTTGAAACTTAAAAATATTCATGATATCAAAAAGTGCCCATGAAATACAATCGAGAAATGAAGACTACAATTGAAATACAATCGATCTTAGCTAGCTATCTGTTCACAATCTTCTTGCCCTTCTTTTTCGCAAATGGAGATCTTCTGTGGAACAGACGTCGTTTAGGTAGGGTGGTCCTGCTTCTTCTTGTGGTGTGTGCTGCTACTTCATCGTCGTCGTCATGTTCGATCTTCGGGTCGCCGTACTTGTCGAAGTCCTGCTCATTGGCTACTCCATCCATTCCGATGATCTTCCTTTTGCCTCTCCTCACGACAACACGATTGGGCTTTGACGGGTCGGTAATGAAGAAGCATTGGTCCACTTGGGAAGCCAGTACCCATGGCTCATTTTTCGCGGTGACGTTTGCGCCCACGGTCTTGGATTTGGCTTCGGGTATAACCATGGTGGTGAAATACCGGTCTTCTTTTAGGACGCTCTTGGCCCATCTGACACGGAACATCGGGACCTTCTCTCCAGCGTAGCTCAGCTCCCAGATCTCCTCGATCCTTCCGTACTATCTGTCCTTGTCGTTACCAGTGTAGGATTCCATCGTTACCCCGGAGTTCTGATAACCATCGCTCTTCATGTCCTTGTTCTCGGTGTAGAATGTGTAGCCGTTGATATCGTATGCCTCATAGGTCATCAGGTTGTGCTTGGCGCCCTATGACAAGGCGAATATGAGTTGTTCTTCCGCGGAAGAATCCTCATGTAAAGGGTACGACAGAATCTTCTACTTGAACCAACGTGTGAAACATGAGTTGTGCTCTTTGATTATATCTCCGTCCGTCCTCTGTTGTCCTTGTTCATTATACGTCTTCTCAATAAAGGTTTTGTGCTCTACCACCCAAGGATCAACCACGTCTATGTGTTGTAGCGTGACTAGGTTTGCTCTTTCAAAGTCGGCTAGTCGAACCTCGAAGTCGACATGCATTTCGCGGCGACCCTCACGGTAACCCCATCCAGTGAGTCTGCCGAGGTGCCTGTTGACGGGCAGACCAACGGGGTTCTCGATGCCTAGATAATTCGTGCAATAGGAGATGCACTCTTCGGTCAGAAAGCCCCTGGCAATACTTCCCTCTGGACGTGACATGTTGCGAACGTATCCTTTTATGACACCATTCATCCTTTCGAACGGCATCATGCTGTGCAGGAACGTCGGCCCGAGTTGGATGATATCGTCCATGATATGGACCAGCAGATGCACCATAACATCGAAGAATGCGGGCGGGAAGTACATCTCAAGCTCGCATAGTATCACCACGATCTCTTCCTGTAGCCTTCTGAGTTGCCTCACGCCAATCGACTTCCGAGAGATGACGTCGAAAAAGTTGCATAGGCCAACTAGCATTTCACGGACGTGCGCGTCCATGATCCCACGGATTGCAACTGGAAGTATCTACATCATCAGCACGTGACAGTCGTGAGACTTCATCCCGCTGAACTTCAGCTTCGCTGGGTCTAGGTATCTGCTTATCTTCCCCGCGTAACCGTAAGGAAGTTTTACTCCTAGGAGGCAGATGAAAAACTGCTCGATCTCCTCCTGACTTAGAGTGAAGCACGCGGGAGGGTAGTCATTTCCGGTCTTCTTGGCCTTTTTGCCCTTGCGACGACTTTCTGTGTCCTGCTTCGCCTCATCATCATCATCATCATCATCATTAGCATGAAGCTCCTGCCTGATGCCCATTGATTTCAAGTCTTCCCTTGCGTTCGGCCCATCTTTGGTCCTCTCTGGCATGTTGAGCAGGGTACCAAGCAGACTCTCGCACACATTCTTCGTGATATGCATGACATCAAGGCTGTGAGGCACACGGTGGATCTTCCAGTACGGCAAGTCCCAGAAAACAGACCTCGTTTTCCATACCTTCAGCAGCGGCTCTGGCGCCTTTCGCTTCTTTCCCGGCTCTGGTGCCTTTTGCTTCTTTCCCTGCAGTGGTCAGTCTTTCCATTTTTTCAACAGCTCGTCTATTTCCTCGCCGCTCCTCGTACACAGGCGTTTTCGGGGTTCGGTTTCACCATCGAACAGATCCTTGCGTTTCCTCCACGGGTCATCGCCGCGAAGCCACCTTTGATGTCCCATGAACACGGTTTTCGAAGACCCAGGATCTCTATCTAGCTGGCGATACGTTGTGTCATCCATGTACCTTACGCATCCAGAAAATCCGTGGACTACCTGCCCCGTGAGATATCCGTAACCGAGATAGTGGTGCACCGTCGTGAGCAGTGCGGCTCTCATAGGGAAATATTCTTTCTCTGCGGTGTCTCACGTATTGGCTGGCGTTTTCCACAGCGTGTCTATCTCCTCCTTCAGCAGCCCCAGATACAGATTGATGTCGTTCCCTAGTTGTTTCGGCCCTTCAATTAGCATACTCATGTGAATGTACTTCCTCTTCATGCACAACCAGGGGGAAGGTTGTACATCCATACAAACACAGGCCAGGTGCTATGTGTGCTTCTCTGGCTGCCAAACGGATTGACTCCATCGGTGCTTGCGCCCAGCACGATGTTCCTTGGATCCTTCCCAAATTCTGGGTATTCGAAGTTCAACGCTTGCCACTGGCTCGCATCCTTAGGGTGACTCAGCATCTTGTCTTTTTTATTTATCTCCGGATCATTTCCGTCATCTTCCCGCTTCTTCTCCTCCCTATCCGCGTGCCAACGCAGGAGCTTTGCTACCTTAGGGTCCGCGAAATACCGCTGCAGACGAGGAGTGATCGGAAAGTACCACACCGATTTTCGAGGAGCTCGTCTCGATAAATGATGCAATTGTTCATGCACACAAGGTATTTCACGTGCGGTAAATCCAGAGGACACATGATTTTCTTCGCCTCCTCGAAACTGGTCGGGCACTTGTTCCCCTTGGGAAGACGTTCGTGCCAGAATGACATGTTCTCCTCGAAGCATGTGTCGGTCATTTTGTGTTTTACCTTCATCTCCAGAGCCATGAGCGTTACTTTCAGGCGGGTATCCTCAGGCCTGCATCCTTCATACAATGGAGTAACAGTGTCTATCTCTAGTTGATCCAGCTTGGCTTTCTTCGGGCGGCAGCTCTTGCGTTATCCGTCTGCTTGAGAAGCAACTCTTGAATATGAGGGTCCTGCACCCAGCCTCCATCGTCGTCTGCTCCGGCATCTTCATCTTCATGATCATGCCCTTCGTCTTGATCTTCCTCATCATCATGTACGACATCTTCTACATGATGACTGTGTACAACATCACCGTCGTGATCATGTCCTGGAGATTCTTCGTCTTCTCGCCCGCCCTCACCGCGGTGGTTCTTGTCTTGTTGCCCTTCCTTATTTCTTGCCCGGCCCCCATGGACGACTTCATAGTCATCTTCATCACGTTGCCACCGATAGCCATCCATGAAACCACGCAAGAGCAGGTGGTCCCGCACCTGCCCGGAATCCGGGTCCGCAATAAGGCTCTTTAGCTTGCATCTTCGACACGGACATCTTATCTCCGTCTCATTCTTTTGAAGCATCTCGGCCTTCTCGGAGCTCAAAAACCTATTCACGATGCCTTCGGTCATCGTGCCGACCATGGTCGCCTACGGGGTAGAGCAAAACGATATTTTAGAACCAAGAAAAAATTTGGCATGACCTTCCCTAAAAATAGGACCAAAAAGAATGCATAGTGCCAAAATTCTCGCCGAAACGGAAATGAATCAACATTCTGGCAAAATATTGGCAACTATCGCATTTCAAATACCGGTACGTGCAAACACAAACATATATGCAACACCACAAACACATGCAACACCACAAACATACATAGATCTAGCTAGGCCACAAAAAGTGCATGTGCGCGTTGTTGGAGCGAGCTAGGGAGAAAAAAAGTAGATCTACATCATGAAGATAGCTTTCCCCTTACTTACCTATTAAAAAAAGGTAATTTCACCACTTAATTTTTATGAATCTATGGTGGAAATGAGGTGAGGAGGAGGAGGCAGCCGAAAGCTTGGAGAAGGAGGTGGAGGGAATGAAGTGGGGAAAGTGAGTGGGTAGGTGTGGGGCTGTACGAAATATCTTGTTGGGGTCCCAGGTTACTAATGGCGCACCACCCGCAAATGCGCCATTAGTAACCCTGGTTACTAATGGCGCACCTGCAGGTGGTGCGTCATTAGTAGTTTTGCAGGTGGTGCGTCACTGTGGCACGGTGCGCCATTAGTAGTTTAAACTAGTAATGGCGCACTGTGACACGGTGCGCCATTAATAGTTTTGCAAAAAAATAGAATAAAAAAAAATTCAGTACTGGCGCAATCCTAGTCTGGTGCGCCATTACTAGTTAGAACTAGTAATGGCGCACTTCGGCCGGATGCGCCATTAGTATGTATGTAAAAACGAATAAAAAATTATCACTAGTGGCGCACCTTTTGCTAGTGCGCCATTAGTGTCTTCCACACTAATGGCGCATCACCAACGGGTGCGCCATTAGTATATAATAGTGGCGCACTGCTTCCAAGGTGCGCCATTACTGTCAATCCTATCTATAGCCCTTTTCCTAGTAGTGTGTATTGTATTGTTGCCATCGAGGATAAAAAGATGGGGTTTATATCATATTGCATTAGTTTATCCCTCTATGTCATGTCATCTTTCTTAATGCGCTAGTCTGTTCTTTATGAACTTAATACTCGAGATGCATGTTGGATAGCGGTCGATGTGTGTAGTAATAGTAGTAGATGCAGGCAGGAATCAGTCTACTTGTCACGGACGTGATGCCTATATACATGATCATCCCTGGATAATCTCATAATTATTCGCTTTTCTATCAATTGCTCGACAGTAATTTGTTCACCCACCGTAATACTTATGCTATCTTGAGAGAAGCCACTAGTGAAATCTATGGCCCCCGGGTCTATCTTTTATCATATAAGTTTTCCATCTACTTTTATTTGCATCTTTACTTTTCTAGTCTATATCATAAAAATACCAAAAATATATTTATCTTATCATATACTTTTGTTTGTGTAGGTGCGTGGGTCTTTTGAGGAGCCTCCTACTGGATTGATATCTTGGTTCTCAAAAACTGAGGGAAATACATACGCTACTTTTCTGCATCACCCTTTCCTCTTCAAGGAAAACCAACGCAAGCTCAAGACGTAGCACATAGATAATTTTATCTAGGAGGTATGTGAACCGGAAATTGCAACCGACCCTCTTGTCGAGAAGTTAAATTTAGTCAAAAAGAAAACAATTATTTGAAAGAAAAATTGAAAAGAATCGAACAAGAGAAGATTAAATTGGAGTTGTATGTTGTCGATGATCAAAAGATCAAGATGGATGCAATGCGCTTGCCGATTGGAAAGATTAGAAAATATTCGAATAATAAAAAGGCATGGTATCATTATGCTGTTTGATCAGCTATTACCTTAGTTATGATTTTGATCACTTTTTTTGTTGCATTTAAATTCTTTAGCTAGATAGTTGTATGTTGTTATATGAGAAGTATGTATGAACTTTTTATATGAACTTGTATTAATTTGGTCTTTTCGATGTATACTAATGTAGATGAGCCGGCAATGGATATACGATTATCGACGCTCTCCCCAGTTCATTAATGGCATGCATAGTTTTCTACGTGTGGTTGAGGCAAACAAGCAGAATGGTTTTATGTGTTGTCCATGTGGTGTCTGTAAGAATGATTGGCATTACTCTACCTCAAAAATCCTTCACAGCCACCTACTTCACTCTGATTTCATGTCCGGCTAGAACTATTGGACCAAGCACGGAGAAAGAGGGGTTATAATGGAAGACAATGAAGAAGAAGACGATGATGACAACTATCCTAGGTTCCCTGAATACGATGGTACTACAATGGGGGAAGCTGAAGAAGAGTCATCAGATGAGCCTGCTGATGATCTTGGTCAGGCCATTGCTGATGCAAAGAGAAACTGCGATCAAGATGAATCTTCAAGATGAATCCACATAAATTTGAATCAACTCATTTAGTTTAGTTTTCAAATTGTTATGCATTTTACAAGAATTAGTTTCAATTTGTAAAATTGAATCCATATGAAAAAGGTATAAATCTAAAAGGGCTAAAGAGAATCTGTTTTTGATTGAAACAACTATTTAAAATATCCTAAAATTTCTCAAATTGAACATGCTGATAAAACACACTAATATTAAATATCAAAAAAGTAATCACTCAAAAATCTATTTTTAAACTAAAGTTATTCATAAACAAGTGATTCACACATATTTCAAAGAATTCAAATTTAAACTATTCAAATTTGAAAACTACTAGCACTAACAGAAAGTTTATAATTTTTGTGACCTAAATTAAAAAGATTCACTGACAAACTCTAAATATTGCCTGTAAGTTGAAATAAAAGTAAAATGATAAAGCAAAAAACAAAAACAGAAAACATGAAAAACACCTTTAGTCCCAGTTGCCACCACCAGCCGAGACAAAAGGCCCTTCTATCACGCAGAATTTGGGCCGCCAAAAAGGACATTTAGTCCCAGTGCGTGGTTGGAACGGGGACTAAAGGTTGCCTTTAGTCTAGGTTCCAGTCACACACAAGGATTAAAGGTCCTTTAGTCCCGGTTTGCGGCTGGAGCCGTGACTAAAGCTCCCCTGTATATATATCACCCCCGATGTGCCGGTGTTAGCCACCACCCACGAGAAGTTTAGACCGATGCCGCTAGGCTGCCGAACCGCTCGTCGCCGTCGCCGGTCTCGTCGATCCTCGCAGCCCATCTCCCCAGTGAGCCCCTGATCCTCCTTCCTCGCTACCCCGCTCCCCTACCCTGTCTACGGCCGTCGCACGCCCTCGATCGCCGCTGCCCTGCCTCAGCTGCCGCCCGCGCTCAATGTCGACGCCGCTCTGGCTGCTCCCCACAAAAACCAACACTATAGGGCGAGCGAGGGAAGTAACAGGAGGACGTCAACAACTTAGTACCCACGGCTGCGAGGGGCGCCCTCTGGTCGCGCTCTATGCATGCCCTTAGGGTGTCCGATGAAATGCCAATGGCATCCAATCCAGCTATAACTTGTCAGGATGGTGTTAATGGCTATGAAAAGGTTGATGGACATGCTGGATTGGCAAGGAGATTAGGTTCCATAAGTAGTTTAGAGGGTTCCATACTTTCTGCCTTGCACACAAGGTGTTTGTTGAAATGCCACAGTGGCCTAGGAAATTTTGTTGATGACCAAAATTTATAGAATGATGCCTCATTGCATCATAGAGAGGGTGGTATGTTTAGTTTGGAAGAATAAACAACTTGCAAGTTCAAGTTTTGGTGAAATTCAGTTCTGGACCAAAACTAGAGGGAATAATTTGGTGAACTTAAGAAATGCAAATGGAGCCGACCTTCTGGACATAAGAGTTGAGCTGGAAGGACTCTAAGATGGAAATATTTCATAATTTATTCATATAGGGAAAATGGGCTTGTAATTATAACATAAGAAGGGGACAAAATTGGAAAAAAATGTTTTGCTTAATATTTCCAAAAGATTAAGTTGGGTTTTTACAAGAAAGTGATCTATAGGCATCAAAGGACCTCTCAAATTTTGTTTGTGGCATTTTAAAAGAATTATTTAAAAGGGCCTTAGTGCAATAGAAGCATTTCAGAGTTTGAAAATACTATTAAAAGAAATATTTTTGGCAAAGTTTTATTATGAAAATATCTACTACTGAATTTTAAAAGTTCAATGAAATTATTAACAAAAATTTGACACCCATAATATTTTCAAAGGTTTCTATATGGAGGGAAGGATTTTTTGAAAATAGAAAAGATTTTGAAATTAATAAGAAACCTAATATAGTTCCAAATTTATTTTCTGTTATAATTTTTCTTAATAAAAACATAGTTAATATTTTGGTAGCATTAGTTATGGCTGTTGAGCAAGTTTTGGAGCATGTCCTTTTTTACATAACTTGCCATTTTTTTGTGGGATTTTATGCAATCATCAGATGAGTAGACTTTCTACATTGAGTGGAGCTGTTTCATGCCATCTTGCTGGTAGAATTTAGTTCATGTCATGATATGGCCTGAGGTGACTTCTATAAGTCTGAAACTTCCTGAATTAAAACTTGCCATGTTTATAGGATGTTAGTTGCATAAGCTCAAACCACATCATATCTCCATGTTATGATCATGCATCATATTGCTTCATTGCTATGTATTGATTGCATCTCCGGTATTGTTCTTCTCGATGCTATGATTCAATTTTTTTCTTATTGAATGCAGTCTAATTGTTTTATCTTTCTTCTAGATTAGTTAAGCTATGGACTATAGAGCCAGAGACCATGAATAGGATAGCATCTTCGACATGATACGCTCCTCCCAAAACTAAGAGAATGAACCGGATGATGGCCCACAATATCTGAACAAGTCCTGTGAGGGACTTGAGGAAGAACCAGATGATGGCGAAGAAAATGTTAGACAATTAACAAAGTCCTGAGAGGTATATATATATAAGGCCTCTGGTGATCATTAGATGTATTAAATGATTTGTGTATATATATTAACGAATCTTTCGTCTTTTAGCCCTCTAGATCGAGCAAATCTTCTACAAGCGTATGAGGCCGGGCCAAAATTTGGCCGATGGCATAATGTACTACATCGATGAAGTTGCATAAGATGGCGAACAATTGCTCCTGCACAAAATGGCCAATGGTTGAAAGTCAAGCAGTTTCCTCTTAAGAAGATGGCCACACAATTCCAGACCTGAAAGAAAAGATTATACAGCGACTACCTCAAGGCAGAAAAGAAGAATCTAGAATTCACTGTAGCAATACAGGAGGTAAAAGATCACTGGGACCTATTTGTGAAGTACAAGGAATCAGATGAAGCTAAGGAACGGTCGAGAAAAAATAAGATAAATGCTGCGAAAAACGAGTCACCATGTTGTGGGGATAGGTGGCTATGAGAGAGGCGTGCCTAAGTGGGAAGAAGCTGAGGCCAAGATGATTTCTGAACGGGTCATTCCAAAAATAGCGGATTGGAATGAGAGGTCCAGGAATTGGATTTTATGCACAAGGGGGAAAGTTGGACCCAGCGACAGCGGAGATTATTGAAAAGGAAAGACTTAAAACAACTTCGGACGCTTTACTTCAAGCAATAGGAAATGATCTAACGGGGTTGTTCTAGCCCAAGAGATTACGACGAGCTTACACACGCCCTTGGGAATCCTGAACACGGAGGACGAACACGAGGCAAAGGCGTTATTCTGTGGGTTTACGGTTTTTTGAAGTGGAACGACACTTATCGAAGCCGTCGGAGATAAAAGAAGCAGGATGCAGACCGGCTTCATAAGGTAGAAACAAAGAACACGGAGTTGGAACACATGTTACTGTGGCAGCCTGAGCAGATCGACACAATTAGACAGCTGATGTCTACTACGAAACTTTATTCTTGTAGACTTGTGTTTGGCCTCCAAGCGCAGAGTTTTATAGGACAGTAGCAAATTTCCCTCAAGTGGATGACCTAAGGTTTATCAATCCGTGGGAGGCGTAGGATGAACATGGCCTCTCTCAAACAACCCTGCAACCAAATAACAAAGAGTTTCTTGTGTCCCCAACACACCAAATACAATGGTAAATTGCATAGGTGCACTAGTTCGGTGAACAGATGCACTAGTAGAAAACAGGGGTTTGGTTGAGGCCATGATAAGGGCATTAATCCCGGTTCACTCACGAACCGGGACCAAAGGGTGCATCAGTCCCGGTTCATGAGGCCAAGGAGCCGGCTGAGCCTCGGGGGCCATTGGTCCCGGTTCCAGACACGAACCGGGATCAATGGGCCTCGCTCTTGGCCCAACACCTTTAGTACCGGTTGGTGGCTGGAACTGGGACCAAAGGTTGTCCTTTAGTCCTAGTTTTAGCCACAAACCAGGACTAAAGAGAAGCCTATATATACCCCCGCCCCTATTCGCTCAGTGCTTTGTGCTTTAGTTGTCACCTACTATGCACATGAGGTGTTCGATGAAATGCCCGAGCCACACTTAAGGTTTTTCCTCAAGATTTGTCTAGGCTTGACGGTCCGTCCTGTCCCGTCCCCGTCCTCATCGTCGTCGATCGCCCGTGCCAATCTCATTTCGGGCACCACTCTGGTGAGCCTCTTGTTCTTATCTTCTTTCTAAAAAATCTTACTTGTATGATTTAGGTAGATACTTGTATAATTTTCTTACTTTTATTATTGTTTGTTATTATATAGTGCCATGGTTTTGGTATCTGCCCCCGTCGGCCCTCGTCCTATCTATGATTCGGATGTGGTATATTATCTTTCATAACTATTTAATTCATTTATTGTTTATGACAATTATGGTGACCAACGTGAAAGATTTTTTATATAGGAGGTATGTGAACCGCAAATTCCAATCGACCCTCTTGTCAAGAGGTGAAATTTAGTTGAAAAAGAAAACAATTACTTGAAGAAAAACTTGAAAAAAATTGAGGACGATAAAATGGAATTGGAGTTGCAAGATGTCGTCGAGATCATAAGAGCAAGATGGATGTCGTCGAGATCACAAGAGCAAGATGGATGGAATGCACTTGAATATTGGAAAGATTAGAAAGTATGTCATTCATACTGAAGCTTGGTATCATTATGCTGTTGGATGAATTGTTACCTTAGTTGTGATTATGGTCGCATTTATTGTTGCAATTTAATGTTTTACATAGTTTCAATGTATGTTTATATTACATGCGCTAGAGAGCTATATGTTGTTCAATGAGCACTATGTATGAAATTTATGTATTTATTTTTTGAGTAATATCATTTGATCACTACTGTACTTTGGTTTTAATGTGATGATGAAATTCTATTAATTTGGTTACCTCTCTATTCATGATGTCTTGTAATGGTTTTTCACACACTTAATTATATATAATGCACGCAGATGAACTGGCAATGGATGTACGGTGATAGATGCACCTCCAAGTACATTAAGGGACTGCATAATTTTCTCAAAGTGAGAATGCTTTTATGTTTTGTCCATGCCCCATCTGTTGGAATACAAAGTCTTACTCTGACTCGAAAACCCTTCACATCCACCTTCTTGAGAATGGTTTCATGCCACACTATAATGTTTGGACAAAGCACAGTGAAAGAGGGGTTATGATGGAAGACAACAAAGAAGAAGAGGATGATGACAACTATCCGCCCCCTGAATACGGTGATGCTGCAACGGGGGAAGCTGAAGATCAAGAGGAACCATGCGATGTGCCCGATGATGATCTTCACCGGGTCATTGTTGATGCAAAGAGACAATGCCAACATGAAAGGGAGAAGTTGAAGTTCGATCGCATGTTAGAGGATCACAAAAAAGGGTTGCACCCAAATTGGGAAGATGACAACAGAAAGCTCAGTACCACACTGGAATTGCTGCACGACAGGCAAACAATGGTATATCTGACGACGGATTTGAGAAGCAACTGAAAATATTGAAGAAGAAGCTTCCAAAGGATATCGAATTACCCGAAAGCACATGCAAAGCAAAGAAGGTTCTATGCCCTCTAGGATTGGAGGTGCGGAAGATACATGCATGCCCTAATGGCTGCATCCTCTACTACAATGCGCACGAGGATTTGAACACATGCCCAGTATGCGGTGCATTGTGGTATAAGATCAGATGAGATGACCCTGCTGATGTTGAGGGCGAGCGCCCTAGGAAGAGGGTTCCTGCCAAGGTGATGTGGTATGCTCCTATAATACCATAGTTGAAATGTTTGTTCAGAAACAAAGAGCATGCCAAGTTGATGCGATGGCACAAAGAGGACCGTAAGAAAGACATGGAAGTTGAGAGCACCCGCTGACAGGTCATAGTGGAGAAAAATCGAGAGAACGTGTGGGGACTTTGCAGGTGACGCAAGGAACATATGGTTTGGTTTAAGGGTGGACTGCATTAATCCTTTTGGGGAGCACAACAACAATCATAACACTTGGCCCATGATTCTATATATCTATAACCTTCCTCCTTGGTTGTGCATGAAGTGGAAGTTCATTATGATGCCAATGCTCATCCAAGGCCTTAAGCAACCCGGTAACGACATTGATGTGTACCTAAGAAAATTAGTTGAAGAACTTTTACTGCTGTGGAATGGAAAAGGTGTACATGTGTGGGATGAGCAAAACCAGACAGAGAATACCATACGGAAATTCAATGGGAGTTTGGCGCTTGATGATGTTAGGGATGTTATATTGTATATATGTAGTAGCGTCAGATAGATATAGGAAATCTTGTTGTTCGATCAAGAACGGAGAAAGAGAGGTTACTTCTCTTTATATATGTTCATGATCACGATGTTGTGTAATGAATAGTTCCTTCATTTGCTTACTAGCTAGCGTCAAGTTCTCTCTATATGTAGTAGCTAGCATCGAACAAGCACGAAGAAAGAGAGGTCACTTCTCTCTATATGTAGTAGCTATAGCTAACACAATCTATAACCGCAAATTAAACCATCCAAACACCCTAATAAAACCTCCTTTAAAAAAACAAAAAAACCAGCGCCTGCGAGCTGCTAACGCGTGGCTGCCCTTTAGTCCCGGTTGGTGGGACCAACCGGGACCAAAGGTCGTCCTGCCTAGGTTCCCCACAGCGGCCACGTGGAGCCCATTTAGTCTTGTTGATAAGCCAACTGGGACTAAAGGTTTGGGGTATTAGTCCCATTTGTTGTGCCCCTGTTCCAGAACCAGGACTAAAGGCCCTCTGGAACCGGGAGTAATGCATTGTTTCCTACTAGTGATGGCGATACAAGTGTAGTAATTATAGTAGATATTGATTTTTGTAATAGGAACAATAATAAACTGCAAGGTAGCAATTTATAAACCAAGCAGAAACGGTATTGCAATGCTTGAAAATGAGGCCTAGGGTTCGTACTTTCGTTAGTCCAATCTCTCAACAATGCTAATCTAATTGGGTCATATAACCATCCCTCAATGTGCGATGAAGAATCACTCCAAAGTTCTTTTCTAGCGGGGAACATAAGAAGAAATTATTTGTAGTTATTCTTTCAGGTCGATCTATCCAAGAGTTGATACTAAAATAACACCAAGTTATTCTTTCCGATCGATCTATCAAGAGTTCGTACTAAAATATCACCAAGAAAATTGAGATTTAAAATACTCAATCCAACACAAAGAACCTCAAATAGTGCCCCAAGATTTCTACTGAAGAAACAAAAGACGAGAACATGCATGAACCCAGATGCATAGATCACCCCAATGTCACCTCTGGAATCCGCGAGTTAAGTGCCAAAACATATCTCAAGTGAATCAATATAATACCCCATTGTCACCATGGGTATTTATATGCAAGACATATATCAAGTGCTCTCAGATCAATAAAAGTATTCAATCCAATAAAACAAAATCTCAAATGGAAGACTGAATTCATCACAACAAGATAGAGAGGGAGAAACACCACATGATCCAACTATATTAACAAAAACCCCGATACATCAACATTGTGCCATCAAGAACACGAGAGAGAGAGAGAGAGAGAGATTAAAAACATAGCTACTAGTACAAACCCTTAGCCTTGAGGATGGACTACTCCCTCCTCATCATGGAGACCATAGGGATGATCAAGATGTCCTCCGGTGATGATCTCCCCCTCTGGCACGGTGCCGAAATGGGCTCCCGATTGGTTTTTCGTGACTAGAGAGGCTTGCGGCGGTGGAACTTCCGATCTAGTGTTATTTATGGGGGTTTCTCTATTTATAGGATTTTTCAGCATTGGAATCATGCGAAGATGGGCCTCGAGGTGAGCAAAACCCACCTGGGCGCGCCTGGGTCTCCCCGCTCGCTGATACGTCTCCAACGTATCCATATTTTGTGAAGTATTCATGCCATGTTTACAATAATTTTATATGATTCTGGTATGATTTGATTAAAACTAACCCGGACTGACGCCGTTTTCAGCAGAACTACTGTGGTGTCGTTTTTTGTGCAGAAATAAAAGTTTTTGGAACAAGCTGAAAATTTACAGAGAATATTTTTGGAAAATATAAAAAATACTGGGACGAAAAGATATAGGAGAGGAGTCCCGAGGCAACCACAAGGGTGGAGGGCGCGCCCCTTGCCTTGTCATCATCTCATGGGTCCCCTTGACTTGTCCCCGATGCCAACACCTCCTATAAATCCCAAAAACCTCATAAATAAACCTAGATCGGGAGTTCCGCCACCGCAAGCCTCTGTAGCCACAAAAAACCAATCGGGAGCCTGTTCCGGCACCCTGTCGACGGGGGAAATCATCATCGGAGGCCATCTCCATTAGCCCGGCGCTCCCCATGATTAGGAGGGAGTAGTTCATCCTCGGGGCTGAGGGTATGTACCAGTAGCTATGTGTTTGATCTCTCTCTCTCTCTCTCTCTCTCTCTCTCACTCTCTCTCTCGTGTTCTTGATTTGGCACGATCTTGATGTACCGCGAGCTTGGTTACTATAGTTGGATCATATGGTGTTTCCCCCCTCTATATTCTTGTGATGAATTGAGTTTTACCTTTGAGGTTTCACTATTATTGGATTGAATACTATTATGGACTTGAGATCACTTGATGTATGTCTTGCATGGGATACCCATGGTGACAATGGGGTGTTCTATTGATTCACTTGATGTATGTTTTGGCACTCAACTCACGGATTCCCGAGGTGACATTGGGGTAATCTATGCATAGGGGTTGATGCATGTTTCCGTGCTTGTTTCTCCTGTAGAAATCTTGGTGACTTGTTCGAAATGCAGAGGAAAGCCCGCAAGGACCAAAAAGTACCTGAACCAAATGCTATGGAAATCTTCAAGGACTGTCACACCAGCAAGAAGAAGGGCATGACTACACCAGTCAAAGCCGCTGTTGTAAGTCCTTAATCCTCATGCCTTTTAACTACTACTTACTCTGACTTGTGCCTTTAACTGCATGATTTGCAGCCAATGTCTATTACTCTATTCAATTTTATACACAATTGTCTTAGCGTATCATTGCACCTTACAAGGTTTAAAAGGGAGGAGTGATGTTCCTTGATCTTGACCCGTAATCTAGTTCCGTGCTGGACTTGCCCACACAACGTTACAATTGCCTGTTTGTCTGTTCTCAGTTGTTTTGTGATATGAATGATGTCATATTCTGCTTACCGTATTATAAACTTCGTCTCTTTATCCTTAGCCCTCAATACAATGTGAAGAAATAGACAATACATTAGCGATGGTACATGGTCATATGTTTGGAACCTGGTTTTATTATGTACTTTGCAATAAAATACAACTAATATTTTACATGGGTTCACCAGAATAAGTTCTGTATATAGACCAACGCTATTTAGTTTGGTTTTGCTGCCTCCTTAATATCTTCTAATGTAAAACCTCAACTTTTCAGCGAGCTATGGAAAAAATGGTGGAACCGCCACCTTCTGAAGGTGGCGAGGCAACTATAACCGCAATGTCAGCTCTTGCTGCAGTGGGTCAGTACCTGTCCACTAACAGTGCCAAAAGCACGTTCCTGCGTAATACTGGGTTGGTTGTTAAGGCAATATCATCCAAGCTGCCTCATGATCAAGATATGCAAGCTCAAAGCAATGTTGTATCTGCGCTCCAGACACAAGTCCATTCCCTAAGAGAGGACCTTTGTGAAACATTGCTCAATGTCGTCAAGATATGCATGGTTTTGAAACCAGACTATCAGACATTTGCTATGTTGTTCAGGAGCCTAGGGGAAATGAAGGCGAGGGTTATGGTGTTCCATCGGACAATACGACATGAAAACGTAACAGTCAGGTCAAATGAACCGAGCTTCTGAACTTCTGGTGGTGCATTTATCTGCTAGACTGTTAAGTTTTATGCCAACCTTCCTTTTGATATATAGTTGTAATTTGTTTTGGTGTGATACAAAATTTATTCTTAACGTGCAGCCACCGGCTGAAGAAAATAGCAAGCCATTTTTGTATAGTGTAGGGTGTTCCCTATATTTGCACTTGTGGTGATCTTTGATGCTGAGTGGCTCTAATCTGTGTAATCGCCTTAATAGCCTACCGTTAGTTTGGGCCCTATTTATTTACTAGTCTTCTTTTTCCCTGGTTTGCTAGTGGCCGCAACTACCCATGGGCCATATACGGGTTGTAGAATCCATGGGTCTCCTACGGGCCGTCGATAAATGGGCCTGTAATCGGTGGGCCTTGGGCCGTCGATAAATGGGCCTTGGGCCATGGGATAAATGGGTCTACATGGGATAACGGGTCGTTAATGGGCCAGAATATAGGACGGGCTGGCCAGAATCGGGCCGACTCCTGCCATGGGCCGAATTTGGCCCATTAGGGTAACAGGCCAGTAACGGGATGACTCTTGCCATGGGCCGAATTTGTCCCATTTGGGGAATAAGCCAGTAACAGGCCGACTCTTGCCATGGGCCGAATTTGGCCCATTAGGGGAACAGGCCTGTAATGGGCCGGAAGTAATCGAGGGCCGAAAAGGAGCCCAAGAGCGTATGAGCCATCAATAGGTCGAAAGCTAACATGGGCTGGAAACGGACCATGTAAATCACGGGCCGTCAATGGGTACATAGAAAATTACTGTTCATTATGGGCTAGAGTCATGGTGGGCCTATAAAGGGCCGAAAGATACGAAGGCCTCATATGGGCCGAAAGACGTCGTGGGCTATACATGGGCCGAAAGTGAAATGGGCTGGTGTTATATTCGACGGGCCACATGACGTTGTCGGGCCGATTTCCTTTAGTGCCTAACGGGCCGTAAAATGGGCTATTTGGAAAGAGACCGTTAACAGGCTTTTCATGGGCCAACCCGTTAACTTTTTACCAAGTCAAACGGGCCGGCTTTGTAAGCTAAATGGGCTAGTGGTGGGCCGTGGCACATGTCGACATATCATAGGCGCATATCTGACCCACTGACAAGCTGACACGTGTTTCGTACGGCCAATAAGAATTTTACACGTGGAAATTTCCCATTGGTCGGGGTTGTTAACAGGCTATCGGATCCAAAACCCGACCCGTTAGCTTAACGGCGTTCCGTTACGGTGGATGCCACGTGTCGGTCACCCTTGACGAAAGCACTTCTGTGACGCGCGATTTATCGTCATGGAAGTGGACACTTCCGTGATGATAATTTTGGTAATGTCATGGAACACTTCTACAACAGCACAGGTATGACTATCTTGATTCTGTCATAAATTTGTCATGGATGTACATGCATGACAAAAAACGCGACCTACTGCGAAAAACACGTATCATCACGAAAGTGTATTTTTTTTGTAGTGTATATATGCTCATATATCCCAAAATGAACAGGGGGATCCACGAAAACACTTTTCCACCGCCACAACCTTCTCTAACCATGAGATCCCATCTATGGGCCTTTTCCGGCATCCTGCCGGAGGGGGATTCGATCACGGAGGGCTTCTTCATCAGTACCATTGCCCTTCTGATGAAGCGTGAGTAGTTTACCTCAGACCTACGGCTCCATAGCTAGTAGCTAGATTTCTTCTTCTCACTCTTTGATTCTCAATACCATGTTCTCCTCGATGTTCTTGGAGATCTACTCAATGTAATACTTTTTTCCGTTGTGTTTGCCGAGATCCGATGAATTGTGGATATATGATTAGCTTATCTATGAATATTATCAGAATCTCCTCTGAATTCTTATATGCATGATTTGATATCTTTGCAAGTCTCTTCGAACTATTTATTTGGTTTGGCCAAATACATTGGTTTTTCTTGCAATGGAAGAAGTGCTTAGCTTTGGGTTCAATCATGCGATGTCCTTTCCCAGTGACAGTAGGGGCAGCGAGGCACGCATTTTATTGTTGCCGTCGAGGATAAAAAGATGGGGTTTTCATCATATTTCTTGAGTTAATTCCTCTACATCATGTCATCTTGCTAAATGCGTAACTGCGTTATTTATGAACTTAATACTCTGGATGCATGCTGGATAGCGGTTGATGTGTGGAGTAATAGTAGTAGATGCAGAATCGTTTCGGTCTACTTGACACGGACGTGATGCCTATATTCAAGATCATTGCCTTAGATATCATCATAACTTTGCGCTTTTCTATCAATTGCTCGGCAGTAATTTGTTAACCCACCATAATATTTTCTATCTTGCGAGAAGCCTCTAGTGAAACCTATGGCCCTCGGGTCTATTTTTGATCATATAATCTTCTATTTTCCATCATATAAGTTTCCGATCTACAATTTTAGTTTCCGATCTATAATCTTCTACTTTCTGATCTATAAATGAAAAATACCAAAAATATTTACTTTACCGTTTATCTATCTCTATTAGATCTCACTTTTGTGAGTAACCGTGAAGGGATTGACAAACCACTAGTAGAAAACAGGGCTTTCGTCACAGCCGGATCGGAGCAATAGTCCTGGTTGCGTTACGAACCGGGACTAATGTGAGCATTAGTCCCGGTTCAAGCGGCTAGGGCACCGTACAGGCATTAGTACCGGTTCAAATGGGACCATTAGTCCCGGTTGGTGCCACGAACCGGAACTAAAGGGTGCGATGCCCATTAGTACCGGTTCGTGGCACCAACCGGTACTAAAGGTTAGACCTTTAGTCCCGGTTCGAGCCACCAACCGGTACTAATGGGGTTTGAGGCATTAGTACCGGTTCGTGGCACGAACCGGTACTAAAGGTCCCATTTTCAAAACTCTAACCCCCCCTCCCGGTGGATAGCCTTTTAAGTTTTGTAAAAAGCAAAAGAAAATGATAAAAACTTCAAAAATTAAAATCCTTCGAGATGTAGTCATGTTACTATATCTACTAGTTAGGAAAATTTAAAAACTTAAATTTGAACATGTTTTGCAAAAAGTGTTGGGAAAATGTAAAATGACTATAACTTTTGCATACTATGTCAGAAAAAATGTATAATATATCAAAATGTTCAACGAAAATCCGCATCCGGTTTTGACTGCCTACTGCCTGTTTGCAAATATTTAGAATCCTCAAATTCTAAAAGGAAAACTAGTTATGCTCAAATTTTAGTTTTTTTATTTTTTGTTAAATCTGGTCAAACTATGGTCAAACTACTTATTCAAGAAGTATTAGTGTCACTAAATATTTATTCAAGAATATTAGTGTTACTAAATAATTATTTCCTTTTTTTGAATTTTGGTCAAATCTGGTCAAACTGTGGACAAACTATGGTCAAAAATGGTCAAACTACTTATTCAATAAATATTAGTGTTACTAAATAATTGTTTTTGTTTTTTGGAATTTTGGTCAAATATGGTCAAACTATGGTCAAACTATGGTCAAACCATGGTCAAATTATGGTCAAACTATGGTCAAACTACTTATTCAATAAATATTAGTGTTACTAAATAATTATTTCAGTTTTTTTGAATTTTGGTCAAATCTGGTCAAATTGTGGTCAAGTCGTGGTCAAACTGTGGTCAAACTCCTTATTCAAGAAATATTAGTGTTACTAAATAATTATTGTTTTTTAGACAATAGTTTCAAACTCACAACAGTGAAATGTGTGACTTCATGCTCAAGCTAAATTCCTGGGGGTTAATAGGATTGACATCTTACTATTGTCAGGAAAACAACAAGTGCAGACTTGGAAACAAGGGAGAATAGATTCCGGAAGTTAAGCGTGCTTAGGCTGGAGTAGTGAGAGGATGGGTAACCGTCCTGGAAGTTAGATGATTTGGAATGATCAGGGGCGATTAGAGATTAGAGGTTAAATTGAGCAGCGATGAGGGGTGATTAGAGATTAGAGGTTAAAAAAATTCAGAAATTTGAAAATCAAGAACAAATAAAAAATTCTAAAAAAAATTCAAAAAAAATAAAATAAAATTTCCTTTAGTACCGGTTGGTGTTACCAACCGGGACTAAAGGTGGACCTCTAGGCAGCGGCCACGTGGACGGCCTTTAGTCCCGGTTCGTGTAAGAACCGGGACTAAAGGCCCTTTTTCTACTAGTGACCCCTTTATCGCGTTGGGTGCAAGTTGTTTGATTGTTCGTGCAAGTATTCGGCGACTTGTTCGTTATCTCCTATTGGATTTATACCTTGGTTCTCAAACTGAGGGAAATACTTACTCTACTTTGCTGCATCACCCTTTCCTCTTGAATGGAAAAAACAACGGAAGCTGAAGAAGTACCAGGAAGAATTTCTGATGCCGTTGCCGAGGAGTTCTACTTTAAGTAAAGACATACCAACTACCCATCATAAACTCTCATCTCTTGCATTACATTATTCACCATTCGCCTCCCGTTTTCCTCTCCCCCACTGCTGAAACGAATTTCGAAAAGATTTTCCTTTTCTTTGGCCCTCTTCCATTCGTCTTCTTCGCTTGCTTTTTGTGTGCTCGTGTGTTGGATTGCTTGCTTTGTCACGCTAGCTCAAGATAATGACAAATTGCGTCACTTTAGCAACACCAATAATAATTATTTTGTTAGTACTCCGATTGCTCATGCTACTCATGTGGATTCTTGTGAAATTAATGCCGCTTTGCTTAATCTTGTTATGAAAGATGAATTTTCCGGCCTTCCTAGTGAAGATGCCACATCCCATCTTAACAGTTCCATGGATTTGTGTTATATGCAAAAACAAATATGTGGATAATGATATTGTTAAATTGAATCTATTTCCATTCTCACTCCAAGATCGTGCTAAAACTTGGTTTTCATCTTTGCCTAAAAATAGTATTGATTCCTAGAATAAGTGTAAAGATGCTTTTATTTCCAAGTATTTTCCTCCTGCTAAGTTTAACTCCCTTAGGAACGATATTATGAATTTTAAGCAACTTGATCATGAAGATGTTGCACAATCTTGATACGAAATTGCCCAACTCATGGTTTGAATTTGTGGATGATTATACAAAAAAATTATGCCGGATTGAACTCTGCTTCTAGAAATCTTTTCGATTCGGTCTAGGGAGGTACTTTTATGGAAATTACTTTAGTATAAGCTACTAAACTCCTATATAATATTATGGTTAATTATTCTCAATGGCATATCGAAAGATATTCCACTAGTAAAAAGGTGCATGCGATTGAAAAGATTAATGTTTTGAGTGGAAAGATGGATGAGCTTATGAAATTATTTGCTATCAAGAGTGATCCTAGTGATACTAATGATATTCCTTTGTCTACTTTGATTGAAAATAATAATGAATCTATGGATGTGAATTTTGTTGGTAGGAACAATTTCTGTAATAACGCGTATAGAGTTAATTCTAATCCTAGGCCGTTTCCTAGTAATTCCTCTAATAATTATGGTAATTCCTACAACAATTCTTATAGAAATTAATAATAAGATGCCCTCTTGTTTTGAGAATACTGTTAAAGAACTTATGAGTTTGCAAAAGAATTTCAATGCTTCGATTGAAGAAAAATTGCTTAGGATTGATGATTTGGCTAGGAACGTGGATAGAATTTCTCTTGATGTTGATTCTTTGAAATTTATATCTATTCCACCCAAGCATGATATCAATGAGTCTCTCAAAGCTATGATAATTTCCATTGATGAGTGCAAAGAAAGAACCGCTAAGATGCGTGCTAAAAAGATTGGGCAGTAAAAGCGTGTACTTCTAGTTTCCGTGAAAATAAAGATGAATATCTTAAAGTGATTGTTGTGAATCCTATTGAATCTTTGTTTCCCAATATAAACCTTGATAATGATGGAACTGGAGATGAGTCAAATTTAGTTAAAAGGCGTCCCCATGATTCAGAGTTTTTAAATCTTGATGCAAAAACTGATAAAAGTGGGATTGGAGAGGTCCAAACTTTAAGTAGCAATGAACCCACCCTTTTGGATTTCAAGGAATTTAATTCCGATAATTGTTCTTTAATAGATTGTATTTCCTTGTTGCAATCCATGTTGACTTCTCCTCATGCTCAAATCAAAACAAAGCTTTTACTAAACATATCATTGATACTATGATGCAATCTTTTGAAGAAAAGCTTGAATTGGAACTTTCTAGCCCTAGAAAAGTTTATGGTGAGTGTAACCTACTATTAAAATTAAGATTATGAGTGCCATGCTTTGTGTGATTTGGGTTCTAGTGTTTCCACGATTCCAAAAGCTTTATATGATGTGTTAGGTTTCCATGAGTTTGATGATTGTTCTTTAAATTTGCATCTTGCGGACTCCACTATTAAAAAAACCTATGGGAAGGATTAATGATGTTCTTAGTCTTTAAAATAGGAATTATGTACCCATAGATTTCATTGTTCTTGATATAGATTGCAATCCCACACGTCCTATTATTCTTGGTAGACCATTCCTTAGAATGATTGGTGCAATTATTGACATGAAAGAAGAAAACATTATATTCCAATTTCCGTTAAGGAAGGGAATGGAACACTTTCCAAGAAAGAAAATTTATTATGAGTGCCACCTATGGATTGCAAGCCAAAGATGACAATACCTAGATCTATTCGTGTTTTATGCCTAGCTAAGGGTGTTAAACAATAGCGCTTGTTGGGAGGCAAGCCAATTTTATTTTTGTTTTTGCTTTTTAGGTCATATTTTGCAATAAATAATTTATCTAGCCTCTGGTTAGAGGTGTTTTTTTATGTTTTAGTTAGTGTTTGTGCCAACTCCTTTGGGATAGCTTAGAGTGATAGTTCATTTGATCTTGCTTAAAGAAAGAAAATTTTGCGCCCAGTGACAGAATTGATCTGAGCTGCTTGAACGCGATAAATTCTTGAATATTTTGCGGAAGGTTAATATACAAATTGCTTAGGTTGTCCTAATTTTTCAGAATTTTTCGAGTTACACAAGTATTCGAAATATCCAGATTGCTACAGACTGTTCTGTTTTTAGCAGATTCTGGTTTCTATGTGTTGTTTGCTTAGTTTGATGAATCTATGGCTAGTTCGGGGGGTATGAGCCATGGAAAAATTGGAATACAGTATATATTAAACAAATATAAATAAAGAATGAGTTCACAATAGTACCAAAAGTGGTGATTTATTTTCTTATACTAACGGAGCTGATGAGATTTTCAGTTGAGTTTTGTGTTGTGAAGTTTTCAAGTTTTGGGTAAGGATTTGATGGACTATGGAATAAGGAGTGGCAAGAGCCTAAGCTTGGGGATTCCCAAGGCACCCAAAGGTAGTATTCAAGGACAACCAAGATCCTAAGCTTGGGGATGCCCCGAAAGGCATCCCCTTTTCCGTCTTCGTCTATCAGTAACTTCACTTCAGGCTATATTTTTATTCACCACATGATATGTGTTTTGCTTGGAGCATCTTGTATGATTTGAGTCTTTGCTTTTTAGTTTGACACAATCATCCTTGCTGTACACACCTTTTGAGAGAGACACGCATGAATCGTGATTTATTAGAATACAAGATCATCCTTCCATCATTGTCATATTGCTTTGCATGATCATGTAGTTGACATCGTATTTGTGGCAAAGCCACTGTTCATAATTGTTTCATACATGTCACTCTTGACTCGTTGCCCATCCTGGTACACCACCGGAGGCATTCATATAGAGTCATATTTTGTTCTAAGTATCGAGTTGTAATTCTTGGGTTGTAAGTAAATAAAAGTGTGATGATCTTCATTATTAGAGCATTGTCCCACGTGAGGAAAAGATGATGGAGACTATGATTCACCCACAGGTCGGAATGAGACTCCGGACAATAAAAAGAGGCCAAAAAAAGAGATAAGGCCCAAATAAAAAAAAGAGAGAAAAGACATAAGGGGCAATGCTACTATCCTTTTACCACACTTGTGCTTCAGAGTAGCACCTTGATCTTCATGATAGAGAGTCTCCTATATTGTCACTTTCATATACTAGTGGGAATTTTCATTATAGAACTTGGCTTGTATATTCCAATGATGGGCTTCCTCAAATTGCCCTAAGTCTTCGTGAGCAAGCAAGTTGGATGCACACCCACTTTGTTTCTTTTTGAGCTTTCATAAACTTATAGCTCTAGTGCATCCGTTGCATGGTAATCCCTACTCAGTCACATTGATATCTATTGATGGGCATCTCCATAGCCCATTGATACGCCTAGTTGATGTGAGACTATCTCCTTCTTTTTGTCATCTCCACAACCACAGTCTATTCCACCTATAGTGCTATGTCCATGGCTCACGCTCATGTATTGCGTGAAAGTTGACAAAGTTTGAGAACATCAAAAGAATGAAACAATTGCTTGGCTTGTCATCTGGGTTGTGCATGATTTAAATATTTTTTGTGATGAAGATGGAGCATGGTAAGCACCATCCGCGAGTTGAGTGCCAAAACATACATCAAGTTTCTATTTTTTAGCAAGATCAAATTAACTATCACCGTAAGCTATACGAAAGGACTACTTGGCACAAATACTAACTAAAACAAAAAACCACATCTAACTAGAGGCTAGATAAATTATTTAATGGCAAACAGAACCTAAAAAGTAAAAATAAAGTAAAATGCGGTTGCCACCCAACAAGCGCTATTGTTTAATGCCCTTAGCTAGGCATGAAACATGAATAGATCTAAGTATTATCATCTTTGGCATGCAATTCTTCATATTTACACACTTATAATTCTTAGGAGATTCTTTGGTTTTATCAATGATCAAACTCCTAGGCAAGAAATCAAGAAGTTCATTCGTGACAATTCGTTCCTTGATAATATCGAGAAAATTGGGGTGAATACTTATCGCTTGGAGATCTTCATTGTCTTTACTAGAAGATTCACCTTTATTCATAGGAACATAAGTAAACTTGGCAAACTTAGTTGGACGAAGATTTTGAGTAGTTTTAATGGAAGAAAAAGAGGAACCCAAGTTGGTAATAATATCTTCTAGTTTGCCAATTCTAGTAGAATCTTGATCTAGCTTTTCATTAACTATTGGTTCCTTTTCCCTAAGATTCTTTAAAGTAACTCCTACTTTAGATCCATATTGAGGAATCTGATCATTAATCTTTTTATCCAAATTTTCAATCAACTCTACAGTAGCAATTTTATTCTCAATAATATCAAGTCTTTGCATCACATGCTCCAAAGTTAAAGCAGTACCGTTAACCAAAAGAGGTTGGGGACCTAGTAAATCTATCATGGCATTATAAGAATGAAAAGTATGGCTCCTAAAGAAATTTCCTTTGGTAATGGTGTCTAGAACATATCTATTCCAAGGAGTAATGCCTACATAAAAATTGCGAAGAAGAACAACAGTAGATTGCTTTCGAGTAGATCTACTTTGAGCATTGCAAATTCTACACCAACCATCTTTTAAATTTTATCCTTCCATTTGTTTGAAATTAAGGACTTCATTATTAGGAGTGCTCCCGATAATGGGAGGACTAGCCATGAGAGCTAATCTGGCGTTTAAACACACGAGCACACAAAAAGCAGGCGAAGAAGACGAGCGGAAGAGGGGCGAAGAAAAGGAAAATCTTTTAAAAAATCATTTTAGAAGTGGGGGAGAGGAAAACAAGAGGGGAATGGCGAATAATGTAATGCAAGGGATGAGAGTTTATGATGCGTACTTGGTATGTCTTGACTTGGCGTAGATCTCCCCGGCAACGGTGCAAGAAATTCTTCTTGCTATTTATTGAACTTGCATTGGTTTTTCCCTTGAAGAGGAAAGGGTGATACAGCAAAGTAGAGTAAGCATTTCCCTCTGTTTTGAGAACCACAGTATCAATCCAGTAGGAGACAACGCTCAAGTCACCTTGTCCTTGCACAAACAAACACCAACTTGCACCCAACGCGATAAAGAGGTTGTTAATACCTGTCCACACCGAGTACATGCGCGACGTGCGTGCCATGCGGCAGTTTACACGGGAACGTGCTTGGCGCATGACTTGACTAGCTATTTGTGGATAGGAGTAGAGCGCGGTGTTCGTGTGTCCGCACTCCTTGTATAAATACCCCCTTGTGTACTGCTTGGTTTGAGCCAGTTGAAAAGAGAAAAAATTAGGGTGTCGGTGCGCCCTTGGCAGAGTTCATCGCCGGCAAACTTCTGTGTTGTCTCCTCCAGTTCTTCCTCTACCTATGTCCGTGCGAGAGAGACATGGCTCGGAAACTACAATTGGTATCATGAGCTTAGTTGTCTTGGGCGTCGTTCCCCTTGCCGGGGGCATGCCAGCGGTGGCGGCATTCGTCGGTGGCTGCGCGCTGAAGCTCCAGGCCAGGTGTTGTCCTGTGGAGGTGTGTTGCACTACGACTGCCATGACGGACCCGGAGGCGGCCTGCAGCAAGCGCGGCGGCAGCGTAGGCGCTGCGTGGAGGTGCAGAGGCCGTGGACGTGCGGCACGGCATGGTAGCATGGAGGTGTTGCGCGGCGGCGGAGGCCACAGCTACACCGTGAAGCGGCATCCACCATGTATATGTCATATGACGAGGTGGCTTTCCAGTGCCCTATAGGTGCTGGTTCTTGGTCGTCTCCTTCATCGGCGTCCATACCGTCGATGTCTTCGGAGTCGAAGTCGAGCATGTCGGTTAGATCGTCGACAGTGGCTACAAAGTGGGTGGTGGGTGGGTTTCGAATTTCTTCGTCGTCCGCATCCCAACCCTGCTGACAATAGTCCGGCCAGGGCTCTCCTGACAAAGAGAGAGACTTTAGTGAATTCAGGATATCGCCAAAGGGCGAGTGATGAAAGACGTCTGCGGCGGTGAACTCCATGATCGGAGCCCAATTGGGTTCGATCGGAAGAGGTGCGGAAGATCCGGAGTCCGTACAGGAGTCCGGCACCTTGGAGTCACAGGCCTCGCGAAGGATTAGACTGGTAATCGGCTCAATCGCCGTAGAGATTGCGGCTCCTAGGGCAGCATCCAACTGACCGTCCCCGACTGGCGCAGTCGGCTCCGATCTAATGGTCGGAGCGGACACCTGAGCGGCGCTCTGGGCGCTGTCCGGCGGCAGAGCTAGATCATGCCCATCGTGACAGTGCGGCGCGCTCGGCCGTGCCTCGAATCCGTCGAAGATCAAGTCCCCGCGGATGTCGGTCATGTAGTTTAAGCTTCCAAACCTGACCTGATGGCCAGGGGCGTAGCTTTCGGTCTGCTCCAGATGGCCAAGCGAATTGGCCCGCAGTGCGAAGCCGCCGAATACGAAGATCTGTCCGGGGAGAAAAGTCTCACACTGGACCGCGTCACGGTTGACGATCGAAGAAGCCATCGGGCCTAAGGGTGACGACACAGAGGAACTCTCAATGAAAACACCAATGTCGGTGTCAAAATCGATGGATCTCGGGTAGGGGGTCCCGAACTGTGCGTCTAGGCGGATGGTAACAGGAGACAAGGGACACAATGTTTTTACCCAGGTTCGGGCCCTCTCGATGAAGGTAAAACCTTACTCCTGCTTGATTAATATTGATGATATGGGTAGTACAAGAGTTGATCTACCACGAGATCAGAGAGGCTAAACCCTAGAAGCTAGCCTATGGTATAATTGTTGTTCGTCTACGGACTAAAACTCTCCGGTTTATATAGACACCGGAGAGGGCTAGGGTTATATAGAGTCGGTTACAATGGGAGGAGATCTTCATATCATATTGTCAAGCTTGCCTTCCGCGCCAAGGAAGTCCTATCCGAACACGGGACGAAATCTTCAATCTTGTATCTTCATAGTCCGGGAGTCCGGCCAAAGATCATAGTCCGGCCATCCGGACACCCCCTAATCCAGGACTCCCTCACCAGGTGTGTGTCATCGGCAGAGAAGGAGCTCGGTGTATGTCGCCGGAGACGATGAAGCATGCACCAGGTCGAGTCCGCGGTGGTGGTCACGACATCGACAGGAGCTGTAACAACTTCATTGACGGCGAGGTCGTGGCTTAGGAGGAGAATGTTAGTAATTATCCACGGCGTCGGTATCAACCCGCATGTAGGTGCATGTCTAGGTTGTACGTAGCCGTGCCGGGTGTGCCCTGTGTGTGTGCGCGTGTGTTCTGGTTCGGTCGGACGCCGGTATGTGGCCGCGTCCGAGTGGTCGACAGTTACAGGTTAGCCGTTGTCATTCTGTTGGAGCTGACCACGTCGTGCGCGTAGTGGCGCGCCGTGCGCTCGGCCAGGCGAGCCGATCGTGCAACGCGTCGTGGGCGTGTGGACAGGAGTGGAGCACCGCGTTCGTCTGTGCATACTCCCTGGATAAATACCCTCTGTGTACTGCTTGGTTTCAGCCAGCTAAAAGAAAAAAAGATTAGGGCGTTGGTGCGCCTGTGGCGGCGTTCGTCGCCGGCAAAATTCAGTGCTGTCTCCTCTGCTTCTTCTTCTACCTCCATCCGTGCGAGAGAGAGGGGGCTCGGCAACTACAGGCATGGGAAGCGCGACCTATGATGCCAGTGGCAGCCAGTGGCACGCGGTGACAGTGACCATAGGAGGCCTTCAACGGCCGTGGCCAGGGGAGTGGCGATGGCTGTGGCTAGGGGAGGTGTTGGTGGATGGACATGGCAGGAGGCGCATGGACAGAGGTGGTTCCGTGGCGTGGGGAGAGAGGCGGTTCGTCAGCACGGAGGAGGCATTGGTGTGGCGGCGCGTGGGAGGGCGGTGTTAGTGCGCCGCAGGGTGGGAGATGGTGCAGTGCCACGAGGAGGTGGCGGGCTGGGAGGGGGAGGTCATCGGGAGTAGATGGAAGTTGTGGGACAGAGAGGATAATGTGGGGTGGGTTTTCTTTTTTCCCCGCTGTTTGGGACGGTTGTTTTTGTCGGGTTAGTATGTAGGTACTGGTCAACACGGTGTTGTTTTTGAACATCAATATAGACGCAAGCGCTCATACATACGCGCATACACTCACCTCTATGAATGCACACACGTATACCCTACCCCTATGAGCACCTTCGAGAGACTGAGCTAGCATGTCATCTTGAAATTTACGAAGTCACCGTAGGCGCCTCGTCGTCGACGGGAACGTCTCCTCCCACTTAAAGCGCATCACCGAAAATCCTGATATAAATCCAGGAATAATGCGAGCACCATGACTTGGATCCTGGTGAGCTGGGGATACCACTGTCCTTCTAACCATCCAAGCACAGGTTGGTTCGCTCAACACGGTGTTGTTAAGAGAATAAGGAAGTGTTTTTTAGGGTTGGAATAAGGAAGTGTTAGTAGAATAAGATCTTAAGAGTGTTAGTAAAATAGACCCACACAAAACTCGTATTGGGGTATCTTAGAATATGACTAATTTTATGTACTCTTGGGAGTATGTAGTCCCATCTTCAATACACCTAGTACAGGCATTGATTATACCTCTTTAACATTCTCAATATACTTCATTAAACATATTAAAAAATGTTTTATACCGCCGCAAAAATGGGAAAAATACTCAGCACAGAAAAGTTGTGCCACATCCATAGTTTCTGTCGGTGTATCATTTGCTCAATTCCTAGGAGTGGTTTCGGAGTCATGGGCAAAACAATTACACAAGAAACAGAGTGAAGTTCAAACACACAAACCCCATACGGACAACTTCTTCATGCACTATGTTTTCGAAGACTCTGTTTTCGTGATGAAAGCAACATGCATGATTTTGCTGTTTCTAAAATTATTTCAAAATGGCTAGGAATTAGAGAAAACTCTCTCTATAAAAGTTTCCCATTAAGATAAAGTTCACGAGAATGGCGCCCAAAAATTGGTTTTGGCCATTTTCGAAATTGACTTAAAACCATAAAGCGTTTAATATATACAGGAATGTTTCGCATATATTCAAGCTTTCCAAGGCCAAATCATTGGTTGTGTTCCCGCAAACTATTGAGAAACAAATGGGAAAATGCATTCTCGGTGGAACTTCAACCTATTTCAAATTGCTTTTAATATGTTTAAAATTGGAAAGTTCTTTCTACATAAAAACAAGCTCATTTCCATAAGCTTTCCAATGCCACATCATTTGCATCAATCAGATGGGCCGTTTGGTTTGAAGCCAAAAATATGAGTTTGAAAGTTTGGGTTGAGAAATTCTGTGTTTTTTCGAATCTCCGTTTAACCGTTGTGTAATTAGCAGCCTTGTAGCATCTTTCCAACAGCATATTAATTGCTTCATTCCGATAAACATTTTGGAATCGAGCTCGAAAATACACTTAATGTTTTTTGTTTGAAGAAAAACGGTTTGAAAAAAAATGCTTTTAAACTGTCTAGATTTTGCAAAAGCTTCAACAGGTTGTCATCCTCGTTTTCATAGTTTTCGCATGGTATATCGCAAGCCCCATTTCAACATTGTTTGCCGAAGTTCAATTTGTCCTTGGGTGCAGTTCACTAGTGTTGCTACGACGAGTCTACTAATTATCATAATATTATTTTGATCTCATGATCAAAAATTGTGTTTGTGTGTGTGTGTGTGTGTGTCCGTGTGTTTGTGTGTGTGTAGATACATGGAGAAAGAGAGAGTAGAACAAAAAAAAAGAGTAAAACAAAATAAGTGTAAAACAAAAGAAGAGTAAAACAAATGTGACACTTTAAACATTATTTTAAATGAAATAAAATTGATGTTGCTACAACATCATTTATCGCAGACAAAACTAGCATTGTATTAATCACTGACATCATATGGTGCTAGGAAGGCATAGTCAAGGTTGACCACCATGTCAATCTCACGATTTTCACTCATTAATGCATCCGCCCATGGCATATCGAATTGAAGACCGAACCAGCACTGGTCAACTGGGTAGCCTGCTCTGTCAACACAACGAGGAAGCTCAAAGGACTTTAGCCTGCCCTTATCTCCGCGGAAATCTTTGACCATGTCATCACATATATTGACGATTCTCATTGTTGTATCATAGTACACCTTGCAAATACTAAGATCGCGCATCGGCACCGTGCCATTCTTTGCTCTTTCTAGCATTTTCTCAATGTTGTGATTGGCAGTGGTGAGGCCGCCTTTAAGGATGTCGATGGCAACTAGCACCAGTTCAAGGTGGTCCTTTGCCTCCACACTCCTATTGTCTGACCGGAGGGTCGACAAGCAAAACTCATGTGTGATAGTTTTAAGCTCACGATGATAGCCTGAGGCACTCTTGCATGCTTCCACCATGAGGCTGGTCACCCTCACCACGCCACTACCAGAGTCGTTGGTCTCAGCAGTGATTGCCACAGAAAGCAAGAAGAATAGAATGGCAGAGAAGGTGATGGTGGTCTTCATTGTTGTTGTCATTGGTGCAACGCTACCTAGAAATCTCGAACTATCTTGAAGCCAAGATAGGTGGAACTGAATGGATATAGAAGGATGTGTAGGGAAGCGATAGATGGATGTAGGTGATGTACATCATGTTGGCAATTATTTATAGTGCATGTATTGGGGTTTCATAAATGTAGTATGGTCATTTTGGATCTCGTGCTACTAATGCTTGTGCACTTGAGCATTTGTGTCTAATCTATGAATATCAATGCTCATTTAGGATCTCGTAGTAGTAATGCTCTCTTTAGAGCTCGTGGTATTAATTTTTATTTATGATCCCATGGTATTAATGCCCTATGTATTTATAGACAAGTCTCATTTGGTATTTTCTCTTACATATATACATATAATTCACGTAGATGGATTGAACTCAAAAATATGGTGGCATAGATGGATTCATGCAATACAGCCTGGCCGTCGATATCCAATTGCTGTTGTGAAATGTATTAACATATAGGGCATCTCCTCTTATGAATGTATGTAATTTCCGTAAATGTAGTGTGGTTGTTTTGTATCTCTTGTAACCAATGACCATGCACTTGTGCAGTTGTGTCAAGTCTTTTAATAATAATGCTCAATTTGAATCTCGTGGTATTAATGCAAACATTTGATCTCCTGGTATTCATGCCCTCTATATTCACAACTAACTATATTTTCATTTTATGTATAATCATATTTCTGTATCTATAGATTCATGAATGTAATATATCTTGATCACCCGTATTCGAATGATTATTATCAAACAAATTCACAGAGATACTCTAGTGATCATTTTGGATCTGCTTATATTAGTATGTGTAACGTCCATAAATGTGATGTGTGCTCTTGTTTTAGATATCATGTTAATAATGCTCAGGCATTTGTTTATTCGTGTCCAATATATGAATATTAATGCTCGGTTTTGATGTCATGGTATTAATGCCCACTTTGGATCTGGTGGTAGTAATGCTCATTTAGGATCTCATAGTATTACTATCACTACTAGGTAAAACCCTAGCAGTAGCGTGGTTTTTTTGCCTAGCAGTAGCGCGAGGACCAACGCTACTACTGAGGCGCTGTATATTATTTAGTAGTAGCGTGGATTGGGCCCCCGCTACTCCTAATTTTTAGCGGTAGCGTTGGTGGAACCAACGCTAGAGCTACCACTACCTAACATTATGCCTTTTCCGTAATCCGCTCATAGTTGTTTTTCGGCGGAGACGGTGGTGGTTTCTTTAGGGCATCGATAGTGCGCTTTGCTTTCACCGGATCTATCTTCTCCTCCGAAGGTGGATGTTTCTTTGCTCTCACCGCTTCAAATAAGTCCCTCACTTGGGCTTGACAGACCTCCGTGTTTTCCTCCACAGTCATCTCATATGGTAACTTGTCTAGAGGCTTGAGAGATGGACCGAATTTGTATTGCCTCCCGCCTATGGCTGTACTACTAGACGCCGGAGCAGACGGAGCGGCTGCGGATGTCTTCTTTCCTTGCTTACGAGGCGGAGGAGAAGGACTACAATGCCCCGGAGCAGCCGAAGCGGCGGCGGGTCTCTTCCGCCCTTGCCGACGAGGCGGCGAAGGAGGAGACTGGCTGCTCGGGCGCACCGGCGCAGGCGGAGAAGGAGGCGGAGTGCCGCCACGCGCCGGAGAAGGAGGCGAAGTGCCCTAATCACTCATCGGAGGAGGAGGCGGAGGAGGAGGCGGAGTGCCCTAACTCACCGGAGGAGGAGGAGGAGGCGGAGGCGTCCAGTTCGGAAGATTGATGAGCACCTTCAACCATAGGCGTGGAGTCTTCAGAGCAGAACCTAGCCGAGTCTCCCCTTCACCGGTAGGGTGGTCAAGCTCGAGGACCTCAAATCCCGCCGTTATTTTGTCCACCGTCACCCTAGCATATCCTTCTAGAATTGGACGGCAGTGAAAATTGCGTCGGGTTGAGGAGGTCGAACAGAGCCGAGAGCCGCCTTGACTTTGACGTTCTGCCATTGCATCATAAGGTGGCAATGTTGAGACTCTGTGATAGCATCCACGGGGTAGATAGCAGGAGCCGTGAAGCAAGGCTACATCTGAATCAGCTTGGTGGAAGCCACGCTGCTTCTCCGCTGAGATGGCGGGGTAGCTTCGGTTGTAGGTTCGGCAGGTCGCTTGCTGTGAACTGCTTCTCGTTCCTCTAGCGCTTGTACCGTTGCGTGGAGCTTCTACAGTTGGGTATGCTCCACTTTCCTCCTCTTCTCCTGGCATTTGTAACCGCCTCGTGTCCGTCCAGGGTGCTTTGCCGAGGGCCATTGTGAGCTTGGAGTTCTCTCTTTCTGGAACAAACGTCCCTTGCTGCGCTGCGGCAAGATAATAAAGTACACTTAAATAAAAGCTAGGGGCTATTTAGATAAAGAAGCAATAAAGTAAATATAGCGAGTGTGGAAAAGTGGTGGTAGGAGTTGTGAAATTGTACCTAAGCAATTGACTACGTTGCTAGACCGGTAATCACTATTGCAATTCTATTTGAGGGAGAGGCATAAGCTAACATACTTTCTCTAACTGGATCATATGCACTTATGATTGGAACTCTAGCAAGCATCCGCAACTACTAAAGATTCATTAAGGTAAAACCCAACCATAGCCTTAAAGTACCAAGTCACCTTTATCCCATACGCAACAATCCCATTACTCGGGTTTGTGTTTCCGTCACTCACGAAATCCACTATAAGCGAATCATGAACGCATTGCAACACCCTACAGCGGGAATCCCTCACGCTTGTGCGACACGGAGGGCACCATAGGACAGCACCAATAATAAAACATGCAACTCAAACCAATCATAGCAATTCATCAATCACCGATAGGACAACGAAAATCTACTCAGACATCATAGGATGGCGACACATCATTGGAAAATAATATGAAGCATAAAGCACCATGTTCAAGAAGAGGGTACAGCAGGATGGTTTCCCCTCTGGTCCTTGGCTCCCATGGCATGGGAGGGGCGAGAGCCCCTCCGAGATTGGATCTATCTCTCTGTTTCTGCGTTCTCAGATTCTACCCCTTCACCGTTTCTTAAATATCCGGAGATCCGTAACTCCGATTGGGGTGAATCTTTCGCCCATATTTTTCTCATAAAAGTAGCTTTCTTACGGCAAAAGAAGGGCATCAACCGCCTTACGGGTGGCCCACGAGAGCCCAGGGCACGCCCAGGGGGGTGGGCGCGCCCCCTGTCTCGTGGCCACCTCGGACACTGTTTCGCGTAGATTCTTCTTCCGGAAAATCCCAAATATTCCAAAATACTTCTCCGTCCGTTTTTATCTCGTTTGGACTCCGTTTGATATTGGTTTTCTGCGAAACATAAAACCTGCAACAAACAGGAACTGGCACTAGGCACTGGATCAATATGTTAGTCCCAAAAATAGTATAAAAAGTTGCCAAAAGTATATGAAAGTTGAAGAATATTGGCATGGAACAATCAAAAACTATAGATACGACAGAGACGTATCAGCATCCCCAACCTTAATTCCTCCTTGTCCTCGAGTAGGTAAATGATAAAAAAGATAATTTTTGATGTGGAATGCTACCTAGCATAATCTTGATCATATGTCTAATCATGGCATGAATATTAAGACACGAGTGATTCAAAGCAATAGTCTATCATTTGACATAAAAAACAATAATACTTCGAGCATACCAATAAAGCAATCTTGTCTTTTCAAAACAACAAGGCCAAAGCAAGCTTATCACTACAAAATCATACAGTTTGGCCATGCTTCATTTTCATCACACAAAATGCTCCCATCATGCACAACCTCGATGACGAGCCGAGCAATTGGTTCATACTTTTTAACGCGCTTCAGCTTTTTCAACCCTTGCGCAATACATGAGCGCAAGCCATGGATATATCACTATAGGTGGAATAGAATTGATGGTGGAGGTTTATGTGGAGAAGACAAGAAGGGAGAAAGTCTCACATCGACGCGGCTAATCAACGGGCTATGGATATGCCCATCAATTGATGTCAATGCAAGGAGTAGGGATTGCCATGCAACGGATGCACTAAGAGGTATAAGTGTATGAAATCTCAAACTGAAAACTAAGTGGGTGTGCATCCAACTTGCTTGCTCATGAAGACCTAGGGCAATTGAGGAAGCCCATCGTTGGAATATACAAGCCAAGTTCTATAAGAATTCCCACTAGTATATGAAAGTGGCAACATAAGAGACACTCTATATGAAGAACATGGTGCTACTTTGAAGCACAAGTGTGGAAAAAGGATAGTAATATTGCCCCTTTTTTTTTCTTTTTTTTCTTTTTTTTCTTTTTTGGGTGGGCTTCTTTGGCCCCCTTTTTTATGTAGGCTTCTTTGGCCTTTCCTTTTTTTCTTTTTTTTCTTTTTTTTCATGGGGCAATGCTCTATAATGATGATCATCACACTTTTATTTACTTACAACTCGATATTACAACTCGATACTAGAACAAAGATATGACTCTATATGAATGCTTCCGGCGGTGTACCGGGATGTGCAATGATCTAGCATAGCAGTGACATCAAAAAACGGACAAGCCATGAAAACATCATGCTAGCTATCTTACGATCATGCAAAGCAATATGACAATGATTGCTCAAGTCATGTATATGATGATGATGGAAGTTGCATGACAATATATCTCTGAATGGCTATGGAAATGCCATGATAGGTAGGTATGGTGGCTGTTTTGAGGAAGATATAATGAGGCTTATGTGTGATAGAGCGTATCATATCACGGGGTTTGGATGCACCGGCGAAGTTTGCACCAACTCTCGAGGTGAGAAAGGGAAATGCACGGTACCGAAGAGGCTAGTAATGATGGAAAGGTAAAAGTGCGTATAATCCATGGACTCACATGTCATAAAGAACTCATATAATTATTGCAAAAGTTTATTAGCCCTCGAAGAAAAGTACTACTATGCATGTCCCTAGGGGGATAGATTGGTAGGAAAAGACCATCGCTCGTCCCCGACTGCCACTCATAAGGAAGACAATCAAAGAAACACCCCATGCTTCAAAATTGTCACACAACGGTTACCATACGTGCATGCTACGGGACTTCCAAACCTCAACACAAGTGTCTCTACAATCCACAACCACCCACTAGCATGACTCTAATATCACCATCTTTATATCGCAAAACTATTGAAAGGAATCAAACATATCATATTCAGCGATCTACAAGTTTATGTAGGATTTTATGACTAACCATGTGAATGACCAATTCCTGTCATCTCTCTAAATAGATATAAATGAAGCAAGAGAGTTTAATTCTTTCTACAAAAGATATGCCCACACTCTAACAAATATAAATGAAGCAAAAGAGCATTCTACAAATGGCGGTTCTCTATGTGAAGAGAAACAGGCAATCCAGACTTCAAACGATATACGTGCAGCACATGAAGCATTCTATAAAGCCCTATTCAAAAGATTTAAATGAAGTGCAATGAGAATTCTATAAATCAACCAAGGAATATCTCATACCAGCATGGTGCATAAAAGAAAAGTGAAAACTAAATGCAAAAGACGCTCCAATGTTGCACATATCACATGAACGAAACGAATCCGAAAACATACTGATACTTGTTGAAGAAAGAGGGGATGCCTTCCGGGGCATCCCCAAGCTTAGAAGCTTGAGTATCCTTGAATATTTACTTGGGGTGACTTGGGCATCCCCAAGCTTGAGCTCTTGCCTCTCTTCCTTTTCCTCATATCGAAACCTCCTCGATTAGACACTTCATCCACACAAAACTTCAACAGAAAACTCGGTAAGATCCGTTAGTATGATAAAGCAAATCACTACTCTAAGTACTGTAGCAAACCAATTCATATTTTGTATTTGCATTGTGTCTACTGTAATATAGCTTTTCCATGGCTTAATCCAGTGATATAAATTGATAGATTCATCAAAACAAGCAAACTATGCATCAAAAACAGAATCTGTCAAAAACAGAACAGTCTGTAGAAATCTGAACATTCACCATACTTCTGTTACCCCAAAAATTCTACCAAAATTAGGAAACATAAACAAGTTGTACATCAAGACAGTGCAAAAGGAATCAGAACCATTTGACGTTCCAGGTAAAAATATAAAATCGAGCACAACAGCCAAAGTTTCTGTCCTGCACCGTACAAACCAACAAGCATTGTAAACATCCTAAAGGCAAACCTTGGCACATTATTTTTATACTACAATGGAATTTTACAAGGGGATAATTATTTTTGATGAAAATTTTATGTAATGAAGATTCACAAAGTTTCCGTGAGCATGAACAAAGTTCAAGGAGCTCTCCCACTACAACAATGCTTGTCTCTCTCACTTTCACTTTCCTTTTTGAAAAGTTTTTAGGTTCCCGTCTTTATTTTTTTTGTTTTTAAACTATATAAGAGCACACAACAGAAATAAATGACTCTCTAAAACTTCTGGGTTGTCTCCCTGGCAGCTCTTTCTTTAAAGCCATTAAGCTAGGCATTTAGTGCTCAAGTAATGAATCCACCCGGATCCCAAGGTATATCAAAGCAATTTTAACTAACAATGATTTTTAATTTAGTAGTGAGCACAAAGTAATATATATCATGCAACAACGAAGTCTAACTCTCTTCCTATGCATCGGCATGTCATAAAAGAACAATTCATGCACACCAAGTAAAGGCCAATGCATAGTATAAGCAGTTTCTTGCAATTCTAACGTGTTGGAAACATAAAGAGGCGGAGATGTAGTTCCTCTCTCATAATAATTGCAAGTAGGAGCAGCAAGCACATGCATATTATATCTATCAAAATCATCATGTGCAATGGTAAAAGGCAACCCATCAATATAATCCTTAATAAGCACAAACTTCTCCGATATAGTGTAGTAGGGAGAATTCAAAAAGATAATAGGACTATCATGCGTGGGTGCAATAGCAACAATTTCATGTTTAACATAAGGAACTATAGCAAGTTCATCTCCATAAGCATAATTCATATTGGCATCTTTGCCACAAGCATAGCAAGCATCATCAAAAAGGGATATTTCAAACAAATTCAAGGGATCATAGCAATCATCCTTCGGTAGGCACGAAGGGGAATTAAACAATGTATGAGTTGAAGAGTTACTCTCATTAGAAGGTGGGCATGGGTGATCAATCCGCTCTTCCTGTTTTTGTTCTTCGCTCTCCTCATCATCTTTTTCATCCAATGAGCTCACAGTTTCATCATTTTCTTCTTCCATGGCTTCCTGCAAAATATTAGTCTCTTCTTGGACGGCGGAGACTTTCTCAATAAATGCATTAATATAGTAATTGTATTCATAATCTTCATAGCAATATCTAAGTACAGCAAGATTTTCAGGCCTATAAACATCATCATCTAAAGCTTCATACTTTTCAACCAAAGATTCAATTTCATAAGCAGCCTTAAAAGCAACAAATTCTTCAATTTGTTCAACATCATAGTAATCATAGATACCTCTAGCATAAGAAGCTAAGGTTTCATTATCATTAAATTTGCATGAGAAGGGAAGGTGTGGAGCCTTCATCCTAGAGCAACAAGTAATATCATATCTCAAGCATAGTTGCCTCGCATACCAATACAACATATAAATTTGATCCCATAATAGTTTCCCTTTTTGTGTCAAGCGATAATCCCTAAAGTATTCACGTTGATCCAATGTGTCTCCCATTATAAAGTTGAATGGGGTTTTCTCAGGATTATCAAAGTAGTACATAATATCTTGAACATAATGAGCATCGGGGTTTTAGGAGTTACCCCATCTCCATGAGTAGCAAGTACACCTAATTTTTTGGTATTTTGTGTTCCATATCCATAACTAAAGACAGAGAACAACTTAGAACAGCAAATGAAAATTACTTAGTGATAAAGCAAACAAGCACACATGAGAATATTCACCCCACGCTATTGCTCTCCAGCAACGACGCCAAAAAAAGGTCTTGATAACCCACAAGTGTAGGGGATCGCAATAGTTTTTGATAAGTAAGAGTGTCAAACCCAACGAGGAGCTAAAGGTAGAATAAATATTCCCTCAAGTTATATCGACCACCGATACAACTCTACGCATGCTTGACGTTCACTTTATCTAGAACAAATATGAAACTAGAAGTACTTTGTAGGTGTGATAGGATAGGTTTGCAAGATAATAAAGAACATGTAAATAAAAGCTAGGGGCTGTTTAGACAAAGAAGCAATAAAGTAAATATAGCGAGTGTGGAAAAGTGGTGGTAGGAGTTGTGAAATTGTCCCTAAGCAATTGACTACGTTACTAGACAGGTAATTACTATTGCAATTCTATTTGAGGGAGAGGCATAAGCTAACATACTTTCTCTACTTGGATGATATGCACTTATGATTGGAACTCTAGCAACAATCCACAACTACTAAAGATTCATTAAGGTAAAACCCAACCATAGCATTAAAGTATCAAGTCCCCTTTATCCCATACGCGACAATCCCCTTACTCGGGTTTGTGTTTCAGTCACTCACGCAACCTACTATAAGCGAATCATGAACGCATTTCAACACCCTACAACGGGAATCCCACACGCTTGCGCGACACGGAGGGCACCATAGGACAGCACCAATAATAAAACATGAAACTCAAACCAATCATAGCAATTAATCAATCACCGATAGGACAACGAAAATCTACTCAGACATCATAGGATGGCGACACATCATTTGAAAATAATATGAAGCATAAAGCGTCATGTTCAAGTAAAGGGTACAGTGGGATGCGGGAGTGGACCGCTGAATATAGATGGGGGAAGGTGACGGAGATGTTGGTGAAGGCGGCGGAGGTGTTGATGAAGATCGCGGTGATGATGATGGCCCCCGGCGGCGTTCCGGCGCCACCAGAAGCAAGGGGGAGAGAGCCCCCTTCTTCTTCTTCTTCCTTGACCTCCTCCCTACATGGGAGAAGGGTTTCCCCTCTGGTCCTTGGCTCCCATGGCGTGGGAGGGGCGAGAGCCCCTCCGACATTGGATCTATCTCTCTATTTCCGCGTTCTCAGATTCTACCCCTTCACTGTTTCTTAAATATTCAGAGATCGTAACTCCGATTGGGGTGAATCTTTCGCCCAGATTTTTCTCATAAAATTAGATTTCTTGCGAAAAAAGAAGGGCATCAACCGCCTTACGGGTGGCCCACGAGAGCCCACGGCGTGCCCACGGGGGTGGGCGCGCCCCCTGTCACGTGGCCACCTCGGACACTGTTTCGCGTAGATTCTTCCTCCGGAAAATCCCAAATATTCCAAAATAATTCTCCGTCCCTTTTTATCCCGTCTGGACTCCATTTGATATTGGTTTTCTGCGAAACACAAAACATGCAACAAATAAGAACTGGCACTGGGCACTGGATCAATATGTTAGTCCCAAAAATAGTATAAAAAGTTGCCAAAAGTATATGAAAGTTGAAGAATATTGGCATGGAACAATCAAAAATTATAGATACGATGGAGATGTATCAGTAGCCACCTCACCCTGTGCGATGGTGATGCTCCTTCTTCGCAGCATTTATCTTTTTTGTCGCTGACATCTTCTTACTCTTGTCCGATGTCTTGTGGGCCACAAATGCGTCCCAGTGATCTCTGATCTTCTCATTCCGGCCGGTGAATTCTGGTGTCTTTTGTTTGTCGACAAACGTTGTTTTCAGGTCATTCTTCCACCTTCTGAATAGATCCGCCATCTTCTTAAGAGCATGAGACTTGATTGATGGCTCTTTAACTGGCTTCTCCGGATCCTCTTCTGGTGGTAGCGTGAAATTTGCCTTCAATGCGGTCCAAAGATCATCTTTTTGCATATCGTTGACATCAGACACCTCAGGGTCTTCCTTTTTAGGCTTATACCATTGGTGGATGGTGATCAGGATATTGTCCCTAAGAAGAACCCCGCACTGAGCAGAAAATGCTTCGTTGGTCCGGATGGGTTCAATAGGTTGGCCACCGCGGGCGATTGCTGTGATCGTGAACCTTTCATCCGGGCTCAACTTTTTGTTCGGGCCTCGTTTCTTTACCAAAGTTGTGCTCGATCTGGAGGGCTAGAAAAAAGAAGAAAGACGAGAGTTAATATGTCTACATACCAAAACAATGAATGCATCAATTAGCTAGTCAGCACATGCTTAATTAATATATATACCTCGCCGGACTCTGTTCGGTCACCGGAGCCGTCATCACGGTCTCCTTCTTGCACCGGCATTCGGTCACCGGAGCCATCATAGTCATCTCCTTCCTCCTCCATTGTTTGATAACAGTAGCCTGCTTTATCCTTTCCTTCCAGACCATCGGTTTCGTTGAGATACGACATGACATCACCTCCAGCAGTTATTATGTTCCCCAACACCTGTTTTGCATCCTCGTCTCGGTCGTGCTCCATAGTTTCTACAAATATTACAACATGGCAATTATTATACAAACATGACAGATGGATATATTATTGGAAAATGTAGACCTAGCTAGCTAATCACAACAAGGAATCCTATTAGTGGCCTCGACGCTTCTCTAGGGTTTGGGGTGGCCTCGGCAACGCTTCACGGGTTCGGGGTGGCCTCGACGACAACACTCTTTTAACTTGGTAAATTTGGGTGGCATCGACAGCGCTTCTAGGGTTTGGATCAACTTGTGCACATTGCCAGACCGTCGACCCTCGACCACTCGGCGATCCACGATGCTCTACGTACCCTATTTCACCCTCGACCCCCTGTGTCTAGTGTCAAAGGATTCAACAAAACCATGTCTTCATCATTAGGCAAAAGTAACAGGCGCATGATGGTAGGAAGCTCTCCAAAGTTATTTTGGAACGGAGTCCCAGATAGGATAATTCGCTTTTTGGTACAAAGTTCAGCAAGAGCCTTCTGAATATCGCTATTTGGAAGGCCTTTGCTGAAATTTGTACAAAAAGATGAATTATCCTATCCGGGACTCCCTTCCAAAATAACTTTGGAAAACTTCGTACCATCATGCCCCGGTTACTTCCGGCTAAGGATGAAGCCATGGATTTCTTCAACACTTTGACACTAGCTAGGCAACCTCTCGACTCCTCGGCGATCCTCTACCCTCGACAGCTCGGACGATCCATGACCCTCTACCCTATTTCCCGACCCTCGACCCCCTCATGTCACATTTGTCTAGTGTCAAAGGATTCAACAAAACCATGTCTTCATCATTAGGCGAAAGTAACTGGCGCATGATGGTACGAAGTTCTGTAAAGTTGGTTTGGAACGGAGTCCCAGGTAGGATAATTCACTTTTTGGTACAAAGTTCAGCAAGAGCCTTCCGAATATCGCTATTTGGAACGCCTTTGCTGAAATTTGTACAAAAAGACGAATTATCCTATCCGGGACTCCGTTCTAGAGCAACCTTGCACAACTTCGTACTATCATGTCTCGGTTACTTCCGACTAATGATGACATCATGGATTTCTTCAATACTTTGACACTAGGCAACCTCTCGACCCCTCGGCGATCCTCGACCCTCGACCCTCGACCCTCGAACCCTTGGCAGCCCTCGACCCCTCGGCGTTCCTCCACCCTCGAACCCTAGGCCCCTCGACGACCCTCGAACCCTCAACCCTCGAACCCTCGGTGACCCTCGAACCTCTAGCCTAGTTCCCGACCCTCGCCCCTCGAACCCTCGACG
>NC_041386.1:720755917-720760832 GCF_002162155.2 Triticum dicoccoides
AGGAAGGGGGTATATCGACCCCCCTCCTCATGTAAGAAGAGGAAGAAAGATCGAAGAAGAAAAAAGAGGAGAAGAAGAAAGGAACAGAGAAGATCGAAGAAAAAAAACAAGAAAAAAAGAGGACATCTATTCCTTTCTTCTTCTCCTCTTTTTTCTTCTTTTTTCCCTTATTTCTCCTCTCCTCTTTTTCTCCTATCTTCTTCTCCTTCTTCCTCTTCTTATTTTCCATTTTCCACTCCTTCTTTTTCTTCTTCTTCTTCCTTCTTCCTTCTTCCTCTTTTCTTCCTTTTGCTTTTTTAGTTTTTCCTCTACACTAACCTAAAATGCACTAACCTAAGATCAATATCTACTAATTAACAACCTAAATAAAAAAATTAATACATATATGAAAAAAACATCATATGAAAGAAAACATCATATGCACAAAAATATCATATGAACATGATATGAAAAAAACATCATATCAACATCATCACATATATGAAAAAAAACATCAGAAGGCCGCCGGATCGTGGGGTGGCGCGGCGACGGCGTCGGGCAGTGGCGGCGCAGGCCGCTAATGGCGTCGGGGCGATGCGGGGGCCGGCGTGGGGAGGTGATGGCGACGACGTGGGGTGGCGCGCGACGACGGTGTTGGGGCGGCGCGGGGCTCGGGCGGCGAAGGGGCAGGGCGCGGGGACGGGGGCACGCGGACGGCGTCTAGGCGGCGTCGGGTCGGCGGACGACATCGATCGGGGCAGCCTGGCAGCGTCGATGAGCTCGGCGTCATCGGGCAGGGGGGGCAACTGGCGATGAATTCGTGAAATTTTCATAAGTGCTACTTATATAACCAGAGCATTGGTCCCGGTTGATAGCACCAACCGGGACCAAAGATCCCCTTTAGTCCTGGTTGGTGCCACCAACCGAGACCAAAGGCCTCTTTTCAGCAACCCAAAGGGCGGGAAGCAGAGGCCTTTGGTCCCGGTTGGTGGCACCAACCGGGACTAAAGGGGGGGCATTGGTCCCGGTTGGTGCCACGAACCGGGACCAAAGCTCCCCTTTTAGTCCCGGTTGGTGCCACCAACCGGGACCAAAGGCCTTGTGCTGCCCGCATCAAAAGTTTAGTCCCACCTCGCTAGCTGAGAGAGCTCGAGAGTGGTTTATAAGAGCTGCTGCGCCCACTGCTACGTCTTGAGCTTGCGTTGGTTTTCCTTGAAGAGGAAAGGGTGATGCAGCACAGTAGCGTAACTATTTCCCTCAGTTTTTGAGAACCAAGGTATCAATCCGGTAGGAGGCTCCTCACAAGTCCCACGAACCTACACAAACAAACTAAGAACTCGCAAACAACACGATAAAGGGGTTGCCAATCCCTTCATGGCCACTTGCAAAAGTGAGATCTAATAGATATAGTATGATAAGATAAATATATTTTTGGTATTTTATAATATAAATGTAGAAAGTAAAGATGCAAATAAAAGTAGATTGGAAGAAAATATGATAAGAGATAGACCCGGGGGCCATAGGTTTCACTAGAGGCTTCTCTCAAGATAGCATAAGTATTACGGTAGGTGAACAAATTACTTTCAAGCAATTGATAGAAAAGCGATTAATTATGAGATTATCTAGGCATGATCATGTATATAGGCATCACGTCCGCAACAAGTAGACCGACTCCTGCCTGCATCTACTACTATTACTCCACACATCGACCGCTATCCAACATGCATCTAGAGTATTAAGTTCATAAGAACAGAGTAATGCATTAAGCAAGATGACATGATGTAGAGGGATAAACTCAAGCAATATGATATAAACCCCATCTTTTTATCCTCGATGGCAACAATACAATACGTGTCTTGCAACCCTTTCTGTCACTGGGTAAGAACACCGCAAGATTGAACCCAAAGCTAAGCACTTCTCCCATGGCAAGAAAGATAAGTCTAGTAGGCCAAACCAAATCGATAATTCGAAGAGACTTGCAAAGATAACTCAATCATACATAAAAGAATTCAGAGAAGACTCAAATATTATTCATAGATAAATTTGATCATAAACCCACAATTCATCGGATCTCGACAAACACACCGCAAAAAGACTTTACATCGAATAGATCTCCACAAGAGAGGGGGAGAACATTGTATTGAGATCCGAAAAGAGAGAAGAAGCCATCTAGCTAATAACTATGGACCCGAAGGTCTGTGGTAAACTACTCACAACTCATCGGAAGGGCTATGGTGTTGATATAGAAGCCCTACATGGTGGATTCCCCCTCCGACAGAATGCCGGTGACGGCTCCAAGATGGGATCTCGCGGATACATAAGGTTACTGTGGCGGAAATATTTCTTCGGTGGTTCCCTGGATGTTTTTGGGGTATGTAGGCTTATATAGGAGGAAGAAGTACGTCGGTGGCCGCTAGAGGGGCCCACAAGACAGGGGGCGCGCCCTATAGGGGGGCGTCCTACCCTCTCGTGGCCGCCTCGGCTGCTTCCTGACTTGCACTCCAAGTCCTCTGGATCATGTTCGTTTCAAAAATCACGCTTCCGAAGGTTTCATTCCGTTTGGACTCCGTTTGATATTCTTTTTCTTCAAAATACTGAAATAGGCAAAAAAAAGCAATACGGGCTGGGCCTCCGGTTAGTAGGTTAGTCCCCAAAATGATAATAATGTGTCAAATAAAGCCCATAAACATCCAAAACAGGTAATATAATAGCATGGAACAATCAAAAATAATATATACATTGGAGACGTATGAAGCACCCCCAAGCTTAATTCCTGCTCGTCCTCGAGTAGGTAAATGATTAAAATAGAATTTTTGATGTGCAATTCTACTAGCATATTTCTCAAAGTAATTTTCTTTATTGTGGCATGAATGTTCCAATCCAAATGATTCAAGATAAAAGATTACAAAACATAAAAATAATAATGCTTCAAAGCATACTAACAAATAATCATGTCCTATCAAAATAGCATAGCCAAAGAAAACTTATCCCTACAAAATCATATAGTTAGGCCATTCTTCATTTTCATTACTTTTTAACGCGCTTCAGGTTTTTTTCATACTTTTTAACGCGCTTCAACTTTTTTTCAACTCTTACGCAATACATGAGCGCAAGCCATGGACATAGCAATATGGTGGTATATGGTGGTGGTTGTAAGGACAAAAAGGGAGAAGATAGTCTCACATCAACTAGGCGTATCAACGGGCTATGGAGATGCCCATCAATAGATATCAATGTGAGTGAGTAGGGATTTCCATGCAACGGATGCACTAGAGCTCTAAATGTATGAAAGCTCAACAAAAGAAACTAAGTGGGTGTGCATCCAACTTGCTTGCACACGAACACCTAGGGCATTTTGAGGAAGCCCATCATTGGAATATACAAGCCAAGTTCTATAATGAAAAATTCCCACTAGTATATGAAAGTGACAACATAGGAGACTCTCTATCATGAAGATCATGGTGCTAATTTGAAGCACAAGTGTGGAAAAAGAGATAGTAGCAATTGTCCCTTCTCTCTTTTTCTCTCATTTTATTTTTTTCTTTTTCTTTTTTCTTTTTTCTTTTTTCTTTTTTCTGTTTTTTCCTTTCTTTTTTCTTTTTCTTTTTCTTTTTGGTGGTCTTCTTTGGCTTCTTTTATTACATGGGCTTCTTTGGCCTCTTTTATTTTTATAAAGTTCGAAGTCTCATCCCGACTCGTGGGGGAATCATAGGGCGCGTTCGGAGGCTCTCCAGCTCCATGCTTCACCAATTTCTGGAGTGGAGCTGAGCCGAACGAGTTTGGGCCAAGAAGCTAGAAGCGAGAAGCCCAGCCAGTCGCTAGTGTAAAAATGTGAAGCACCAAAAGTCCAGCTCCACGGATTGGAAAAGGAGAAGTTCGTCCAAATTACGTACAACAGCCGCCGCCAAGTGAGGGCAGATCGAACCGGTACGCTCGCTGGAACATATCTCGATCGAATCGGTACCCTGTGTTCCTTCTCTCGCTGGAAAGCGAAGCTGGGCTGCCTCCAACCAGCGCATTATGGTGCTAAGGCAGGCCACTCTTGCTGCCAGCCCATAGTAGCGATGGGAGAAGCTAGCGATCGCAGCCGAACGGATGTGTCTCGCTGCGTGGAGTGAGAAGCTGAGATGGGAAGCTAGAATCGTGGAGTTCGTGGAGTTGGGAGGAGATCAGAACAGGCCGAAACATCAATACGGGCTGGGCCTCCGTTTGATATTCCTTTTCTTCGAAATACTGAAATAGGCAATAAAAACAGCAATACGGGCTGGGCCTCCGATTAGTAGGTTAGTCCCAAAAATGATAATAATGTCTAAAATAAAGCCCATAAACATCCAAAACAGGTAATATAATAGCATGGAACAATCAAAAATTATAGCTACGTCGGAGACGTATCACCCACCCTCTCGAGCTCCTCTCAATTGCAGGCTTTCAGACCTAACCATACACTGTGTGTCTGTGGGCCTACTGGGCCTGTTGCAGGACTGAATCCTGACCCATGATGGGGTTTCTTGTCATATTCAGGCCGTGGTGGCCCAATAGGTGGCACTTTTTTTGTTTTCCTTGTGGCTTTATTTATTTTATTTTGTTTTTACTTACAACAAAATACATACTGTTGCTATTTTATTTTATATTATATTATTTTGTTTCTACTTATTTATTAAACTTTATTTTGTTTCTACTTATTTATTTTATTTTATTTCTACTTATTTATTTTATTTTGTTTCTACTTATTTATTTTCTTTTCTTTTTTGCTTATAATGTTTTGAACAGAAAATACTTTGATAATTTTAGTTGCATAAATTTTATATAATTTTAGTTTCAATAATACTAGAGGTTTATAAAACTTTTTAGTTGATTCCTTTTGCTATTAGAGTTTCATTAAAGTTTTCTAGTTCATTCTTTTTTCTATTCGAGTTTCATTAAAGTTTATTTTGTT
>NC_041386.1:720761149-720798883 GCF_002162155.2 Triticum dicoccoides
GATTTGATGAAAATTCTTTTTGCCTTTTAATGTTTTAAACAGAAAATACTTTGATAATTTTAGTTGCATAAATTTTATATAATTTTACTTTAAAAAATACTAGAGGTTTATAAAAGCTTTTTAGTTGATTCCTTTTTCTATTAGAGTTTTATAAAAGTTTTTTAGTTGATTTTCTTTTTTCTATTGAAGAATATTATACTTTTGTTTTAGTTGATCATAACACAATATTTTAATTGATTATTTTTAGTCCATTCTGTCAGCTATTACTTCTATTTTTGCTATTAGCCCATTCTTTTTTATATTAGTTCATTCCTTAAGCTAAATGACTCTGAAATTGAAAAGCACTACAAATGAACTCTGAAAAGGTTGAAAGTTGGCATTGTATCATCATTTCACCCACATAGCATGTGCTAAAAAAGTTGAGAGGGTTACGGGAAAAACTGGATGCACTTCGTGTACAAAATGGACAATCTCTTTCGAAGTATCAGGGTTTCAGACGAAAACTCAACTGTTACAAAGGGATTTCATTTTTTTGAACTTATTTGAACTCCAAAATTTTTGTGTGTTCAAAATGCACCATTCAAAGACAAAGCATCAATTGTCAACCCTTTCTGACTTCATTTGTTATTTTTCATGCATTTACTGATTTGTTTTGAACTAAATGACCCTGAAATTGAAAAGTACTCAAATGAATTCTGAAAAGGTTCAAAGTTGGCATGGTATCATCATTTCACCCACATAGCATGTGCTCAAATGTTGAGAGGGTTATGGGAAAAACTGGATGCACTTCGTGTACAAAATGGACAATTTCTTTCGAACTATCAGGGTTTCAAACGAAAACTCATCTGTTACAAAGGGATTTCATTTTTTTTTGAACTCATTTGAACTCCATACTTTTTGTGTGTTCAAAATGCACCATTCAAAGCCACATCATCAATTTTCAACCCTTTCTGACTTCATTTGTTATTTTTCATGCATTTACTGATTTTTTTGAGCTAAATGACCCTGAAATCGAAAAGCACTACAAATGAACTTTGAAAAGGTTGAAAGTTGGCATAGTATCATCATTTCACCCAAATAGCATGTGCTAGAAAGGTGATAGGGTTACGGCAAAAACTGGATGCACTTCATGTACAAAATGGACAATCTCTTTCGAAGTATCAGGGTTTCATACGGAGACTTGTCTGTTACATGGATATTCTAGATCAAAGGCATCATCATAATAGTTGTGGAGAGAAAGTCTTCACTTTTATCTTTGCTTCTATTCTTTGCTTATTGCGCAGTAACCATGGATAATCTTCATCGTTTAACCGGGTGCTTGGGCCAGCCTTGACTTTGAATGGGAGGAATTTCATGAAACTTTTCATAATCTTCAGACATGTCTATCTTGCCCTCCACTCCCATGATGTCTCTTTTTCCTGAAAGAACTATGTGGCACTCTGGCTCATCGTGTGATGTATTCACTTCCTTATCTTTTCTTTTTCTCGGTTTGGTAGACATGTCCTTCACATAAAAAACCTGCGCCACATTATTGGCTAGGACGAACGGTTCGTCAGTGTACCCAAGATTGTTCAGATCCACTGTTGTCATTCCATACTGTGGGTCTACCTATACCCCGCCTCCTGACATATTGTCCCATTTGCACTTAAACAAAGGGACCTTAAAATCATGTCCGTAGTCAAGTTACCATATGTCCACTATGTAACCATAATATGTGTCCTTTCCCCTCTTGGTTGCTGCATCAAAGCGGACACAGCTATTTTTGTTGGTGCTCTTTTGATCTTGGGCGATTGTGTAAAATGTATTCCCATCTATCTCTTATCCTTTGTAAGTCAATACATTCGAAGATGGTCCCCTGGACAATGAGTACAACTCATCACAAACAGTGTTGTCACCTCTGAGACATGTTTCCAACCAACTGCTGAAAGTCCTGACGGTATCACATGTAATCCAGTCGTCACACTCCTTCGGATGTTTGGAGCGCAGACTGTTCTTGTGTTCGTCGACATACGGGATCACCAAGGTAGAGTTCTGTAGAACTGTGTAGTGTTCTTGAGACCAAGAATGCCCGTCCCTGCATATTATTGAGTTATCTCCAAGCATGCCTTTTCTAGTCAGTTCCCCTCATACCGTGATTTAGGGATACCTATCTTCTTAAGGCTTGGAATGAAGTCAACACAAAACCCAATGACATCCTCTATTTGATGGCCCATCGAGATGCTTCCTTCTGGCCTAGCGCGGTTACGGACATATTTCTTTAGGACTCCCATGAACCTCTCAAAGGGGAACATATTGTGTGGAAATACGGGGCCTAGAATGACAATCTCGTCGACTAGATGAACTAGGACGTGCGTCATGATATTGAAGAAGGATGGTGGGAACACCAGCTTGAAACTGACAAGACACTGTGCCACATTGCTCCTTAGCCTTGGTATGATTTCTGGATCGATCACCTTCTGAGAGATTGCATTGAGGAATGAACTTAGCTTCACAATGGCTAATCAGACGTTTTACGGTAGAATCCCCCTCAATGCAACCGAAAGTAGTTGTGTCATAATCACGTGGCAGTCATGAGACTTTAGGTTGTGGAACTTTTTCTTTCGCATATTAATTATTCCCTTTATATTCGATGAGAAGCCAGATGGGACCTTTATACTGAGCAGGCTTTCAAAGAAGATTTCCTTCTCTTCTTTGGTAGGAGCGTAGCTTGCAGGACCTTCATACTGCTTTGGAGGCATGCCGTCTTTTTCGTGCCAATATTGCAGGTCCTCCCATGCCTCCGGTGTATCTTTTGTCTTCCCATACACGCCCAAGAAGCCTAGCGGGTTCACGCAAAGGTTCTTCGTCATGTGCATCACGTCGATTGAAGAGCGGACCTCTAGATCTTTCCAGTAGGGTAGGTCCCAAAATATAGATTTCTTCTTCCACATGGGTGCGCGTCCCTCAGCGTCATTCGGAACAGATAGTCCGTCGGGATCCTTTCCAAATATTACATGTAAATCATTGACCATAGCAAGTACGTGATCACCGATACGCATGGCAGGCTTCTTCCGATTGATCTGCCTCTCCTTTGAAATGCTTGCCTTTCATTCGACATTGATGGTTGGTCGGAAGAAATCGTAGATGGCCCAGGTACACATTCTTCCTGCATTTGTCGTGGTATATACTTTTGGTGTCAGCTAATTAGTGCGTGCATGCGTGGTATCCCTTTTTTGTCTGTCTTGAAAGGTTACTAAGAGCGGGCCGATCGTTGATGGTTACAAACAGCAACGCATGCAGGTTAAATTCCTCCTGTTTGTGCTCATCCCACACACGTGCACCGTTTCCATTCCACAGCTATAAAAGTTCTTCAACTAATGGCCTTAGGTACACATCAATGTCTTTGCCAGGTTGCTTAGGGCCTTGGATGAGAACTGGCATCAGAATGAACTTCCGCTTCATGCACATCCAAGGAGGAAGGTTATACATACATAGAGTCACGGGCCAGGTGCTGTGATTGCTGCTCTGCTCCCCAAAAGGTTTAATGCCATCCACGCTTAAACCAAACCATATGTTCCTTGGGTCACCTGCAAACTCAGCCTAGTATTTTCTCTTGATTTTTCTCCACTCCGACCCGTCAGCGGGTGCTCTCAACTTCCCGTCTTTCTTACGGTCTTCTCTATGCCATCGCATCAACTTGGCATGCTCTTCGTTTTTGAACAAACGTTTCAACCGTGGTATTATAGGAGCATACCACATTACCTTCGCAGGAACCCTCTTCTTGGGGGGCTCGCCGTCAACATCACCAGGGTCATCTCGTCTGATCTTATACCGCAATGCACCGCATACCGGGCATGTGTTCAAATCCTAGTACGCACCGTGGTAGAGGATGCAGTCATTAGGGCATGCATGTATCTTCTGCACCTCCAATCCTAGAGGGCAGATGACGTTCTTTGCTGCATACGTACTGTCGGGCAATTCATTGTCGTTTGGAAGCTTCATCTTCAATATTTTCAGTAGCTTCTCAAATCCTTTGTCAGGCACAACATTCTCTGCCTTCCACTGTAGCAATTCCAGTACATTACCGAGCTTTGTGTTGCCATCTTCCCAATTGGGGTACAACCCTTTTTTGTGGTCCTCTAACATGTGATCGAACGTCAGCTTCTCCTTTTGACTTTCGCACTATGTCCTTGCATCAACAATGACCCGGCGGAGATCATCATCATCAGGCACATCGTCTGGTTCCTCTTGATCTTCAGCAGCTTCCCCTGTTGCAGCATCACCGTATTCAGGGGGCACATAGTTGTAATCGACCTTGAGGGAGTCCTGGATTAGGGGGTGTCCGGATGGCCAGACTATGACCTTTGGCCGGACTCCTGGACTATGAATATACCAGATTCAAGACTTCGTCCCGTGTCTGGATAGGACTTCCTTGGCATGGAAGGCAAGCTTGGCGATACGACATGTAGATCTCCTCCCATTGTAACCGACTCTGTGTAACCCTAGCCCTCTCCGGTGTCTATATAAACTGGAGAGAATTAGTCCGTAGGACGAACAACAATCATACCAAAGGCTAGCTTCTAGGGTTTAGCCTCTCTGATCTCGTGGTAGATCTACTCTTGTACTACCCATATCATCAATATTAATCAAGTAGGAGTAGGGTTTTACCTCCATCGACAGGGCCCGAACCTGGGTAAAAACATCGTGTCCCTTGTCTCCTGTTACCATCCGCCTAGACGCACAGTTCGGGACCCCCTACCCAAGATCCGCCGATTTTGACACCGACATTGGTGCTTTCATTGAGAGTTCCTCTGTGTCGTCAACTTTAGGCCTGATGGCTTCTTCGATCATCAACCACAACGTGGTCCAGGGTGAGACTTTTCTCCCCGGACAGATCTTCGTATTCAGCGGCTTTGCACTGCGGGCCAATTCGCTTGGCCATCTGGAGCAGATCGAAAGCTACGCCCCTGGACATCTGGTTAGATTTGGAAATTTGAACTACATGGCTGACATCCGTGGGGACTTGATCTTCGACGTATTCGAGCCACAGCCGAGCGCGCCGCACTGTCACGATGGGCATGATCTAGCTCTGCCACCGGCCAGTGCCCAGAGCGCCTCTCAGGTGTCCGCTCCGACCCTTAGCTCGGAGCCGACTGCGCCGGTCGAGGACGGGTGGCTAGACGCCGCCTCGGGGGCTGCAATCTGTACGGCGATCGAGCCGAATACCAGCCTTGTCCTTTGTGAAGCTCGTGACTCCAAGGTGTCGGACTCCTTTCCGGACTCTGAATCTTCCGCACCCCTTCCGATCAAACCCAATTGGGCTCCGATCATGGAGTTCACCGCTGTGGACATCTTTCAGCGCTCGCCCTTTGGCGACATCCTGAATTCACTAAAGTCTCTCTCTTTATCAGGAGAGCCCTGGCCGGACTATGGTCAGCAAGGTTGGGATGCGGACGACGAAGAAATTCGAAACCCACCCACCACCCACTTCATAGCCACTGTCGAAGATTTAACCGACATGCTCGACTTCGACTCTGAAGACATCGACAGTATGGACGCCAATGAAGGAGACGACCAAGAACCAGCGCCTATAGGGCACTGGAAAGCCACCTCGTCATATGACATATACATGGTGGACACCCCAAAAGAAGGGAATGGCGATGGAAAAACGGAGGATGACCCCTCCAAGAAGCAGCATAAGAGCCGACGTCAGCGGTGCCGCTCTAAATCCCACCACAGCAAAAACGGTGATTCCGCCACCATAGACAATAACACCCCGGACAGTGCCGAAGACAAACCCCTCCAGCAGGATTCAGCACAGGAGGATGGAGAAGCCAGCCCTCGTGAGAGAGCGGCAGACAGAGAGGTCGAGGACGACAATTATATGCCTCCCTCCAAAGACGAGGCAAGCCTCGACGACGACGAATTTGTCGTGCCTGAGGATCCCGTCGAACAAGAGCATTTCAAACGCAGGCTTATGGCCACAGCAAGCAGCCTCAAAAGAAAACAGCAGCAGCTTAGAGCTGACCAAGATTTGCTAGCCGACAGATGGACTGAAGTCCTGGCGGCCGAAGAGTACAAACTCGGACGCCCCTCCAAGAGCTACCCAAAGCGCAGGCTGCTACCCCAACTAGAGGAGGAAGCAACTAAACCTACATCACCAGCGTATGATGCGGCCGATCGGCCACCCCGTGGCCGCGACAGAGAGGCCTTTCGGCCCTCAACTCAAGCCGCACCCCGGCGCCATTCAAAAAGTACCAAGGCACGGGGAAACGCGCGGGACCTGCACACCCACTATGCTTCACAGATGAAGTAATGGATCATCAAATCCCCGAGGGTTTTAAACCCGTAAACATCGAATCATACGATGGCACAACAGATCCTGCGGTATGGATCGAGGATTATCTCCTTCATATCCACATGGCCCGTGGTGATGATCTACATGCCATAAAATACCTCCCACTCAAGCTTAAAGGACCAGCTCGGCATTGGCTTAACAGCTTGCCAGCTGGGTCAATTGGTTGCTGGGAGGACCTGGAATCCGCATTCCTTGACAACTTCCAAGGCACTTATGTGCGACCACCAGACGCCGATGACCTAAGCCACATAATTCAGCAGCCAGAGGAATTGGCCAGACAATTCTGGACACGGTTCCTAACCAAGAAAAATCAAATAGTTGACTGTCCGGACGCAGAGGCCCTCGCAGCCTTCAAACACAACATACGTGACGAATGGCTTGCCCGGCACCTTGGACAGGAAAAGCCGAAATCCATGAGAGCCCTCACAACACTCATGACCCGCTTTTGCGCGGGAGAAGACAGTTGGCTAGCTCGTAGTAATAACATGACCAAGAGCCCTGGTAATTCAGATACCAAGGACAACAATGGCAGGTCGCGTCGCAACAAGCACAAGCGCCGCATTAACGACGACAATACTGAGGATACGACAGTTAATGCCGGATTCAGAGGCTCTAAACCGGGTCAGCGGAAGAAGCCATTCAAAAGAAATACTCCGGGCCCATCCAATTTAGACCGGATACTCGATCACTCGTGCCAGATACACGGCACCCCCGAACAACTAGCCAATCACACCAACAGGGATTGTTGGGTGTTCAAGCAGGCAGGCAAGTTGAGTGCCAAAAACAGAGACAAGGGGCTGCATAGCGATGACGAGGAGGAGCCCCGGCCGCCGAACAACAGAGGACAGAAGGGCTTCCCCCCACAAGTGCAGACGGTGAACATGATATACTCAACCCACATCCCCAAAAGGGAACAGAAGCGTGCGCTCAGGGACGTATATGCGTTGGAGCCAGTCGCCCCAAAGTTCAACCCATGGTCCTCCTGCCCGATCACTTTTGATCGAAGGGACCACCCTACTAGCATTCGTCACGGCGGATTCGCTGCATTGGTCCTAGACCCAATCATTGACGGATTTTACCTCACTAGAGTCCTCATGGACGGTGGCAGCAGCCTGAACCTGCTTTACCAGGATACAGTGCGGAAAGGGGGCATAGATCCCTCAAGGATTAAACCCACAAATACGACCTTTAAAGGCGTCATACCAGGTGTAGAGGCCAGCTGTACAGGCTCAGTTACAGTCGAAGTGGTCTTCGGATCCCCGGATAATTTCTGAAGCGAGGAGTTAATCTTCGACATAGTCCTGTTCCGCAGTGGCTATCACGCCCTGCTCGGACGAACCGCATTTGCAAAATTCAATGCGGTGCCGCACTACGCATACCTCAAGCTCAAGATGCCAGGCCCTCGAGGATTCATTATGGTCAATGGAAACACCGAACGTTCTCTCCGAAGAGAGGAGCACACGGCAGCCCTCGTGGCGGAAGTACAAAGTAGCCTTTTTAGGCAATTCTCCAGTCCGGCTGTTAAACGTCCGGACACCGTCAAGCGCGCCCGGAGTAACCTACAACAAGACCGTCTGGCACGTTCCGAGCAAGCATAGCAGTGCAGCCCCAACCCCAGCCCTCGTGAGATTGCAAAACCAGTACCACGTGTACATAATTACGCTCTGGAAATACCATGGGCATAAGGGGAGGGGCACAACCGCGGCATGCCCAGCATGCGGCTCAACTGCACTAGGGGCTTCCGATTTTGTCATTTCTCTTTTCTTACTTTCAGGACTCCACTCTTCGGAAGGCCTGTCCGGCAGTATGCTCGCCGAACACACGATGCAACAGCCAGGGAGATAGCAAGCCAGGTCGAAAGTCCAGGTGGTCTCTATAACGAGCTAAATACCTATCTTACTTAAAGTTTCGCAGCTTGCCCCTGGAGGGGGACAGGTCAAATAATCCCATCTCTTGCTTATCGTACTATTTGTATCACTCTGCTTTCATAGCAGCCCTTTAATAAACAATACATAGCTCTTGTCTATTATTGCATTCCTTTTTCATGTAAATATGTTCAGTCATGACATTATGCAACCGTACACTTTGGTACGGCCAATACACCAGGGGCTTAAGTTCCCCAAAATACGGTGTGAGAAGACCGAACACTCTCATGAGTGCGGCACCCTGAACTTATAGCACTATATGCATCGGCTCTGAATCATGTCTTGGGTCAATAGTTGGGTTTGCCCGGCTCCCATGTTTTGGTACCTTATGTTTCGTTATATCGGCTAAGGTAGCGCTGGGAGAACTACTGCGATTGTGCCCCAGTTGAGCAGCGTTAACACCTCAGTAGAGAAAGCTAAAACTGACCGTCATGATAGGGCGAGAGACCGATCGCTGTTCGAGAGGTTTTTCGAGTCCCTAAAGACTTATGCCGCTTAGAGCGAGGAGCTGGATTTATCCGGCCTAGGCGTGGATAGCGCCCCGAACTCAGTCTTCCGAATACTAGGGGCTTTGCCGAAATTTAAAATTATAGAATTCTATGGCTAAGTGAGAGTGATAAAGCATTATAAGTCTGATTGCCTTGTTCGTTGTGCTGAGCGCCTCCCTAGACGGACCCAACAATGTGAACAAGAGCGCTCAGGTTTATCCCGAACACACCAGCACTTGTGGCATGGGGGTAGAAGCCGACGACTTGCATCTCTCATATTTAATAAACGGCCGCACAGAAGGTAATATTTTAAATTCAAAAAGCGTTGCTTAGCGCATATGAACAAGTTTTCAGCGCACAGGACAAACACGAGCGAGTTTACTCAAAAATTACATCTCTGGTACATTCATTCGGTACAAGACGGGCACCCTTCAGGACGCCCTCATAATACATCTCGGGCCTGCGATGCTCCTTCCCCTTCGGTGGCCCATCCTTCACCAGCTTCTCAGCATCCAGCTTGCCCCAGTGCACTTTAGCACGGGCAAAAGCCCTACTGGCGCCCTCGATGCATACGGAGCGCTTGATGACTTCAAGCCGTGGACAGGCATCCACCAGCCGCTGCACCAGCCGAAAGTAGCTCAAAGGCATGGCCTCCCCAGGCCACAGTCGGCCTATCAGGCACTTCATGGCCTGTTCGGCTGCCTTATGAAGCTCAACCAACTGCTTCAGCTGGTCGCTCAGGGGCACCGGGTGTCCGGCCTCAGCATACTGGGACCAGAACACCTTCTCCGTCGAGCTCCCTTCCTCGGCCCGGTAGAATGCGGCGGCGGCGGATACACTGCGGGGTAGATCTGCGAATGCTCCTGGAGAGCTCCGGATTCGGGTAAGTAACAGGTAATTTACTTTCACGTGCTTGCTTTGCATGAAGAATGCCTTACCCGCCGCAATCTTTTTCATCGCCTCAATCTCCTGGAGGGATTTTTGGGCTTCTGCCTTGGCAGATTTGGCGCTTTCAAGCGCCGAGGCAAGCTTGGACTCTCGAGTCTTCGAGTCAAGCTCTAAACTCTTATGTTTTTTCACAAGAGTATTGAGCTCTTGCCGCACCTCCGCCACCTGCTCCTCTTGTTTCTCTCGCTCGGTGTGCTCCACGGCCGCATCGCGTTCGGCCTTGGAAAGCGCTCCCTTCAGGGTCGCCACCTCGGTTGTGGCCCCTATAACATTCACGTTGTTCCTGTCATTATTTGCAACTAGGTATTTTTATATATACTTACATGAGGTACTACATACCTTCCTTGTCCTCGAGCTGCTTCTTGGCAAGGCCGAGCTCGTTCTCAGACCGCTCGAGGCTCTACTTCAATGCATCGACCTCCGCAGTCAGTGCGGCAGAGGTCAGCAACGCAGCCTGCATTCCCGTATTGACATATTTCTGTTAGACTCCTGCGTATATCTTTTTTAGATCCTCAGTCCGGCTTTTCTTTCAGAATGCCAAACTAAGCATCAGGGGCTACTGTCTATGCGGTAACATTTTTACATGTTTTAAATACATACCTCGAAACCTGTTAGAAGGCTCGTACAGGCTTCTGTCAGCCCGCTCTTGGCGGACTGAACCTTCTGGACCACCGCACTCATAATAGAGCGGGATGGAGGCGCCGTTAAGCACCTCCAGCAAATTGTCCGGCGCCTCCGGTTGGACGAAGGCCGCCGGCGTCGTAGGCTTGCCCTTCTTGCGAGGGGGCCGCCTGCCGGACTCCGGAATCACTGAAGGTTCTGGAGCGGTGCTCGGCCCAGGGCCGGACTTCATCCCCTTTGGGCCTGGAGTCCGGGAGGTCGCCTTGTGGCGCCTCCAGGACCACCTCCTCCTGGTTTAGCCCCTTTTGGGACTCCACCTCGGCATCGTCCGTAGGGCGAGGGGAGGTAGCAGTCGGGAGTGAAGTGCTATTCACATCCGACGAATCCAGGGAGCCGCTCGACGAATCGCCGAGCTGAGCCTTGGGCGGACTGCATGATTTAATTCGGCGTCAGAAGGTACTGTACAATAGAAGAACGCCATGATTTATTCTGGTATCCGGATACTTACGACTTTGCTAGGGGCTTGGCCCGGGATGGCCATTCCTCTCCGCCGTCGTCGGCGTCGGAGGCGTAGTCCGGAAGAAGGGTCTTCCCCTTCTTGGACCCTCCGGCCTCCCCAGTTGGGGCGGCCTTCCTTTTCTTTCCTCCCCCCGCTGGAGGGGGAGAGGCTTCTTCTTCCTCCTCCTCCTCTTGGGAGGCGGAGGGAGCTTCGGGGTCGTCGGGCGATGAATCCGACACCACCAGGTGCCGGAAACTCTTTCGAGTCCCCGTGGCCTTCTTCTTGGCCTTCTTCTCCGGCACCACGTGAGGTGCCGGAACCAGCAACTTCGTCAAGCGTGCATCTGTTGGGCCTTCGGGCAAAGGGGCCGGACAGTCAAACTGTTCGGACGTCCTCTTCCAGTCCTGTCAAAGGAGCGGGAGTTTAGATCCTGCATAGAGTCAAACTATGAAAATCAATTGTCCTATAAAGGATAGAAACAAGCTTACTTCGGTGGCTTGGCGCTTGGCGCAGAATCCGTGATCCTCGGTGACCGGAGGGGAAACCTCGGAGCTCTTGAATAGCACCTTGCAGGCGTCCTCGTGCTTTTTGTGGAAGAGCCTGGACAAAGTCTGGTGCTGGGTCGGGTCGAACTCCCACAAGTTGAAAGCCCGTCGTTGACACGGGAGGATCCGGCGGAAGAGCATGGCTTGGACTATGTTGACAAGTTTAACCTTCTTGTTCAATAGGTCTTGGATGCAGGTTTGGAGTCCGGTCACCTCTTCCGGATTACCCCACAACAGGCCCGTCTCTTTCCAGGATGTGAGCCGGGTGGGGATGCCAGATTGGAATTTGGGGGTCGCTGCCCATTCAGGGTCACGCGGCTCGGTGATGTAGAACCACCCTGATTGCCACCCTTTGATGGTTTCCACGAAGGAGCCCTCGAGCCATGTGACGTTGGGCATCTTTCCCACCATGGCGCCTCCACACTCCGCTTGCCGGCCGCCCAGGACCTTCGGCTTAACAATGAAGATCTTCAGCCATAGGCCGAAGTGAGGCTTGATGCGGAGGAAGGACTCGCACACGATGATAAACGCCGAGATGTTGAGGATGAAGTTCGGGGCCAGATCATGGAAATCTAGGCCGTAGTAGAACATGAGCCCTCGGACAAATGGGTGAAGTGGGAAGCCAAGTCCGCGGAGGAAATGGGTGAGGAACACCACCCTCTCATGGGGCCTAGAGGTGGGGATGAGTTGCCCCTCATCTAGAAGCCAGTGCGCGATGTCGTCAGACAAGTATCCGGCCTTCCTCAACTTTTTGATGTGCCCCTCCATGACGGTGGAGGCCATCCATCTACCTCCCGCTCCAGACATGATTGGAGAAGGTTGAGGTGGGAAGTGCAGACTTGGGCGCTGGAGCTCGAGTGCGCGGAAATGGATAAGCAAAGGAGGAAGAAGGCGTAGATGGAAAGGGTAGATCCTTATCCCCTTATATGGGCGGCCGAAACTATGAGCCCCCACCAGCCTAGTAAAACTCGCTTATCTCCCAAGCGTCGTGATTAATGGTGCCGTTGGGTTACCCATGCCCGTATTGATGAGAATCCTAGAATAAGGGGACACGATCTCTGCTTTGAGAAGACGTGCCAAGGAAACCACCTCGCTAAACACGCTGAGGTGGGACAGTAAAACGATTCAAATAAAGGCTTGGCTGTGGCATGATGTCACGCTACGGAATACGTCAGCAGATTAGATTTGTGCGAATATTATTCTCTCTACGGTGGTATGTGGAAACTATTTTGCAGAGCCGGACACTATCCTTGTGTTGAACATCTTCTATGAAGTATTCGGAGGAGGAACCCGCTTTGCAATGCCGAAGACAATTTGCGCGCCGGACTCGTCGTCATTGAATCCTGGTTCAGGGGCTACTGAGGGTGTCCTAGATTAGGGGGTGTCCGGATGGCCGGACTATGACCTTTGGCCGGACTCCCGGACTATGAAGATACAAGATTGAAGACTTCGTCCCGTGTCCGGATAGGACTTTCCTTGGCGTGGAAGGCAAGCTTGGCGATACGACATGTAGATCTCCTCCCATTGTAACCGACTCTGTGTAACCCTAGCCCTCTCCGGTGTCTATATAAACCGGAGAGATTTAGTCCGTAGGACGAACAACAATCATACCATAGGCTAGCTTCTAGGGTTTAGCCTCTCTGATCTTGTGGTAGATCTACTATTGTACTACCCATATCATCAATATTAATCAAGCAGGAGTAGGGTTTTACCTCCATCGAGAGGGCCTGAACCTGGGTAAAAACATCGTGTCCCTTGTCTCCTGTTACCATCTGCCTAGACGCACAGTTCGAGACCCCCTACCCGAGATCCGCCGGTTTTGACACCGACAGTCCTCTTCTTCTTCATTGTCTTCCATCATAACCCCTATTTCTCTGTGCTTCGTCCAAACATTATAGTGTGGCATGAAACCCTTATAAAGCAGGTGGGTGTGAAGGATTTTCCTGTCAGAGTAAGATTTCGTATTCCCACAATTAGGGCATGGACAACACATAAAACCATTCTGCTTGTTTGCCTCAGCCACTTCGAGAAAATTATGCAGGCCCTTAGTGTACTCGGAGGTGTGTTTGTGACCGTACAACCATTGCCGGTTCATCTGCATGCATTATATATAATTATGTGTGTCAAAAACCATTACAGATTCACATGGATAGATAAGTGACCAAATTAATAGAAGTTCATCATCACATTAAAACCAAAGTACATACATAGTTCTCATTGAACAACATATAGCTCTCCAGAGCATCTAGTTAAAGCATACATTGAAGCTATGTAAAACCCTTCAATGCAACAACAAATGCGATCATAATCACAACCAAAGTAACAATTCATCCAACGGCATAATGATACCAAGCCTCGGTATGAATAGCATATTTACTAATCTTTCTAATCTTCAACCGCATTGCATCCATCTGGATCTTGTGATCATCGACGACATCCGCAACATGCAACTCCAATATCATCTTCCCCTCCCCAATTGTTTTATTTTTTCCTTCAAGTAATTGTTTTCTTCTTCAACTAAATTTAACCTCTCGACAATAGGGTCGGCTGGAATTTCTGGTTCAACTACCTCCTAGATAAATAAAATCTATGTCACGTTGGTCGGCATAATTGTCATAAACAATAAAGGAACCAAATAGTTATAAAAAGATAATATATACCACATCCGAATCATAGACAGGACGAGGGCCGACGGGGGCGGATACCAAAACCATCACACTATATAATAAAAAGCAATAATAAAAGTAAGAAAATTAGACAAGTATCTATCTAAAGTAAGAATTTTTTCTTTCAGAAAGAAGATAAGAACAAGAGGCTTACAACGGTGGTGCCAGCGGCTAGATCGGCACGGGCGATCGACGACGGTGAAGACGGGGACAAGACGTGACGGGCCGCTAAACCTAGACAAATCTCGGGGAAAATGGAGCTCGAAGGTCGAGTTTCGATAGGAGAAAGCTTAACTAGTGTGGCTCAGGCATTTCATCGGACACCTCATGTGCATATGAGGTGAGCTAGAGCACCAAAAGCTCTTCCCTCGCCGGCCAGAAAAAATAGAGCAGTGTGGAGTGCTCTGCTCGCCGACGAGGGGGTATATGTAGGCAACTCATTGGTCCCGGTTCGTAGCTTGAACCAGTACTAAAGGCCCGCCTTCTGTGCCGGTTCTAGGAACCAACTGGAACTAATGGCTGTGGGCCAGGAGCGAGGACCACTAGTCCCGGTTCATGCCTAGAACCGGGACAAAAGGGTCCACATGAACCGGGACAAATGGCTCCCAAGGCCCGGGCCGCCCCCTGGGCGCACGAACTGGGACGTATGCCCCCCATGGGTCCCGGTTTGTGACAGAACCGGGACTAATGGGCAGGCCAGGCCCCAACTAAAGCTCTGTTTTCTACTAGTGTTAGTTTGTGCTCTTCATGTGTTAAACTCTTTAATACTCTTGGAACTCAATCTAAGCTTCACAATGAAAATAGTTTAGCACATGAAGTTCACAATGCATAGGGCAAACTTCTTTCATTTAAGTCATTTGCATAGGTCCCCGCGCTAGGCGTTGGTTCTTCCTGGGGTGATCAAGATCTTCTCTCTCCTATTAACTACCTTGCCACATCAGATTTTTTTTGCCTATGTGGCATGCTAAGCACATGTACACCATGGAGCATTGCGAAGGGCCTAAGTAAATGGAGGAAGGCCTCCTTTGGTTTACAGGAACCTTGTAGGAATTTCATAGGATAGGATTTATATAAGAAAAATTCATTTAGAGCCCTTTCGTCTGTAGGAATGGAATCCTATTCCTATGGAGGAATTCTTCCTATCCTTCAAATTTTGTAGGAAAATAAACATTAGCCTAGACTCAATGGAAAAAATCCTATAATGTGAATCAAAGGGCATCTCCTTTCTTATTTCTACTCATAGAATTTGAGATACATGTCATCTCATTTCCTATGATTTTCCAATCCTACGGTTTTCCTACCCTATGAACCAAAGGAGGCTTGATTTTCTCCACTCGATCGTTATACTGTATTCGTTATTACCTTGCTGTCAACTGGACAACTGTCAACATACATGACTTTGGCTGACGCTGAATGACTGGTGGGCTCCTTCGTCTCTGGGTCCACATGCCAGTCAGTGTGTTTTTTGCGGGCTGTGTGGTGCAAAATCACGGTGCCGTGAAAACCTAGCCCAATCCCCTCTCATCCACAAGCCCCAATCGCCTCCCATCCTCGAGCCCTGCGTCGCTGCGACCCTCGTTCCTTCCTCTTTCGTCGCCTCCTCTCCTCTCCACTGATTTGTGTTGTGTCGCCGCCCTTTCCTCCATCCCCGCCCCTACAACGAGCCCCTCCTCTTCCCCAACCCACCGGCCTCTTCCTCTGCCACTCTTCTCATTGTGAGTCACTCCAGGTCGCGGAGGACGATATGCAGTCGGATCTGTGCAATTGAGGTGATGAACATATGTGGGGGGTGGGGGGGTGGGGTGGGAAGGAGCAGCGATGCTGGTGACCAGTGAGGGGATATGGAGGTGAAGGAAGGAGTAGCAAGGCTGATGATGGGCCAGGGGCGACTAGAGGATGCAGAAAGGGGACGACGCCACCCTTCTGGCCGCCTCCACATTCTCCTTGTCGGTGGTGGCGTAACTTCAGCAGGGAAGGGGGACGACGCTGCGCTTCTCACCACCTCATCATCCTCCTTGTCGGTGGTGTCGCAACTCCAGCAACAACAGTTCGTCTCCATGGTCCTCCTCCTCCTACTTCTTTCCTTCCATGCTAATTTTCTCATTTTTCTTGTTCATACTTATAGGTGTTCTATTTTCTTGCGGTTCTGATGATTGTTCTAAGTATCATAATTGGTATTATGGAAATAGGGCTTTAACTCTGGAGATGTGGGTGGTAGTCTGCTCTGCACTCTCATGTTTCCTAATATCCCCCCTTGGACACCCTCATATCTGAAATATTTGTCTTACCAACTTGATGTTGGTTCACATGCAGGTTTAGAGAGTAGCACCATGCATTGCATGATGACTGTTGGTGATCTTTGCAAGACAATGCTTTTGAGTTTCGCAAGTTATGGTCATTCTCAAAAGGTAGATCTGTTACATCCATTCAAAGTGGCATAGTTGTGCTCTTCCATGCATGACCACCTGATGTGTTTCTTAATATATTTTATTTTTCATTGCAAAGTTATTATATAGGATAAGGAAGAACTTTTGGAGACTCTTGCTTATTATCTTCAGGAATAATAGTGTGTCTTCAATTCTAGCTTGTAGAAGCCTGCTAAGTATCCTAAATTAGTTTTACAAATTATTATGCCAGCTGCAAATTCGATGATCGGTAATCCAGACGGTAGCATCATATGGCGCTGAGCGGCAGGCCATGAGACACCACATCTATTTTTTGACTCTGTATTATAATTTTCGTTAGTATTTGCCTACTCTTCACGTAGTGATAGCCATTTATTCTTTTATTTAGCCATTTATTCTTTGATTCATTGGACTGAAGACTAGATCAATTCGTGCTTGCCATGGTTCATCTATAGTGTTATCGGAGCTTTTAGTTTAATTGATTTGCTGTCCTTATTATATTCTTGCCATGGTTCCACTTAATTATATTCTTTTGGCAGTCGGTGCGCAGTCCATGCGACCTGCTGCTCCTTGCCTACTTGGTCATTGTTTATATATGGTCAACTCAAATGGTACTACTTTCATATAAATATATGCTTCGTCATCCGGTAGAACACCTCTTGCTTTAACATGTGTGGTACTAAATTTAGAGCGACAACTATTGTTGTTCCTTTTTGTGTGTTCCTTAGAATCCAACGAACCACCTCTTCATTTTTACATATGAAAGAATGCTTCTTCTTGCTCACTAATGCATGCTATTTGACAAGCCTTTCTTTTTTCTCACCAATGCATGCAAGTCAATTAACTATCTAATGAAATAAACCTCTGCTTTCAGGGTCCGGTAGGTGTTTTGTTTGCTGTTTATTAATGCTCTGATTTGTTTTCTGTTACATGTACTGACTTACTATTACTCACTGATACATACAGGTCAACTAGTACAATGCCCGTGCGTTGCCACGGGCTTATTAAAATTTATATCGGTTGCATATATAAACATGTGAAATTTGACATGTAAAACAAAACCTTTAGCATAGGTTAAATAACTGAAACTGACTCTACTTGCAATGTATTTCGATAAAGAATGAAATGAAATTCGACGATGTAGCTATCATATATGCACAAAAAGTAGAAAAGGTGGCCCAAAAACATAGAACCCTTTATTGTGCACTGCATTACAAATGATAGATAGCACATGGAACCCTTTATTATCCATTAAGTAAATATAACACATGGAGGATTTTGTACTCTTAAAATGAATGTTTCAAGATGCTACAACCAAAACCTTGATTGCATTACGAAATTGTCTAAGAAATTATTACATATGAAATTAGGCACTTGGAGTTTAGAATTTAGGTACTACTACAGCAAAACACATGTCCCATGGCAACACAAAATATTTTAAGCTTTCCCCATCTATTATTCATAGCTCAAAAGATTTTGGACAGACCATGTCTACTTTTCTTGGCTCAAATGGATTGAGGCCCCACCAACTGCACTCAACTTGTAAGATATTTCTTCTTTAATGTCCATGAAAGCAATCATCCAGTAAGGTCGTTAGTGATTGTATGTGATATTTATAATTACTTGACATTTTCATATACAATATCTAAATAATAAACTATAATCATTATCCTCCATTTACCCCCCTCAACTCAGGTGCAACTGCAGCCCTCTAATTAGAAACACAACAGTAAAGTATTAAGCCAACAATAATGAAGAACGTGATAATCTATCAATTGGTTCTGCGGCATGGTAACCACTCCGACAACTACTGCACATAACTTTGGCCTTTCTCTGTTCATGACAAAATATCAACTCCCAAGGCAATGCTAGGAGTGCCTATTTCTTATGGATGTCACAACTGTTGTAATATGATTTGCCGACACAATTGTATTTTCATAGAGCTAGACAAAATAAATACAAATAATTAGAAGCATGGATATCAAACATTAGATAGACCCATAAAAATTGCATACATGTAATCCTTGTAAATATTTTGCTTCTAATAATACATGTTTTAGACATCTGGTAGGAAATATTGAGTCTCGATAGCAAAGATCAAACACATGCTTCCCCGTCTGAGGTGTAAATATGTGTAATTTCTTAATTGGTACGCTTTCAAAATCTTCTAGCTCATAACACCATAATTCCAGTGATTTTGCCACACATTTTATTGGAACATATACATAAGCACTTCTTTACCCTACAATATATTGTTTGGGATCAAACTGAAAAGCGAAACATACGCCTTTTCACAAAAATTGTAAAATTGATGAGACTAAAAAAATGACTACCACCTAGTAGAAACAAATCGGACATGTAAATACCTGAGCAAAGGACATACACGAAAAACCAATCAAAATCCAAAGAGAAGGGGCTTTAACGCTCCAATCATTATTCTGGTGTCTTGCATTAGGCATGCTGCTGTAGTGTGAGACTGTCACATTTTTCTAGGCTGCTCCTAGCTGATTTACCCAGGATGCCCCTGTCGTTTATGTTCGTTGAAACGGCTTCTGCAATCTCCAAAACTAAATTATTATCGGGTTAAGCAGTTGTAACTTCAAGTTTAGAAGATCAACAGTGCTAAGTTTCATGTGTTACCACTGTCGGCACGAGAAAAAAATTATAGCTACAACATAGAGACCATCTGCAAGGTTCAGGCTACAAACAAACATAAACAACCTGATGTATTCAAAATACCTTAGACCATAGAAAACACGCAAACAACTTTAACTCTGAATATATGGTATGCGAGTGAGCACAACAACACCTCCTAGGGTCGCCACATGCCTTATCAAGTCTTGAGCTGAAGTGAATTTACTTGCTAGCACAACCTTTTTTGTTCCAAAATATTTCGGGTTTTGTCAAACACCGTATCGGATTGTGATATATGTGAAGCGAGATTTAGGTCATTTAACACCACAATATCCCCAAGTAGCAGGCATATTCTTAAGCTTCTGTACGAGTTTGCAAAGAAATTTTGTTGACATATCTAGATTGTCTGAGCAGCAGTATTGACCTCAGATTGCCGGTTGTATATCTCAAACTGAAATTCAGATTTAAACACTTGCAGCAAACTACACAGAAAGTCTCTATCTCAAGAAGAATGCTTACAATCAATTCCATTCTTGCTTATCCTTGTGTTAACAGATAGTATAGTTTCACTCAAAACTTACACGGTTTAAAAAATGATGCAACCACATGAAGGAAATGCTAGATATCTTACTGGCCTATCCTTGCAAAAGTGAACGACACCTGATCTGCAATTAAAGAAAACACTATACGATCCTCCACAACCTATACTGACGTGGGATAACTGTATAAGAAATCAATGAACATAACTATATTTCTAAACTGTTAACAGAAGGATGCAAGGTAAGCATAATTGAAAAAGTATCAACAAGTATAGATGACAAAGTCTTCACCTTAATATATCGTTGCCTTGTGTGATGATATAGTGTGACTCTTTGAACAAATTATTCACAAACTAAAAGCCTTATAAGCTACATATTAAGGTGTTGTATGAAAAAATGTTCATTGTTACAAACAATTCGAAGTGATTCACAACGCAATTTATTGAGCCAAATAATATACGTTGACAATCTATGTTCATATGCAAAAAAAAAAACTATATGTCTGCATGACTGAATATAACTTCTATATTTCCAGTTGATATGAGCAACTTTTGATATCTTGACAACAAATCCTTCATTGTCTGATCTTGTGTTAAAAATTGCAATTATTCATGCCAATCTCCACTCCCCCAATCATTATGGTCCGAACGCGAGAACTAAAAAGACCCAAACTCCAAACCTATCCATGATAAGAGCAAGGAGAATATGATAGCAATGCTCACTGAACAAATTTGGGGAAAGCAAGTTCAGGGTCGAGCCACGTCCACTAATATGCCTTGCTCAGGCACCTTGTCGAGCACCAAGAGCCGCTCGTTCTCCACGTGATGGCAGGGTCGCTCCTCCCAACAGCCTAGAAGAAGAGCAGAACTCACGTTACACCCAACTACATGGTGAAGTAAACATGAGGTGGAAAACTAATCCGTCAACATGTTTCATGGCTTGATCCGGCGCTTATTGCGAAGCCTTGACCTGGTCCTCACCGCCACTATCGCGCCAGCCAGTGCTCCCCCGGGTGAGTTTCAGCTTGCGCCAGTGGCGGTCGGTGGTGGACGATTCGAGCAAGCCGCTACAGTGTTGGAGACAGTGCGGTGAAAGAAGTTCAGTGGAACACAGAATTTAAAAATAAAATCTGTAAATCATGTTCCGTCAAGGTAAATCCATCACCAAGATTTATTCCCTCTGCTAGAGTTTATACAAGAAAAATAGCTGACACACGCTAATAGGGGAATGAAGGGGAACAAATTGAAAGGAGGGGATCTCACCTGAGAGAACCCTTGGTGTTGGTGGTCGCATAGAATAGTCAGTACAACATAGAATAGTTATTACAGCATAGAGTAGTCACATATCTGAACCCATTTCCTCATGATCTGAAATAAAATAAAAGAGCAATACCTTCAGAGTGATTGATTGCTAGCTGTCTAAACTCGGAATCAACTCATGTGCAATTTATGATAGAGGCAGTACAAGCATGTATCCTTATCCTGCTATATAACTGTAGTACGGTTAAAAAGAAAGGAATTCGTCCCAAATAATCCAAGTAATTGGACTGCAAGATGAAGGTGCATACAACATTCAGTTCTGCTAGTGGTCTTCCACACAGAAATTTTTTGTTCTTGAAGCAAGCCAGAACTGAAGAAGTGATAGAGGCTCGGACCCCGGGACACACACTTGAGCCATGGATTTCATAGAGCCGAGAAGTGCTGCCACATCTCGGACCCATCAGCTCAAAACGAAATCTAGAAGAAGCATAGGGGAAAAATTATAGTACCTGTGTGTACGTGGGATCAATCCACGGTTCCTATGCCCGCAGCCAATTCCCACCAACTGCAGCTCTCATGCCGGTACGCCCGAGCATACTGCCGCTACAGCGAGCGTCGGTGCCAGTCGAGCTCTCAGCGAGCAGAGCCTTCTCCGCCGCCTTCTTTCATCACTCCTCCTGCTGCTCCTCCCTGACCTCCCCCTCGTCTCGTTTTCTCTGCATAGGAAGGCATGGCGCCGTCCGAGTTGCAGCTTCGCCGCCGTCCCAAACCGCCGCCGCCGCGCCCCTACAGGTCTCCCCATCGACCGGTTCCAGCCCTCCGTCGCCAGAACATGCGGCTCGGAGTTCGTTGCCGCCGATCGAGCTCTCCGGCGAGCAGAGCCTTCTCCGCCGCCTTCTTTTCCTTCACTCCTCCTGCTGCTCCTCCCTGACCTCGCCCCGTCTTGTTTTCTCTGCACAAGGAGCCATGGCACCGCCCAAGTTGCAGCTTCTAGTTGTAGCGAGACGATCGATGGCTCCCGTCGAGGTAGCGCAGGGATCGGCGGTGGCTTCATGTGCGAGGGCGGCGGCAAATGGATGGATCTGCGGTGGCTTCATGTGCGAGGGCGGCGGTGATGGGATCTGGTGTGGCTTCCACCAGAAGAAGGTACCCGTCGCTTGGGAATGGAGGTGGAGGAGGCATCGGCGGCGGCGGCATAGGGCATGGATCGGCCGCGGTACAGGGATGGATCGGCCGCGGAGGGGGCGTAGGGCTGGATCGGGCGTGCGAAGGTCTGGTTGGCGGCGGAGACCGATCTGCTGTGGGAACAAGGGATCGATCCTAGGGTTTTTTTTGGCACCGGTTTATTTCACTGGAGGGTGGGAGGATGACGAAAATAAAACGGAGGTGGGAGGATGACAAAAATAAACCAACAAAAATAAACCGCGCAGACTATTCACCAACTGCTCCATTAGGATGGAGTAGAGATTAACCTTTCCTATTTCTCACTAATACATACAAGAAAATTGACCATCCAATTAAATGAACTTGTGCTTTCAAGGTTCAGTAGGTCTTTTGTTTTATGTTTATTTATGTTGTCCTCTGTTTGCTGTTGCGAACCCTTATGTCCTTATTCTTTTTGTTCCATTCCATGCCTGCAGATAGGAGATTCTTCTAGGCAGCTGGCGGCACGGGGCCACTGGTCGCCTATGAACAGGCTGCTTTACAAGCTAAAGTTCTTATAGGGGGTCTATGGGTCTGTGATCAGAGACTATAATTCCATTGCGTGCTAGCCTGTAGAAACTTGGAGGAATCCTATTTTGCTTGCACTACAATTCCATCTGTTGTGTTAAAAGAAGAAAGAAGCGTTAATATATGTACATACAAAACAATTAATGCATCTAGTCAGCAGAGGCTTAATTAATTAATATATACCTCGCCGCACTTTGCAACAGTTAAGGATCCAACAGCGGCGGAGCTGTCATCTCCTCCCTCGTCCATTCGATCACTGGAGCCGTCATCCTCTCTTCCCTCACCATTCGTGTCATTGAGAAAGGACAAGGAGATATCATCACCTCCGTCACGGTTTATATCCCCCAACAACTCTTCTTGTTCTAAGTCTCTGTCATGTTCCATAATTTCTGCAAATATTACAAGATGGCAATGTACAACCATGAGAGATGGATTAGTGGTAAACATAGACCTAATCCCAACAAGGAATCAGATGCACATGAGAAATGAATTAGTGGCAACCATCATGCAAAGTTGACAAGTTTTACAACAGTCTGTTTGGGACGATCATCGAGGATTCCTCCCACCCCATGTTGGATGAATCGTCCTATCTTTCGGGAGAAGATACTTTGCAGACTGCCTCTTTCATGCCTTCCCGACGTTCAAATCATGTTTTCATATGCCTCAAAATTAAAGTTATCGGGGTTGTGTTTTAATGACACCCCCCCCCCTTTCATGTCGACGATATTTGTACAAGATGAATACAACATTTATTCACAGGATGAATACAAAATGAAAACAAGATTAATACAAGATCTATACACAAGATGAATACGCAATTGAACAAATGAACCAACCATCATCCTATGAACAAAATTCAACAGACAGCAAATGGACACCTTTTGTCGAACAACGGAGGGATGACCAGGGACCAACTCCGCGAAAATGCAACACCACAACCTGCAATTTTACCAAGTAAAAAAATTAGGCAAACTCAAGTATGCCGACCTAAAGATCATGGCAAACTTGTAGTTAAATACTAATTTGAAAGAAGTTTCAAACTTAGAGAAAATTAACATGGCATTCTAGGTAGGTACCAAATTGAAAGCAAGATTTGAACATGCTACAGAATTTTTACATGGCAACAAATGGCATGACATGAATGTGCATGTAACGCATGGCAAACCATTCTTACTGAACTAATTCAAATGACCCCTAGGTCAATGGCAATCATCATGATCAAGTTGACAAGTATTAACAAATTTTAAGACTTGGTGATATTTGCATAGTGGTAGAAAACAGATTCAAGATGCAACCTTTGAGGCAAGTAAAATATATGCTACAACGAAACAAAGAGCATGGCAAGCATGTACTAATTACCGTCGACAAAACACTCTTACTGATCATGATCCAAAGATGCATAGGTTTGTTGCAAACCTCAAGGCAAAATCCAAAGTATTAATACTGCCAGTTTCAGACTTAGAGAAAAATAGCATGGCACTTCAAACTAGGTTACACATAAACTATTTCAAATAAACTCGAGCATTTATCAGACTTTGAAATGCTCCTGTTGAACTAAAACTATTTCAAATAAACTTTACCACATAACACCTTTGGAAAAGAAAACATGCCCTCAAAGGAAACTTTGGCATAGTTTCCTCTATTTCTAAGGGCATCCACGCGCCATGCAATTCATATAAGCAACAAGGATGAGTACAAAGGCTCGGCAAGTTCATAAAGGAATAATAAACAACACTGATACCAATATACCAAGTCTCTGTCAACACCATATACTCATCAGCATTCAACACATATAAGGGTGTCTTACATGCCTAAATGATCATCTCATTTCATTACCTATACCGGTATCGCTTGAGTGGACGCCCGTCGACATCCACTCACTCCAACATATGGAGGTTGCCTCCAAAGTAGGTCACAACCCAACAATGGAGGTCTGAATGTGCCTATCCGAGGTAGGGAACTCTTTCTTTCATTATCATCATGAATGCAAATATGCAAATGTAAGGAAAGTACTTGGATCAACATGTCTTTGTCATCGTCATCTCCATCACAACAAGCATCATTGACATGGGGCCTAACATGTCCTAGTACAGCCCACATTGATAACTTCATAGGATTTAAGATACAAAACGAAATCTAACAAATGATATATGTTTAAGCATCTACAAAATAGCAGCTACAAATGTCATGTTGTAAGTTGATTTTAATTCCACCTCTAATATGGCCTAAACTACCATAACACAATTCTGCACACAGAAACATATATTTCGGGACAACAAACCAAATTGACTGGTGCTCTCAAACCATACATCCAAACAACGCAAATAAGTACTCTACGGAAACCTTAGAACTTTCTTCGCAAATCATATGTCGAAATTCTGAGCTAAATTGTTTTTCACTTGGAAGGTTGCTGACCAAAACTGTCAGGAAGCACAGGTTTTTTAATTGAAAGTTTAGTGTACAGTGAGAGAGTAGAGTGGAGGAAGGAGGGCCTGTGCGTAGCCGACCAGCGGCGCTGGACGGCCGGCTAGGCCATGGCCGCGGCTGGAACAGGGAAGAGGGAGGAAGGAGGGTGGAGAGGGGCGGAGGGAGGAGGGAGTACCTGGCCTGCTGTGGAGCACTACTCCAGGCAGTGGCGCGGGTTGGAGGGTCGCCGGAGGCTAGGTACGATGGCGGCCTAGCCTCGCGTGGTTGCCGAGGGCGTCGGGCCGGGCAGGCCGGCGGCATCGGGGTAGGGCGCGGCGAGGGCGGGCGTGCGTCGGGGCACGACGCAGTGAGGGGCAGGATGTCGCGGCAGCCAGGCGGCGTCGTGGTTGTTTGGCTTCATCAAGGCAGAGAGAAGGAAGAAGAAGGTTTGGGGAAAAACATTCTAAGTGTTGCTTATATACCCTACCCTTTAGTCCCGATTGGTGGCTCCAACCGGGACTAAAGACCCCCTTTAGTCCCGGTCTGAGGGCTGGTGTGAGTTTAGTCCCACTTCGCCAACCGAGAGGCGCTCGCACCGGTTTATAAGCCCACCTGCAGCTGCCTTCTCAAGTTCCTCTCAAAGCACAAACAGCTCATCGTCTAATTGGCCCCTCTCTGCCCTGTGGGGCCTACTGACAGTAGATATCCATGCCCCACGGGCCTGCATCCTGGCCCATATATAGTTGGGTTTCTAGTTGTTTGCAGGCCGTGGTGTGTGAATACTCATGTCTAGTTGGCGGGCATTTTTTATGTTATGTCAAGTTTTTGACATTCTTCAAATCACATCCAAATTTTTATATATACTCACCTATGTGTAATACACATGATTAGAATTTCAACAAAATATATGAAATTCTAAAAAATGCAAAACTTTCATATTCTTTCTGTGTTAATGACAACCATAAGCATGTCTCCCCCTCCTTGAAATTTTGCTTACCGATCAAAGAGGTACACCCAAGAGAACTTTGTTGACCCATCACAGGCCAGGCATTCAGTCTTGTGAAGAATGCGCATTGGGAGCTATATGCAACAACAGTATGCACAGAACAAAGCACCCCAAGCAATCTTCCAAACCATCAAGGGAGTGAAGTCAAATCCCTATTGTCCCGGGCAGTCAATATAGAAGTCAGCGGCATGAGTCTGTGAAAGCTTGCAACTCACCAGCTCATTAGCAGAACACTCAAGAAGTATTTTCGGGAAAGTGTTTACAAGAACAAGGCATCCATAGAAGCTCTTCACCATCAGCTGGTCCACACTTGGCACTCGATGTTTACGGGAGCCGAGTCCAGTGCAAGGTATCTCAGAGACGTCTGGCCATGTTAACAGAACTTCGAGATTCAGACAACCAAACCTACTACGCTGGTCCATAATAATTTCACCGCGTAGGTACACTCCTTGCCTGTCGGGGTACTCAATCGAAGGAGCAACTGTCTTGAGAAAGTCAGTTGAGCAATTGCAACATAAGGAGCATGCTCCTTGATTTTTACCAATTGCAGCTTGAATGTGTGCCTGCTTGCACGTACCTGCAGGAAATGACAATCGCTGCTCGACCAATTGATGAATCGGGTTATTCCTATGAGAGGTTCGCTCTGCCATGCCGATGCTCAAAAATAAGGGATGCAATCCACTTTTCGTTATATAACAATTCACGTCAGTGTACTCCTCCACCATATAACCCCATTGTTCTCGCAAAATGTAAGATTCCACTTTTCGTCATTGCGGAAATCCTGTTGTTAAACTTCGACTTTTCATCATTGGAGAAGTTGTGACTTGGCCAGATTAGATATTCCTCCAAACATAGGTGATTGACGGGAGTACCTACCATTGTGGGCCTGGTGATGTTGGATACGACAATAGCCTTGTCCTGAACTACCAATTTCATCCAGTTTACCATAAGCTGCAGCTCAATCTCATCGAACATAATTACTGGCAAATAGTTATCAGTACAGTGTAGAATATTTGCCAAGGCCTCCAGACATTTAATATCACTAGATGACCCGTTGCGCCAATGCGCAAAGGGCGAGATCAAACCAAGCTTTTAAACCATGCAAGTTGGAATATTTAGACACCGATCATAAAAACGTTGAAGAACAGAAAGGCATGAGATCAGTTCCGCAAAGAAGCATAGGCTGAGATGCATCATATATATAGCTTTGGTCCCCTAGTTTATGGTAACTCAATGCACCAGTTCATACCACCCATGTTTCTAGATATAAGATGTTTTTGAAGTTCAGTTAAACAACAAAAGTGTCTTATATTTACAAACAGAGGGTGTACATTATATACAGTTGCAATCGGTTCAGACAATGAAATCAAAGATGTCCTATCTATGGTGGTGTTTCAAGCATATAGTACACATGATGTTCCTTCTGCGTTCTTTGCATTGCAAATCGGCTTCCTCATCTATTCATCGCACGCACCATCCTTTACCAGCAACCCTCATTCAAATTAATTTCTTGTTGGAAAATGTCCTTGTTGTGCTGAGCCTCTGGTGGAGGGTGTATCATCCAAAAAAACAAAGTCTACTATGTTTGGGAGGAGCCCACAGCATAAGGGAGTCTTATACCTGCCTCTGAATTAACCCTGAGATGGAGAAGGAATGTATGGTGTGAGAAATCCATGACATTAAGTTGCTGGAGTATTGTGCGGGAACATGAGAATCTGGCAACGTTACTTGTAGCAAGGTCAACTCCATTAACTGAAAAGAGAAATAAGAAATAACTCACAAATGAGAACAGAAAGAAAAACAGAGATTTTCTATTATGACAGGGTTTTGGACGTACGAAACAAACTGCATTTGAGATAGAAGAATGTAGAAGTATTACACACCATGTCAATGGATTGCAAGGATGAGACACCATGCATGTAAACCAGATTCAAAAGGATAGTTGAAGAGATAAGCTTATCCATGTCTTAATGCAAGTGCAACCAGAACTAATATGCCCTATATATATACCATATAAAGTCAACCCAACCAAAAGCATATGATCACATAAGTGTGCAATAGCAAACGGCAGGTTCAAAGATAAGAAGCATAATATTGTATGGATGTGGCATGTTTAGGTCACGTTTGCCTGTTTTTAGTTCAGAAGGAAATTAGTTGGAGCACTATTCCTATTTTCTAATTACATATGGCAAAGATGGCTGAGAGAATTTTTATAGTCTATAATCAAAGATACAAAGTAGGAGTATCACAACAAGCAGTATGTCTTGGTCACGTCTCTATCCATACTCTACAATTGTTGATCCCCATTTATTCTTGCACATAGACACACCAAGGGCGTAATTCAAGCTATAATTTCAAATGTGAAAACATAAGTCATTTAGCTGTTGCGGTCCTTACATCCATCAAGATGATCCTACTGATTCCTATGATGGGTTGTGCTTGTGCATGAGCAAAAATCAACAATAACCAACTTGGGACCTACAAAGAAGAGGAGGACATTAAATTCATTAACTGAAAACTGAATTAATCGAGTACGGAAAATTGAATTCATCAATTGTACTCCTAGAAAGAAGAAGAGTACATATACATTAACCTATTTCCCCCGCAAAAAAGTACATTAAAATATTTATGCATCATCTCTGTGGTTAAAGATCCCAGGCTCCTACATTAATAATCGACTACAGAAAACTGAACTCATTAACTAAATCACATAGATTGAGAGAGCTTTCTCAATGGCAATATTTAGTAAATTCTAAGATCAATCCGACATTGCACCAATGGGAACAATTTAAAATCTGTACTTATATGGGTATATAGTTTGAAGATAAGGCATATAATTTTAAGATAAGGCAGTAGCAATGACGCAAGGGACCACAACAGTTCTATAGGTGACAGTTTCTTCTTATAGCTGTCTAGTATTATGACCATATCTTTACCTGCTTGATGAGACAAAATGGCATTACAGTAGGCCGGTATCAGTACAGTTACTAAGCTCCCACGAATTGGAGCCTCTTGTGGTTAATCGCGGCTGTTGGGACCACCCGACACCTGGTTTTCAGTTGGTAGATCGCTGGTCACTGCCCTCGTATGACCCCAAGGCCCAAGCCCGTATCCCTCCTTCACGTCTCCACCTTCCCATTTCTCTTCTCTTCTTCCAGCCGCCGCCATGCTAGGGTTTGCGGCCGCCACTAGCCTAGCTGCTCCAGGCTCCGCCCCCTACTTCTCTCATGCGATCACGTCCCTTCCTTCCCCGTTCTCGATCCAGCTCTCCCTGGACTTGGTGATGGTGTAGGCCTTCCTGATCTTCATCTAGGCCTCCTCCGCCGCCGCGTCACGCGGCACGGCCATCTGCCGCCACCGCCACCTGCTGCTCCTTCCCCTTCCCCCTCCCCCTCCGCGGCGCCCACCGCCTCCTCCCACGGCGGCCGTCGCGGCCTCGAGCGGCTTGGGTGTTGTGCTCATCGACACCATCCGACGGCCGCTGCACAGACCCTGCGACTGAGTGTAGGCCTGCTGAGCGCGCGTTGTGGTAGGTGCGCTACGCAAGGTAGGGTTTTCACCTCCTCTCTCCCACTGCGGCACGTGTGCGTGTGGCTTGGCTGCTCGGGAATGTGCAGCGGAACGACGGGGTCTGGATTCTAGAGTGGGATGGGTCGGGTTGGGTCGGTTCACTCTTTTCGTTTCTTTCTGGTGTGGTGCGCACGCGCATGTCCAGATGGTCCTGGGCGGCTATGGTCGTACTCTACGTGCGGCGCTGGCAGACGTCTTTGGGGCCTTTGCCCCGCCTCCGGTTGCCCGTGGCCACAAGTGTGGCGTGGTGCGGTCGGCCGGTTGGTTGGGACGGGCATGATGCGGTTCGCGTGCTCGATGTCGTTCTCCTGAGCTGACCCGTGCGAATGTGAACCATGTGGGCGGCGGTACTCAGGTCCGGCCCGGGCGTGCTCGAGGTGGCGACAGGGACGGGGACGGTGAAGCGCAGGTTGGGTGCGGCAAGCGGTGGAACTCGGACATGGGCACCCATGCAGTGAGCAAGGAAGTCGTCAAGATATGCTACTCGGGTTAGTGGTAAAGCAATTTGTGTATAGAAATAGACATGAGTGGACATCGGTATGAGTTATGTGTGTTGCTTGAATGACATTGCTCTTGTTGATTTGGCACCGACTGAAACTAAGATTGGGCTCAATTTCTCTGCATTCTAAGTTAAGATCCTGAACTCCTCTGGCCGTTCCTGCACCTTGCAAAACATGTTTGCTGCTTTTCCTTTCATCTACATTTCTTTCAGTTTTCACAAATATCAGGTGAATATTCAATACCTGCTTGATGTGACTACTTTGTGATGTCTGGCATCCGTTGTGGGCTGGACAACAGATTACTTTGTTCTATAGTGTGAAGTGGAGACATTTCAGTTGGATTGTCTCTTGTTCCCTTGGAAAATGAAGCATGTAGGCTTCAGGAAAACATTGATTTACTTTGGTAAAATTCCCTACTTTTCTCAATCGTCTTTCAACATGGAAGCATTCTGTGCTAGGAAACTTTCATTTTTTTCATCTGAACTTTAGAACTGCTTAGTCTGAAGATACACAATATAATTTATCATGGATTATGGATCTATTTGAGAAATGATAAATTAACTTTTTCCAACAATTTTCTGGGTTACTAGCATGTTGTTATGGACATTTTTGTTCCAGCGGTAGTTTGTGCTGATCACTATTTAAAATCTGGGTCATCTACCCATCTCGCAATCATTATTTTACATTATCAAATATAAAGATCTCCAATAGTACCGCCTAAATTTGTCATACTTCTAATACTGGTAACCTGAACCACATATGCATGCAACACAAGCATGGAAAGTTATGCTGGAGGCAGGTACTCCTAGCATATGGCGCTTCTTGTGGCAGTGTAACAGTGTTGACGCTGTGGAGGGGCTGCCATAGTGCCGTGGCTGGTTGCGCTCTTTCATTTTGGGCCTGATTTCTGGGTTCCTACAACGGTTTCTTCTTCTCCCCTGGATTAGCCTACCTGTTCGTGTGCTTACTTCACGTGTTTCTCCTATATGTGGCGTTGGTGGATAATGCGTTCATGTGTTGTTCTTTCTGTGTGTGTCCTTCCATAGTTGGTTGATTTTATGTCGCCGGATTGTGTTAAATAGTTTCATGGTATGGTTTTGTGGATGCTTTTGCGCCAAGGCGCTGCGGTGGATGCCCTTTTGCGCTTCTGGGCTGCACAACCCACTAAATCACTGTGGGGGCACGTATTTGTGGAGTGGTATGCATGCCGGCGCCGGGGAGGATGACCTTGCCTGCCTATTTCTCTGGATTTGGGTGCTAGGTGTTCAGTTTAAGGGGCCATGGTGCTTGGTCCTCAGTTTTGCGCGTGTTTGATTCTGATGTCGAGGGGAACATGTCATTTTCTTGCTTTTTTGTTTGTGTGCTTGGTTATGTTATTTTGTTGGCATGTCGCCGTGATATTTCCCTTGCTAACACAAGATGGACGAGGCTGTTCCAGTTTGTGGCAGTAATTTATCTTACTTTGAATTAAGTATTTTGCCATCCAAGCTAATAAATCACCTTTAATTTTTGGCATTTGATCAGTATCATTACAGCGTAAGGATATAGTTCGACATGCTACTATTTATCTATCACACTAGCTTAGCCTTCTTACGAATTCATTATATGAAATTTGCAGAACATCATGCAAGGGATGTTTTTTAGGCTCTCTAGATCCACTGTATTATTTTCATGGTAATTATGCAAAATAATGAGCAATGGCGATTTCTTTATTGCAGCTAAGTTCCACATGTGGTTGATTGCTTGGATGTCGTGAGTTTGTGAATCACAACAAGAAATATGGAAGGATGTAAACTGGAGGATTCTAGATATATACATACAATTTCTAAGTAACTAGATGACTCTGCATCTTAAGGTACTGCGAATAAAGTTGTCCATCGCATGCCCTGGGTTGATATAAGGTGAAAATATAGCCTAAGACACTATGCTTTATAGCTCATAATTAAGGAGAAATTACTTTCTTGCTTTTTAGTTGTGCAACTGTTAGGACATGCGCATTCTTTACTAAAAAAATCAAATGGTCTCCATTACTTCCTGATGTGAGAACTGTTCAATCCAAATATTAATATCCTTGTGTCATGAGATAACAAAGTGTATCTACTCTATGGTTGGTAAAATAAGATCATAGATTAATGTTTCAAAACCGTGCAAGTTAGTGAGCTCCAGTGTACTAAAGAGTTCTTGTGTTGTATAGTGTCATTCGCCTTAACAACCAGAATAACATTTTATTGATGTACAAATAGGAGTTTAATTCGGGTAAAAGTGTGGGAAAATTACATGTTTAGAAGCGGCCATCAAGTGCCTGTGCATGGGATCTTTGGAGCACATACTATTGATGGAGCAACTGGTCAATCACACCAAAGACGTATTGAAGAAATAGACAAGAATGAAAACAACATTGTTTTATGTTTTAGTTTGCCAGGTATGTGTCTAGCTGAAGGAGGATTACGGTTTGTTAACCATGCCATTTATTTTGGTTCTCATGTCATCTGGACATTCTCAACTTACAAGTTATGACCTATATTTCCAGGGCCATACTTACTGATGATGTATTGGTTTTCTTGTGTTACGTTGGATCTAGCAAGCATTCTTATTACCATGTATCCCATGTCCAGTTCAATTTTTTATATGGAAAAACTAAGAATCTAAATGTCAAAGATAAAAACGGCGCAGCAAAGCGCGCGGACCCTTCTAGTCATACAGAAACCATCATGATTGCATATTCACCATCATGTTTCTGAACAGTACATGAGTTCCGTGCAATGTGAAGGAAGAAAATTGAGCAAGTATACTCCACTATAGTACAAAAACAACATATACTTACTACCCGACAATTGTTTTATCCAATTAAACCTAAAAGCAGTGGAAATAAAATTTTGATGCGAGCAAATAACTGAAGAGAAATTTCTGCAGAAAACGGCACCATGTTAAATATAGTCCAGTCACTACTTAAGTAAATTTGTAATCATTCGCAGAAATAATTGCTATGCTATTTGAAGGAAACTAAACATCTTATACCACAGGAGCAGAACATAAATCTCCTTTTGACTCAAACTGTATAACATTATTTCCTCCAAAATTCACAATGCCATCAGTAAGAGAGATCTTGAAGGGTAGGCTATGATTGATGAACTCAACCATACGTTCAGATTATCTCATGGTAGCAAGACACCTAGTCCACCAGCTTGGACAGCCGGAGTACTAACTCAGAATAGAAAACTTAAAAGGGTTGTAAGCAAGGTTTTGGTTACCGGTCAAAATTTCAAGATTTACCATGGTTACCGCGTATTTCCGTGCCCCTCGGTAAATCGCCATACCGAGCAAAAAATACCAGTTTTTTTTTGAAATTTTTGAATTTAAACACTCGATTTACAGTAAAGTATGTAGGATCTAATTAATGCCATGAGAGTTGGTTCTGGCATGTTGGTAGCAACCTAGTTCCTGTTTTGAGAGGTCTCTGGTTGAATATTCATTCATTCACTTATTTGAATTCAAAATTCAACTATAAAATTCACTCGAAATATTCTCGGTATTTCTTGGTAATCGTGGTAACCACATTTACCCGCCCCTCTCGGTAAAATTGCCTCATCCGGTAACCAAAACCTTGGCTGTAAGTAACAACCGAAATACAGAGATAGATAAATGCATTAATCCAGCTATAAGTAGTAGGATAGAAATTAAAAATCCAATGTTAGAATACACAAATTTGACATCATAGATAGTCTAAGATTTGACATCGTCTGTTAGCGGCAGAGGCGGAGACAAGGCTAGGGAAAATGGGGCTATAGCCCTAGGCCTAGTGACAATAGTCTTGGTAAATGCTTCTTACAAAATACAAAAAACACTAATGTGCATCACTCAAGCTAGCTTAGCCCTAGGCGTAGCCCCATGCTAGCTCCGCCCCTTAGCGGCAGGTTAGTATTATTAATTTAGCTGCCAGTGCAACCACAAACTTAAGAGGGAACAACCCTAACCTGGGTTTCACAGTCAAGAAATAGTCAAAAACTGAACACATCGTCGTGTCACTGTGCATGACTAATTTAGCAGTAGGTACAACCACATACTTCAGTAGGGAATCCTGACCTCGGTTTCATAGTACAGAAATGGCTGAAGATCAAACACGTCGTTGTGTTACCCTTCCTCTTGTTCGATTCATCACCTTCTACTTTAGAAAACAAACAACAGAGTAACATAGTTAAATCCTCCAACCACTATGCACACACCAAAATGGCAATGTTATGAAGGATACACACCTCAATAGATAAACATTTACTCTTGTAATCTATGTTGGTGAATCCACGGATACCTTTCTTTCCCATATGCTCATTGAACCTTCAAAACAATATAAGTGGTCGACCTATCAGATCTAACCGTTTCAATTGACGAAAAATTGAAATCAAAGCTAGGAGAAAAACAGATGATAGACATCCAAGAAAGAAACTTGTGTTTACAACCATGTTACTTGTTGCGTCAAAAGGCCGGGACTTCTCTAGAACTTCTTTCACCTCAAGCCCAATGCTTTTTCACACGACTGCACGGCAAAGTACTTGGGTCAAAAGCAGGCCCAATAGAGTGCAATGAACATATCAAAGTCAAAGATGCCAACATATACGTAGGAAAACATGGAGTGAAGATCTTGGATTAAATTTCATCCTAAAATCTGAACATGCACACTGAATGTACCAAGTTGACTGTACGTCACCAACTGCCCATTCAATAGGTAAAAAACAAATGAGGTGAACGCTCACACTTATCTTACTACTTTGTATTTCATCCTGGCAATTAATAAAATCAAGCATCGTCACTTTTATTGCATCTTGCGGCAGGTTCATTCCATGAGAATGTTAGACACTGTATTTGTGTCTTATTTACTTATTAAGAAACTGTTCTCTTATCAAGTTCTACAATTCTTTTGGTGATGTGAATTTTCAGGCCCGCACTGACTGTAACTATAACAAAACACAATTTTCTTTTAGAGAAGAAGCATACAAAAACAATCATAGTTCAACAAAATGAAAATAGGCCATTAGCGCTAGTATTTTAATAGAAGGTAAAACTTTAGTTGTAAGGAGACCTTCACAGTGAGTCTTCTCCAGGTTCACCTATTCAGTAGAAGAAACTACATCAGTATATACATGCTACAGAAGATTGAGTGATCACTACTTGGAAGTACTTATAACTAACTGGTGGCCTTGGATGGAACTAAATCGAAATAGCAAAAATAATTGAATATCAATAAATTTAAGTACGTACCTAGCAGAAGCAAAAGTTGCTATTCTCCTTCGGAATTAACCACAGCTTGTGTCTCTTGAGAAACATGCATTTTATCTGATAAAGCACACACCAACAAAACATGTGTTAGCATAACAATATTCAGTTGTTGAGCCCTCTTTGCATTGCGTTGACAGCAAATGGAATCAAAAAATACATGGTTGTAGTGACAACAAAAACTGCAGTCTAGTGTAGCATCTTAAGGAAAAACAAGAAATGTTAAGAATAAATGGAAATAGGTAGGAGAGTTATTCTGTTTTGGTGGCATTCTGTAATGCATCAGAAATATATCTTAAAATCTACCAGTTTTAAAAATAAGTACCAATGCGTGGAGAAATGCCATAATCAATTGCCTAATTTTCATACATATCAATGTCAGTCAATTGTCACACGGTCTTTGTCACCAACCTGTGGGCCAACTCTAGCAGTCGTCTGCCGAGGAAGATTGGTGTGCTCAATACAAGTGACACCCCTACGCAGCCTGTAAATTAAACACACTAGTGTAGAACCGGCCTATAGCACCGGTTTGTAAGGCCCTTTAGTGTCGGTTATGTAACCGGCACTAAAGGGTGGGGACTAAAGGTCCCCCCCTTTAGTACCGGTTCTGCACGAACCGCCGCTAAAGGGAAACCACGTGGCACGAGCTAGCGCCGGGGGCTAATGAACCCAAAACACCCCAACCACCATTCACACATACACATGTTGCCTTCGGAATATACAATTAGGTATATACAATTTCTCCTACATGTAGCATGTATATACAATTTCTCCTACATGTTGCCTTCGGAGCCTATGGCATTTGCCTTCGTGCCTTCGGAGCACGATGACAACCGGGAGTGGTTCATGGGGCGGTAGCGGGTAATGGTATTCTCCTTTGGGATCTATGACCTGGTCGAGCAAAAATCCCTCTATTTCCTGTTGAAGTGCTCCTATCCGCTACGTAGGTAGGAGCTTATCCCGCATCTCATTGAACTTTTCAGAAGGAGATCAATATGCATGAATTAGTTGTGTGATTAGATATCGATAATGATGTAAAAATTGTGAATAGCTTTCTTGCAAATGTACCCATAGTTGTCTATCAGATTTGCTCCTTTCGGATGCCATCAAGCGAATGTTCTCGCAAACGTAGTATGCACACACTTCAGTCCTCGTCGCCTGCTTCAGGGCCTTTATGAGAACAGAATTTAATCAGATAATGATTAATCAAGCATGATAATTAATGTTATTCAAACAAGAATTAAAGAGATGGTACCTAGCTAGTACTACTTAATTACTTACCTTGGGTCGAAACCAATAGAGCCTTTTTTGCCATTGGCCTGGAGTCATGTTGATGAACTTTTCCCAAGCCCTGCCGGCCGGCAAAGAAAATGAATAAATGAGTTATTAAGTAGTTGATATCAGGAAATGACGAACTAAAGAGGCCGGCATATAGTTAATAATGATTGAAATTACCTGTCGACTATCTCCTTCAAGATTGAGTAGTCAATCTGTTTTTTAAGTAGTGAGTCCAGTACTTCAACTGTTCATTCTTCAACTTTAATGATTAACAAGATCCAGTGGTAACTACATGCGCACACGTTTGCATGTCTTAATTAAGCGGGCATGTGCATGACACTCATCAACTACCCTAAACCCTATACACTTAATTATTAACATCTAGCTAGCTAATAAGCAAAAACAGAATTTGTAGTACAAGATAGTGTGACTTACCGGAAGTTGTAAAGAAGTAGTATATCTTCATTGGTATTGAGGCGCTTCAAAAACTCTAGCATGAATTTGTAGTACATTTGCTCGATACCATTCCAATTTCCACGTGTCTTCATTAATGCTATTTGGGTCAATGAACCCAATGCCATAGCGTCCAGCTTTTTTCATTTCATACATCTTCATCTTACATAATACCACAGAAAAGAATATAGTCAGGATAATTACAGGTAATGGTCGATCAATGAGCACTACATCTAGCTTGAGACTTAAATTACAGAAAGAAATCACTTACATACAATATCAACTGATGAGAGATTTGTCGAGTGCTTCTTGATTGAATAACAAAAACAGTTCTGTATAATCAACGGACAGAGCTAGCGCATGGAAGTAATGTTCTTCCTTGACTTTCATCATGAGGGACTCTCGATTGGAATTCTTGGTAATTTTCATGTACCAATCATGGAATTCATACATTCTCGATGGTAGGTTCTTGACCTCCTCAGGCTTGACCAAAGGTTCGCCGCGGACATATTTCTGTTTTATGTCCTTCTCTCTAAGCAGAGACATGGGCTCAATCTCTAGGAGTTATCCAACAGTGATACCAAGCTCTTCAGCCTGCCTTCTATGCTCGTCGGTTATTACCAGCTGACCGGCGCTGGTGCTCTCAACAAGCGGGG
>NC_041386.1:720799163-720811730 GCF_002162155.2 Triticum dicoccoides
TTCTCCCAGCTAGGGAACAGTTTTCCCGCATTTTTTGCCAGCTGCTTGGATCGAGCTAGAGCTCGACTCCTTTTTTTGTTGTGCTCGACGTGCCTTCGTGATTTGGCGCTCATAGTATGAGTCAATAGGCTTGGGAGCTCGTGCTTTAGCCATACGAATAAAGTAGTCAATCTTATCCTCAGGCACTTTCTGCCTTGGCGGCGGTGGCAGTTTCGGTCTAAAATGGGCATCCACTTTGGCCTTCACTATGGATTCGTTTTGCTCCTCAGTCATGTTGTAAGGTCTCTACAGAAGAGGCGTGAGGCTTGGACCATATTGAAATTGCCTGCCTTTGCCTGTACCTCCTGTACTACCTCGACTTGTACCGCTGCACACCATAGCTGTGGCGGCTCTCTTCCACGATTGCTGAGGCAGCGGAGATGGCTGACGTGGCTGAGTTGGAGCAAGAGGAGTGCCTGACGCGGTGTAGGACTTGGAGGAGGAGTGGCCTGACGCGTTGGCGGACTTGAAGCAGGAGGAGCGACCTGACGTTGTGCCGGACCTGGAGGAGGAGTGGCCGGTGACGGGTCGGTGCGGACGATCGACGATGGTTACAACGAAGACGGGAAGGCACTAAGTAAACCACACCTACATATGCAAACTAAGAGTTATTTTGACCTCAAATTGCATATAAATCAAATAAACAACCACATATAATTCCTCCCAAATTACTAAAACCCACAAATTAATCACTATATAAAGCATTTCAAGAGCTAATCTAGCAATGAGAGATGAAAGGACAAAGTTGCTAACCTTTGTGATCACTTGAATAGATGGGGGCCTTCAAATCTTGACAAAATTTGGGCAAAATGTGTGATGATCTCGAGGAAGAGGGGAAGAACAGAGAGGAGAGGGGAAAGGGGAAGAACAGGGCGATCTCGAACGCGGGTGGATGAAGGGTTTATATATGAGTACCTTTACTAGCGGTTCGTGGCATGAACCGGTATTAAAGGTGCTGGAGGGGCCCCAGTGTAACAACATCCTGCCACCACTCTCTTTAGTACCTGTTCGTGGCACGGACCGGTGCTAAAGGTTCGTCACGAACGAGTACTACTGAGAGTGGCCTGCCTAGCCGTTGGAATCGCCACTAATAGTCACATTAGTGCCGGCTCAAATACAAACCGGGACTAATGAGCTGAAGATTAGACCCTTTTTCTACTAGTGACATTATGCCTACTACTAAAACCATTTATTTATAGCACAACAAAATTAAGAACAAAAAACAAGTCGAGTTTCTGGTCTTAAATGAAAAAAAAATTATAAATATCAGACCTGTTGCAGATAAGGAATCAGTTGGCGCATTTGGGGGAAACAAAGGCTATAAGAATAAACATGGGACCAAAAATAGAAACACCATGTTGTCTAGCTTCAAGAATGTAAACATCAACTGCTATAATTAATTTACAACGTGTCTCACATCAAAGTAACCTGTCCAGATGTAATAAATCCCGTTTTGAACAACACCCTACACTGTATGCAGTTTAGAATTACTAGCACAAATGCCCGTGCGTTGCAACCGGAGAAAATTTTGACGTGGATTCAAATTTAATGAGAATTATGAAATGCGGCTCATTTTACAAATCTGCTCAGTGCACCACTTCTTGTATCCAACTCTAACAAATTTTGTATGAATATAGATAGAAGAAGGGAACGTAATTCTAAAACATAAAGTTCACTTCATATTTTTTCCTATTCCTCTTTCCTCGAGTAGCAGGTATTACTCGCATTTGTAGTGATATAGTATAAAAATAATGTTATTGCCATCATGTCCACCAGAGTTTCAGTAAAAGAAGAAAAATAAAAATAGCTAGAACGGAGAATGGAGGGAAAAACTTGTGGAACTGACAAATTTTTGTTAATTCCCTCACTTCAGAACTGTTCAATTAAGTTTTCAAAAAATAAGGTGTTGTTCAATTAACACGCTCGATTTTGTTTTATGCAAAATAACACAGTGCAATGATTAATTTTCCGCAATCCCGTTGAAGTAGGAGTCATTTGTGTTCTGCGCCCATTTTTCCTAGACTATTGAATTTCGGCAATCAAATCTCCCACAATTCTGGCATGCAGCGTTCAATGAGCCATGAAATCAACTCTGCCACAATCCCGCTCTAGTTTGGAGTTTCTTTTGCAGCCGTTCAATCTAGATTTCCACATTCCTGCGTTCAATTAGGCCATGAAATATCCCACAATCCCAGAATGCAGCGTGCAATCAGGCTATGAAATCAATTGTCCCGCACAATCCCGCTTTAGTCACAGTCTTGAAAATGATATCACTCAATTCCTTCCTTTTATTACAATAGGAAATGTGCCCGTGCATTGCGACGGATGAAAGAAATCATTGCACGTCGCTCGCATCGACCCATGCGTATTACCGCTTCTCCTCTTTTCGATTGTTGTAGATGTTGGGGAACGTAGTAATTTCAAAAAAATTCCTACGTACACGCAAGATCATGGTGATGGCATAGCAACGAGAGGGGAGAGTGTTGTCCACGTACCCTCGTAGACCGTAAGCGGAAGCGTTAACACAACGCGGTTGATGTAGTCGTACGTCTTCACGATCCGACCGATCCAAGCACCGAACGTACGGCACCTCCGAATTCAGCACACGTTCAGCTCGATGACAATCCCCGAACTCCGATCCAGCAGGGTGTCGGGGATGAGTTCCGTCAGCACGACGGAGATGTGACGATGATGATGTTCTACCGGCGCAGGGCTTTGCCTAAACTCCGCGACGATATGACCGAGGTGGAATATGGTGGAGGGGGGCACCGCACACGGCTAAGAAACGATCCGTAGATCAACTTGTGTGTTATGGGGTGCCCCCCTGCCCCCGTATATAAAGGAGGGAGGGGGAGGTGCGGCCGGCCCCCTTGGGGTGCGCCTGGAGGAGTCCTACTCCCACCGGGAGTAGGACTCCCCCTCTTGCCTTGGTGGAGAAGGAAAGGGGGGAGGGGAAAGAGGAAAGGGGGGCGCCGCCCCCCCCCCCTTCCTTGTCCTATTCGGACTAGGGGGGAGGGGGCGCGCAGCCTGCCCTGGCCGGCCCTCCTCCTCTCCCTCATGGCCCACTAAGGCCCATTAACCTCCGGGAGGGTTCCGGTAACCCCCCGGTGTTCCGGTAAAATCCCGATTTCACCCGGAACCTTTCCGATGTCCAAACATAGGCTTCCAATATATCAATCTTTATGTCTCGACCATTTCGAGACTCCTCGTCATGTCCGTGATCACATCCGGGACTCGGAACAAACTTCGGTACATCAAAACTTATAAACTCATAATAAAACTGTCATCGTAACGTGAAGCGTGCGGATCCTACGGGTTCGAGAACTATGTAGACATGACTTAGAACTATTCTCGGTCAATAACCAATAGCGGAACCTGGATGCCCATATTGGTTCCTACATATTCTACGAAGATCTTTATCGGTCAAACCGCATAACAACATACGTTGTTCCTTTTGTCATCGGTATGTTACTTGCCCGAGATTTGATCGTCGGTATCCAATACCTAGTTCAATCTCGTTACCGGCAAGTCTCTTTACTTGTTACATAATGCATCATCCCGCAACTAACTCATTAGTCACATTGCTTGCAAGGCTTATAGTGATGTGCATTACCGAGAGGGCCCAGAGATACCTCTCCGACAATCGGAGTGACAAAACCTAATCTCGAAATACGCCAACCCAACATGTACCTTTGGAGACACCTGTAGTACTCCTTTATAATCACCCAGTTACGTTGTGACGTTTGGTAGCACCCAAAGTGTTCCTCCGGCAAACGGGAGTTGCATAATCTCATAGTTACAAGAACATGTATAAGTCATGAAGAAAGCAATAGCAACATACTAAACGATCAAGTGCTAGGCTAACGGAATGGGTCATGTCAATCACATCATTCTCCTAATGATGTGATCCCGTTAATCAAATGACAACTCTTTTGTCCATGGCTAGGAAACATAACCATCTTTGATAAACGAGCTAGTCAAGTAGAGGCATACTAGTGACACTATGTTTGTCTATGTATTCTCACATGTATTATGTTTCCGGTTAATACAATTCGAGCATGAATAATAAACATTTATCATGATATAAGGAAATAAATAATAACTTTATTATTGCCTCTAGGGCATATTTCCTTCAGTCTCCCACTTGCACTAGAGTCAATAATCTAGTTCACATCATTATGTGATTCAACATCAATATTCACATCTGTATGTGATTAATACCCATAGTTCACATCGTCATGCGATCAACACCCAAAGGGTACTAAGGTATGTACATGTTTTGCTCGTGAGAGAAGTTTAGTCAACGGGTCTGTCATATTACAGAGTTGTATGTATTTTGCAAATATTTTATGTCTACAATGCTTTGCACGAAGCTACTCTAGCTAATTGCTCCCACTTTCAATATGTATCCAGATTGAGACTTAGAGTCATCTGGATCGGTGTAAAAGCTTGCATCGACGTAACTCTTTACGACGAACTCTTTTATCACCTCCATAATCGAGAAACATATCCTTATTCTACTAAGGATAATTTTGACCAATGTCCAGTGATCTACTCCTAGATCACTATTGTACTCCCTTGCCAAACCAGGGCAGAGTATACAATAGGTCTGGTCCATAGCATGGCATACTTTTATAGAACCTATGACTGATGCATAGGAAATGACTTTCATTCTCTTTATATTTGCTGCCGTTGTCGGGTCTTGAGTCTTACTCAATTTCACACCTTTGCAACATAGGCAAGAACTCTTTCTTTGACTGTTCCATTTTGAACTATTTCAAAATCTTGACAAGGTATGTACTTATTGAAAAAACTTATCAAGCGTCTTGATCTATCTCAATAGATCTTGATGCTCAATATGTAAGCAGCTTCTTCGAGGTCTTTCTTTAAAAAAATCCTTTCAAACACTCCTTTTTGCTTTGCAGAATAATTCTACATTATTTCCGATCAACAATATGTCATTCACATATACTTATCAGAAATGTTGTAGTGCTCCCACTCACTTTCTTGTAAATACAGGCTTCACCGTAAGTCTGTACAAAACAATATGCTTTGATCAAGTTATCAAAGCGTATATTCCAACTCTGAGATGCTTGCACCAGTCCATTGATGAATCGCTGGAGCTTGCACATTTTGTTAGCACCTTTTGGATCGACAAAAACTTCTGGTTGTATCATATACAACTCTCCTTTAAAAAAACCATTAAGGAATGCAGTTTTGACATCCATTTGCCAGATTTCATAAAATGTGGCGATTGCTAACATGATTCAGACAGACTTAAGCATCGATACGAGTGAGAAAATCTCATCGTATTCGACACCTTGAACTTGTCGAAAACTTTTCGCAACAAGTCGAGCTTAGTAGATAGTAACACTACTATTAGTGTCCGTCTTCCTCTTGAAGATCCATTTATTTAACATGGCTTGCTGATCATTGAGCAAGTCAATCAACGTCCATACTTTGTTCTCATACATGGATCATATCTTAGATTTTATGGCCTCATGCCATTTCGCGGAATCTGGGCTCATCATCGCTTCCTCATAGTTCGTAGGTTTATCATGGTCTAGTAACATAACTTCCAGAACATGATTACCATACCACTCTGGTGCGGATCTTACTCTGGAAGACCTACGAGGTTTGGTAGCAACTTGATCTGAAGTTTCATGATCATCATCATTAACTTCCTCACTAATTGGTGTAGGAATCACTGGAACTGATTTCTATGATGAACTACTTTCCACTAAGGAAGAAGGTATAATTACCTCATCAAGTTCTACTTTCCTCCCACTCACTTCTTTCGAGAGAAACTTTTCTCTATAAAGGATCCATCTTAGCAACGAAATAACTTGCCTTTGGATCTGTGATAGAAGGTGTACCCAATAGTTACCTTTGGGTATTCTATGAAGACGCACTTCTCCGATTTGGGTTCGAGCTTATCAGGTTGAAAAACATTTTCATATAAGCATCGCAACTCCAAGCTTTAAGAAACAACAGCTTAGGTTTACTAGTAAACCATAGTTCATACGGTGTCGTCTCAACGGATTTAGATGGTGCCCTATTAAACGTGAATGCAGCTATCTCTAATGCATAACCCCAAAACGATAGTGGTAAACTGATAAGAGACATCATAGATCGCACCATATCTAGTAAAGTACGATTACGACGTTCGGACACACCATAACGTTGTGGTGTTCCAGGTGGCGTGAGCTGTGAAACTATTCCACATTGTTTTAATTGAAGACCAAACTCGTAACTCAAATATTCGTCTCCATGATCAGATCGTAGAAACTTTATTTTTCTTGTTACGATGATTTTTCCACTTCACTCTGAATTTCTTTGAACTTTTCAACTATTTCAGACTTATGTTTCATCAAGTAGATATACCCATATCTGCTCAAATCATCTGTGAAGGTTAGAAAATAACGATACTTGCCACGAGCATCAACACTCACTGGATCGCATACATCGGTATGTATTATTTCCAGTAAGTTAGTAGCTTGTTCCATTGTTCTAGAGAACGGAGTTTTAGTCATCTTGCCCAAAAGGCACGGTTCGCAAGCATCAAATGATTCATAACCAAGTGATTCCGAAAATCCATCTTTATGGAGTTTCTTCATGCTTTTACACCGATATGACCCAAACGGCAGTGCTACAAATAAGTTGCACTATCATTATTAACTTTTCATCTTTTGGCATCAATATTATGAATATGTGTATCACTACGATCGAGGTCCAACAAACTATGTTCATTGGGTGTATGACCATCGAAGGTCTTATTCATGTAAACAGAATAACAATTTATTCTCTAACTTTAAATGAATAACCGTATCGCAATAAACATGATTAAATCATATTCATGCTCAACGCAAACGCTAAATAACATTTATTTAGTTTTAACACTAATCTCGAAAATATAGCGAGTGTGTGATGACGATCATATCAATCTTGGAACTACTTCCAACACTCATCATCACTTCCCCTTCAACTAGTCTCTGTTTATTCTGTAACTCCTGTTTCAAGTTACTAATTTTAAGCAACCGAACAAGTATCAAATACTCAGGGGCTACTATAAACACTAGTAAGGTACACATCAATAACCTGTATATCAAATATACCCTTGTTCACTTTGCCATCATTCTTATCCACCAAATATTCAGGGCATTTCCGATTCCAGTGACCATTTCCTTTGCAGTGTAAGCACTCAGTTTCAGGCTTTGGTCCAGCTTTGGGCTTCTTCGCGGGAGTGACAACTTGCTTGTCATTCTACTTGAAGTTCCCTTTCTTTCCCTTTGCCCTTTTCTTGAAACTAGTGATTTTGTCAATCATCAACACTTGATGCTCTTTCTTGATTTCTACCTTCGTCGATTTCAACATCACGAAGAGCTCGAGAATCGTTTTCGTCATCCCTTGCATACTATAGTTCATCACGAAGTTCTAGTAACTTGGTGATGGTGACTAGAGAATTCGGTCAATCACTATCTTATCTGGAAGATTAACTCCCACTTGATTCAAGCGATTGTAGTACCCAGACAATCTGAGCACATGCTCACTAGTTGAGCGATTCTCCTCCATCTTTTAGCTATAGAACTTGTTGGAGACTTCATATCTCTCAACTCGGGTATTTGCTTGAAATATTAACTTCAACTCCTGGAACATCTCATATGGTCCATGACGTTCAAAACATCTTTTAAGTCCCGATTCTAAGCCGTTAAGCATGGTGCACTAAACTATCAAGTAGTCATCATATTGAGCTAGCCAAACGTTCATAACGTCTGCGTTTGCTCCTGCAATAGGTCTGTCACCTAGCCGTGCATTAAGGACATAATTCTTCTGTGGAGCAATGAGGATAAACCTCAGATCACAGATCCAATCCGCATCATTGCTACTAACATCTTTCAACACAATTTGCTCTAGGAACATATCAAAATAAACATATGAAAGCAACAACGCAAGCTATTGATCTACAACATAATTTGCAAAATACTACCAGGACTAAGTTCATGATAAATTTAAGTTCAATTAATCATATTACTTAAGAACTCCCACTTAGACAGACATCTCTCTAGTCATCTAAGTGATCACGTGATCCAAATCAACTAAACCATGTCCGATCATCAGGTGAGATGGAGTAGTTTCAATGGTGAACATCACTATGTTGATCATATCTACTATATGATTCACGTTCGACCTTTCGGTCTCCGTGGTCCGAGGCCATATCTGTATATGCTAGGCTCGTCAAGTATGACCTGAGTATTCCGCGTGTGCAACTGTTTTGCACCCGTTGTATTTGAACGTAGAGCCTATCACACCCGATCATCACGTGGTGTCTCAGCACGAAGAACTTTCGCAACGGTGCATACTCAGGGAGAACACTTCTTGATTATTAGTGAGAGATCATCTTAAAATGCTACCGTCAATCAAAGCAAGATAAGATGCATAAAGGATAAACATCACATGCAATCAATATAAGTGATATGATATGGCCATCATCATCTTGTGCTTGTGATCTCCATCTTCGAAGCACCGTCGTGATCACCATCGTCACCGGCGCGACACCTTGATCTCCATCGTAGCATCGTTGTCGTTACCCCATCTATTGCTTCTACGACTATCGCTACCGCTTAGAGATAAAGTAAAGCAATTACAGGGCGTTTGCATTTTATACAATAAAGCGACAACCATATGGCTCCAGCCAGTTGCCGATAACTTCGGTTACAAAACATGATCATCTCATACAATAAAATATAGCATCACGTCTTGACCATATCACATCACAACATGCCCTGCAAAAACAAGTTAGACGTCCTCTACTTTGTTGTTGCAAATTTTACGTGGCTGCTACGGGCTTAGCAAGAACCGTTCTTACCTACGCATCAAAACCACAACGATAGTTCGTCAAGTTAGTGTTGTTTTAACCTTCGTAAGGACCGGGCGTAGCCACACTCGATTCAGCTAAATTGAGAGAGACAGACACCCGCCAGCCACCTTTAAGCATGAGTGCTCGCAATGGTGAAACCAGTCTCGCGTAAGCGTACGCGTAATGTCGGTCCGGGCCGCTTCATCTCACAATACCGCCGAACCAAAGTATGACATGCTGGTAAGCAGTATGACTTGTATCGCCCACAACTCACTTGTGTTCTACTCGTGCATATAACATCAACGCATAAAACCTAGGCTCGGATGCCACTGTTGGGGAACGTAGTAATTTAAAAAAAATTCCTACGTACACGGAAGATCATGGTGATGGCATAGCAACGAGAGGGGAGAGTGTTGTCCACGTACCCTCGTAGACCGTAAGCGGAAGCTTTAGCACAACGCGGTTGATGTAGTCGTACGTCTTCACGATCCGACCGATCCAAGCACCGAACGTACGGCACCTCCGAGTTCAGCACACGTTCAGCTCGATGACGATCCCCGAACTCCGATCCAGCAGGGTGTCGGGGATGAGTTCCGTCAGCACGACGGCGTGGTGACGATGATGATGTTCTACCGGCGCAGGGCTTCGCCTAAACTCCGCGACGATATGACCGAGGTGGAATATGGTGGAGGGGGGCACCGCACACGGCTAAGGAACTATTCGTAGATCAACTTGTGTGTTATGGGGTGCCCCCCTGCCCCCGTATATAAAGGAGGGAGGGGGAGGTGCGGCCGGCCCCCTTGGGGTGAGCCTGGAGGAGTCCTACTCCCACCGGGAGTAGGACTCCCCCCTCTTGCCTTGGTGGAGAAGGAAAGGAGGGAGGGGAAAGAGGAAAGGGGGGCGCCGCCCCCCCTTCCTTGTCCTATTCGGACTAGGGGGGGAGGGGGCGCGCGGCCTACCCTGGCCGGCCCTCCTCTTCTCCCTCATGGCCCAGTAAGGCCCATTAACCCCCGGGAGGGTTCCGGTAACCCCCCGGTGTTCCGGTAAAATCCCGATTTCACCCGGAACCTTTCCGATGTCCAAACATAGGCTTCCAATATATCAATCTTTATGTCTCGACCATTTCGAGACTCCTCGTCATGTCTGTGATCACATCGGGGACTCCGAACAAACTTCGGTACATCAAAACTTATAAACTCATAATAAAAACTATCATCGTAACGTTAAGCGTGCGGACCCTACGGGTTCGAGAACTATGTACACATGACTTAGAACTATTCTCGGTCAATAACCAATAGCGGAACCTGGATGCCCATATTGGTTCCTACATATTCTACAAAGATCTTTATCGGTCAAACCGCATAACAACATACGTTTTTCCTTTTGTCATCGGTATGTTACTTGCCCGAGATTTGATCGTCGGTATCCAATACCTAGTTCAATCTCGTTACCGACAAGTCTCTTTACTCGTTACATAATGCATCATCCCGCAACTAACTCATTAGTCACATTGCTTGCAAGGCTTATAGTGATGTGCATTACCGAGAGGGCCCAGAGATACCTCTCCGACAATCGGAGTGACAAAACCTAATCTCGAAATACGCCAACCCAACATGTACCTTTGGAGACACCTGTAGTACTCCTTTATAATCACCCAGTTACGTTGTGACGTTTGGTAGCACCCAAAGTGTTCCTCCGGCAAACGGGAGTTGCATAATCTCATAGTTACAGGAACATGTATAAGTCATGAAGAAATCAATAGCAACATACTAAACGATCAAGTGCTAGGCTAACGGAATGGGTCATGTCAATCACATCATTCTCCTAATGATGTGATCCCGTTAATCAAATGACAACTCTTTTGTCCATGGCTAGGAAACATAACCATCTTTGATAAACGAGCTAGTCAAGTAGAGGCATACTAGTGACACTATGTTTGTCAATGTATTCACACATGTATTATGTTTCCGGTTAATACAATTCTAGCATGAATAATAAACATTTATCATGATATAAGGAAATAAATAATAACTTTATTATTGCCTCTAGGGCATATTTCCTTCAGTAGATGATAGTCACATTGTCCACTTAATGCACGATGAACATGGTCAATCCTAAAACGTTGAGCTTGATCATCGTAGTCTAGAGCACCGCTTCACGAGCCGCTCACTGCACCGACTTGTAATTCTGCGTACTTGTAATGAGGCCGGTGTCAACCTTATCTTATCTACACTTGATACATGAACCGTTGCCCCCTGTATGAAATTACTCTATTCTCACGGTGCACAATATATGATAGAGAAAATTATTGTTGTATGGTTTTGAATGAAATAACAAAGGCCCTACACGATGAAGCTCGATGGCAATAGCTGGGAATTCTTTAAAAATTCACAGACGATTTCCTACGTCTTCTCCGTCCTATGTAAACCATTAGATATCCTCATCCGTTTGCACCCTTTGCCTAAATGAAGACTTCGTACGAGGCTAAAAAAACAGGACATGGGGATGTTGCAGGGATAAAAAATAACTTGAAAGGCCATCCAAAATAATAAAAATGTATGGGGTTATCACAGCCTATAAAGGCAGCCTCCATATAGCACAAGCCTTAGGATCGATGTCTCGAAGCTTAATGTCCTTATATCGAAGCTACCTCAAACAAATGAACTTGTTTATTGGTTCTACCTGTCAGCAATCGGCTGTAGGCTCGTAGCTCGCGTCATTCGGCGGATGGATATTCAAGACAGACGGACAATAAAAGAAAAGAAGATGTTCCGCCACCGAAAATATAACAACAAAAGAAGATGGATCATGAAATCAAATCATTCCTTAGAAATAAACTAAGATATAATAAATCATGGAAAGCAAGAAGGCATCTTATCTATACGATATCATAAAGCAGTGGCAATAGGAAGGGAGACCCGAGAGCATTGTCACCAGTGAATTCAAACCATGAAGTTGGATCTAATAAGTGTCACACTTCTGCATATATATTAATAACAAATGTTATAGAAAAGCTGACCACCGATTGATCAATAAGAGCTTGCACCAGTAGTTGTCGAGTTCCTCCTTTGCATACCTAGACAAGAAATTAGCCCATGTGAGCATCGTCTTCGTGTACACTAAAATCATGGTTCAAAAAAATTGATTTCACTCAACACCATACCAGAACGAAGCGAAACTCCAACTGAAAGGACTCTTTTGGATGTAGAAAATAATTGACCCACTGTACAAATAAACAAATGACTCGCTCCATTGTAAATTACTTACCATCTTTCTTATCTTCCTTTTTAAGCATTAACGCAAACATGTGCAGTGCACAAAACAGCAAACGCCACTCCTTACCACATCAAAAACATGTTGCTGTACGTACTAATTGAGAGAGAGAGGAGGGCAACGCCCATGGGCATACACGGGAGACCCAGCGAGCAACAACAACAACAACCTGCCGTCCAATTTCTCCTGGCGCGGAGGAGGCAGCTTGGTGGCGATGCTTCACACAGTCCTGCAGCAGGGATTTGGCCATGAGAACGAAGGCGCAGAGAGAAGCCGACTTCTGGATAGTCAACAACAGCCTGGCTTGCCGTCCTTAGAGACAGGAGCCGCACGACGAGGGCATGAAATCTTCAGGCGGCCGGAATTTCTCTAGGGAGGTTCTCGTACGTAGGGCATCA
>NC_041386.1:720811881-720814544 GCF_002162155.2 Triticum dicoccoides
CCCCGCGTGCTGCGCTGGCTGTGCGGCCTCCATGCAGTGTTGCGCCGTGCTGCGATGTTCCACATGCCCACCCTCCTCCCCCGATCTCCATTTACCCAACCTAGTGGCGCCCGAAGTAGACCCGAAAAAACATATACAAACGAAAAAACATTATTAATAAAACCAGACGTATGGAGAAGTATGAAAGTTTCCGTCTTTTATTATTAGGTAAAGATTACGAAATCTAGAAATTAAGTAATTTAAATTAGCAAGTCAAAGGTAAATTTCAAATTAACTGCTCTATCAAGTATACAGCTAGGAGTTAGGACTGAAGTATTCTTTTTGTGACACTTCCCTAAACATTACGGGTATAATACTCATCCCTCTTCACTTTGTTTACGTAGAGTTGTTCTTTCACTTCACACTTCCTAGATGCCGAGTCCCTGCAGATTACTATGTCCGTCAGGACAAAAAAAATGCACAACAAATCAACAGTAACATTATACATTGCAGATAACAGGAGAAGGGCATACCTGCAAAGGTTGCAAGATTTTAGGCGACGCGGGGTAGTGAATAAGTCCAAGGCAGACAAGGTGCCGGTGGTGGAGATGTCACCTCGCATCTTGGTGCATCATGCGCCGCGGCTTGGGTCCTAAAAATATGCACCGACACCTGTGATTACTTCATGGCCGCACCATGGGTCGCACATGCGAGTGAAAGATGAAGCTGACACTACCAAGCTCACCTATGAAAGGAAATCCAGTCTGATGGGTGAACAGGGGCGTGAGGCGCGGACCACGGGGCGGCTGCATCTGGGCCACCACGCGACCTGCCGTCGGGTGACAAGCGCGCGAGGGAGTGGCGGCGGATGAGGGAGGGAGGAGTGAGGGGCGTGGGGCTGTGGATTGGGGCTAGGGGTTCGATGCCTTTTCCCTCTCGCTCGCTCGTTGTGGCCCCCGCGCGACCGCTCGCTCGCTCTGACGCCCACGTGCACGCACTATTCATTGCCTACGTGGATGGCTTTAGTTCTGCCAATCAGAACCGAGTAGCCGAGTTGTGACTATCACTTTACCCTTCAGCTGATTGCTAACTGCTATAAGTTCTCCATAAGAATTATTAGTGTAGAGCCACTCGATAGCAATTGCGACCATGAACCTGTGATAAGGGCTCGCAAGGCATGCTTCAGTGATATGTTGCTCAGGCCAGAAAGAATCTTCAGAAAATGCATCGGCCAGCTGCAAACCTTGAATATCTAACCCCCAATCTATCTATCTATCTATCTATCTATCTATCTATCTCTACCTATACTAATTACAGAGTCCCAAGAAATTACCACGTTAATCAGTAATTAGGAGCCGTTTATCTTGTGGGCCTCAATAATTACGGTTTGGATCTGTCCATGTTAATTAGTAATTAGGAGCCGTTTATCTTGTGGGCCTCAATAATTACGGTTTGGATCTGCCCAAGCCACCTCCTCCATCTACTGCTCACCCAGGCATCTCCCTGGCTCTCAAAACTCTCCTCTTACAGCCATCAACGATGTCATGGGTTAGCACGGCCTCCTCTTTCTTCTTTCTCCATTATCTCCCTTCCCAATCTCCTTCTAGGCACAATCTTCTCTTTTTGTGGTCCATGTCGTCCTATCTCTCCCCTCCACGGATTTCACTTCAATTGCATAGCGTTAGATTTCTCCATACTCTCAGTAATGGCTCAGACTTCAGTCCAAGTCCACTGCCGCAAAACATTGTTTCAGTAGTTCAAATTTGAATCAAGTTAGGAGATATTTTCTTCGATGGGCTTCGTGCACTGGACGGCGGACCCCGTAGGACAAGGCAGGATGGTTGTTTTCCTTCATCACCAAGACCTAGGAGGAAGAAGGGGAAACAAAGAGGATCAGGTCGTGGGCTGTAGGACTGGTGGTTGGCTCGGGTGCAGCCATCAAGAAGATGGACACGAAAGGCTGGAGAGACAAAGGGGCTGGGCGCAGGTACAGATTTGTTTTTCTGAATTTATGAATGTCTTATAGTGCACTCTGAATTTCTATCAATTACAGATCTTCAATTCTTAGTACTCTTCTGGTGCTATGATTTGTGAAACACATATTTGACTTAAAATTTGTCCATCGTCCGCCACCGTTCGCGCTATGGATGCTTATACTTCCGTTGAAAATCTTCTTCCGTGATCTCCTTGATGTTTCAGTTCATATCTCAATGTTCAGCGGGCAATACATTTTGTGAGATTTGCAGCTTACTCAAGGATGACGACTCCACCATTATTCTAACCTTCTTGGAGGCCTGTTGTAATTAGCTTAATCTTCTCTCAGATACTCTTTTCATAAGGTTGTTACACACGCCATAGTTCCCCCCTCGCTGTATTTCAATCGCAGTCTGGTGTATATTAGACATGATTTACTCATTGTTTGGACCTATAAATACCAGCATAGGAAGTTAGCACACCTTCATTGCCATGGCCAGCCAACGCTTGCAGCAGTCCATCAAATGAACTATGCAAGGAGCAATAATGAAGTAGGTTTTCGTTCTTGGAGATTTTTATGTTGCGCTTCCTGCAGTATGAGACTTAGTCTATAATGAGCATGTACAGTTTCATGACATGCATTCATTAGTTTCAGACCCGTCCTAGATACTGCCATGGGTAAGATTTGGACATGCTAAAAATTTCAATTT
>NC_041386.1:720814934-720825516 GCF_002162155.2 Triticum dicoccoides
ATATATCCGCACATTGAAATCGAGCATCTCTCCTAATTTTGTTGGAAAGTGGATAAGTCATTTCAGAGAGTTAATTTCTAGGTTTGTTAAATCTACCTGTATACATTTCTTACAAGTAAAATATATGGTTTTATCAACTTCAATCTGTTCTTTCAATTTTATTCTCATGCAATTATCCAATGATTATATGTGTGTCTTAGAAGCATAAATTATGCAAGTTTTAATGGAATTTCTTTTGATAGTGCTCCTTGCATACGTGGAATGTTCAGAAGGTCGAGAAGGCCACACCTTAGTATAGTATTTATTCAAAGCCACAAGGTAGTTCTTTCTCATACTTATTCCACTTGGTTATCTTAGTACCGTCCCTTTGCTAAATTGATGTACTAAGTAATAAAGAACATATGCGAGTTGATTTTTGTACATTTTGCGTATTCTGCACAGTGTTGATCCTCCATAGCTCTTGATCCATCAAAGGAAGCTGTACAGAAAATTATTCCTTGTATATATGAGCGTCGGCACAGGTCAGGCCGTCGGCATATCAGGTGGGCCCGTCTACCCGGGCGACGGCGGCCGTTTGACGGCGTCAGCCTAGGGCGACGAGCTAACGGTGGCCGTCGGCATAGCTATGCCGACGTCATCGATCCATGGCGCTGCCACGTCATCGATCCGCGTCGCTCGCCGGTCCCGTGGGGTGGCATATCAGGCCTGGCCCATGGATTTTGCCACATCACCAATCCCCGCCCTACGCCACGTCATCGATCCAAGGCTACCGTTTCGGTTACTTGTGTGCTTATGCTTATGTTTCATTAGATGACTTGTATGTGATGATGATGATCCTTTAAATGACTTGTGTGTGGTGATGATGATCCTTTAGATGACTTGTGTGTGGTGATGATGATCCGTTCGATTACTTTTGATGGTCGTTTGTGATGATGCTTATGCATATATTGTTGTGACGGTGCCGGATGATACCAATGTGTTATATATGTGCATTTTCATCATATATATCTGTTGTATATTTGAATTGAATTCATCTAAAAAGAAACAGAAAAAAGAAAAAAATCAAATGCAAACTATGCCGACGGCTAGGCCGTCGGCATAGAGCTGGCACGAGAGCCCAGTTGCTGACACGTGGCAGCTATGCCGACGGCCTAGCCGTCGGCCTAGTTTGAAACTACGCCGACGGCTAGGCTGTCGCCATAGCTGCCACGTGGAGGCATCTCGGTATTCCTGGGGCAGGGCTATGCCGAAGGCCTAGCCGTCGACGTAGTTTCAAACTAGGCCGGCGGCTAGGCCATCGGCATAGCTCTGCCCTAGGAGCGCCTAGACGCTGCCACGTGGCGCTTCTATGCCGACGGCCTAGTTGTCGGCGTAGTTTCAAAGTAAGTCGACGGCTACGCCGTCGGCATAGATGAGCCACGTGGCGGCCAGCGATTGGTCGGTACTTGAAGGCGGCCGCCGTCAGACGGTAACGTTGCCGACGGCCAGGGCCGTCAGCATAGATGTACGGCCCCCATCGGCATAGGGCCTATGCCGATGGCCTTTGTGTGCCGACGGCCTCCCGGGCTACGCCGACGGAAATGTTGCCGACGGCCCTATGCCGATGGGGGCCGTCGACATAGGCCTGTCCCGACGGCCAATCATGGCTATGCCGATGGCCAGGGTCGTCGGCATACGGTGCGGTTCCGGTAGTTTCCATATGTTTGCTCAACAAAAATGTTGTGTTGTGGCAGCCCAACAAAGCTTCAACTGAGGGATGTTTGTTGAGCAGCAACAAGGAAATTACTTGGTTTTGTTGCAGCCTTGTCCGCTCTTGTTCATGATAGCACACAAATGACGGCCATGGTCGTGGTTGCAGCTCAGCTCCAAGGTCTTGATTTGTTACCTGACGAGGACCACTGGCAGTGGATATGATTGGTTGCCTAGTGTCTAGCAGGAGCTGAGGCCACAAGGTCACCATCAACATGTAGGGGCCTTTTGTCGAACAGCTCATACGCGGTATACAACTTATGATTTGGGCACACAAAAACTGATGCATCAGCTGATATTTGTGTTGGCCTGGGTGTCTTCAAGCAACATAGACTATGGATCCGACACCAGTGTGGTCACTGGCAGCATCCCGGACATGGTGGTGTTGGGGATGGTAGCTGCAGAGGGCTGCTTGTCAACATCGTCGTGGCTCATGCCTTTCGTCGAACAGTTGGTGGGCGTCGGACCAGGAAGGTCACCTCCTGCCATGGCGGTGGTGCCGGGGTTGGTGCCAAGTACTCTGGTGGGTGGGTCCTTCGCAGGGGCGTCGATGGTTGTCAGCTTGCCGAGAACGGACGGACTCCACACCGAGAAGGGCGACACCATCTTGTCGAGAGCGTGCTGGATCACGTGGAGCGCCTTAGCGATGCTGCGTCACTCCTTCGCCGCCTCGACCAGTTGCTGCTGCATGAGGAGCTTGGCCATGATCACCTTGAAGCTGCGAGTGCGGCTCTCTCCCGGATAGCTCAGAGGGAGGCATAGATACCACCAAAAACACTACCCTTCGAACGGTTTGTGTGTAACCGTCGAGCAACCATAACGCCCAAACTAAAAGTTCTATCAGCATTTAAAGCATGGCACGAAATAGCAAGATCAGGTGCACTAAGGCCTCCACCCTCCCCACTACCAACCAGACATCTCTTGGCAAATAATGAATAATAACCTAAAACGGAAAAATGTAAACTGGATACTCTCGCCTCTGACACTCCTCTCTCTTCCCCCACACTAGTCTCAAAAAGAAAACCCTCCATGTCTCTAGGACATGGCTCAATGATGCTGCCCTCATTGGTTATTTTGCAAACATTGCAAAAATCGCATAGTGTCATTTCCTTAGGCACATCATACAAGTGAAACTCTACCATAGGTGGTTCCTTCCTAGGATAAAAGCAAAAATTTTGCATGAAGGTATTAGTGAGTAGGAGGTATTGGTCACGCTCATCTTGGAGGAAGGGAATGATGCCGGCATTGTCCGCCAAGAAATAGAAATCTTCATAAATTCCCACCTCTTCAAGAATATTCCACCTGGCCACTCACATGGCAAACGTTCGCCGCACGCGGAAGATTTTACTTGGGCTTCTTCACCGGATTTTCCTCCGAATTACAACTTGATGAGCCCCTTAACCACCTCCTCACATGGTTCTTTTTTTCTATGAAAATTTCTGAAATTTTAGTGACTTAAAACAAAAGTGAACAAAACTCAACACAATTGGTAGCAACTACTCCTACAAGTGTCTAGAGACTATATCAAGCAACAAAACTACTTTGAAGCATATAAATTTGACATGCAAACTCAAGAACATGGTCACCACAAAAGCAAAAATATGCAATGTATAAAGCACTAGAACAAAAAGTAATTGGACCATTGGAGGAGTCACATAGCGAAGAACAATCCCCCAAAACCATTTCAGAAATGGGGCTTCGAGTAAGGAGATCAAAAATGGTAGCAAGATGAGAAAGAACACGGGTTTGAGCAATGGTGTGATTTTTTTGTAGGAAGACGAAGTGGATGGGTGGCTGGAATAATTGAGGGGGCCTAGATGGGCCCCATGATAGATCTCCAATGTATCTATAATTTATGAAGTATTCATGCCGCTATATTATCATTCTTGTATGATTTACAATCATTTTATAGCAACTTTATATCATTTTTTGGGACTAACATATTGAAATAGTGCCCAGTGCGAGTTGCTATTTTTTGCTTGTTTTTTACATCGCACAAAATCAGTATCAAACGGAGTCCAAATGCAGCGAAACTTTTTGTGGATTTTTAAGGACCAGAAGACATCCAATGGGCCAGAGCAGCACCTGGGGGGTGCCCTGAGGGGGGCACAACCCACCCGGGCATGCCTGGGCCCTCAGGCACACCCCAGTGGGTTGTGCCCACCTCGGTGGCCTCCCAGACCGCCCTCTTCGCCCTATAAATCATCAAATATTTCAAAAACCCTTGCGGAGATCCTAGATCATATATAAGTTCCTCCACCACGAGCCTTTATAGCCACGAGAAACCAATCTAGACCCCGTTCCGGCAACCTGCTGGAGGGGGGAATCATCACCGGTGGCCATCTTCATCATCCCGGCGGCCACCATGATGAGGAGGGAGTAGTCCACCCAAGGGGCTGAGTGTTTGTACCATTATCTATGTGTTTAATCTCTCTCTCTCTCTCATGTTCTTGAAATGTCACAATCTTGATGTATCGCAGGCTATGTCAATATAGTTGCATCATATGGTGTTTTCCCCTCTCTATTTTGTTATGATGAATTGAGTTTTCCCTTTGAGATTTCATTTTATCGGATTGAATACTTTTATGGATTTGAGAACACTTTATGTATGTCTTGCTATGAATGCCCGTGGTGACAATGGGGTATCATATTTATTCACTTGATATATGTTTTGGCACTCAACTCACGGATTCCCGAGGTGACATTGGGGTAATCTATGCATAGGGGTTGATGCACGTTCTTGTCTTTGTTTCTCCAGTAGAAATCTTGGGGCACTCTTCGAGGTTCTTTGTGTTGGATTGAGTATTATTAATCTGAAATTATTTGGTGTTATTTTAGTACGAACACTTCGATAGATCGATTGGAAAGAATAGCTTCGAGTTGGTTTCGTACCCTACAAACAATTTCTTCTTATGTACTCCGCTAGATAGGAACTTTGGAGTGATTCTTCATCGCACTTCGAGGGATGATTATATGATCCAATTATATTAGCATTGTTGAGAGATTGCACTAGCGAAAATACAGACCCTAGGCCTCATTTTCGAGCATTGCAATACCGTTTGTGCTCACTTTTGTTACTTTCTACCTTGCTGTTTTTTATTGTTCCTATCACAAAAATCAATATCTACTATCATTACTACCCTTTTATTACCATCTCTTCGCCGAACTAGTGCACCTATGCAAATTTCCATTCTAGTTGGTGTGTTGGGGACACAAGAGACTTTTTATTATTTGGTTGCAGGGTTGTTTGAGAGAGAATATCTTCAACCTACGCCTCCCACGGATTGATAAACCTTAGGTCATCCACTTGAGGGAAAATTGCTACTGTCCTACAAAACTCTGTGCTTGGAGGCCCAACACGTGTCTACAAGAATAAAGTTGTGTAGTAGACAACAAGCTCTTTTCTGGCGCCATTGCCGGGGAGGCTCGGTAAGCAGCACTCACATCCCGTCAATGAAGCTCTTTTCTGGCGCCATTGCCGAGGAGGTGAGTGCATGAAGGTATATGTTCAGATCTTGCAATTGAATCTTTTAGTTTCTTGTCTTATCACTAGTTTGGTTTATAAAATAAAACTACAAAAAAGAATGGAGACTGGGTTACCTCAAGTTATTCTTTATCTATATAAAGAATAGGGATTCCGATAATTGTGCTCAATTGCTAGAAAAGAATTCAACAAATTTTATGGCATGAAACGGTTGGATGATGGGCTTGATTGAAATATTTCTAGTATGAATTCTTTGAATATCCATGATGTTAATGATGATTGCATTATTCATGATTATGATGTCTCCTATAAGAGTGTCAATTTTTGCGGAGTGAATTTGGAGTGCAAATGCACACCAAAAAGGGAAGATAGATTTATTTAGAAAAGAAAAAGTTGCAAGAGAGGCTAGATGATTGTGCTAAAAGATTTAATTTTTCTCGCCATCCTTTTGAACTTTGCAATGAACGTGGTCATTTAAATCTCCAATGCAAATTGTTTCATGATCAAATCGTGTCCAGAAATTGTGATAACTTGATTACCCTTGAGCATCATAAAGAGCTTAGTCTTCTTTTGGGGTATGAAAAAATGAAATGTATAACTGAGGGTATTCCAAAATTTAATCTCAAGAGATCAATTGATTTTGATCTAGAGAAAATTTATATATTTTGTGCGGTAAATTGCATTGAGAATCCTTATATTGCCAACTATCTAAAGAGAAAAAAACAAAGAGAATATGAAGAGAGTACTAATGAAAGTGAAAATATTTCCAAATACCCTCCTAGTGTTTATTATGATGAATCGGGTAATGAGGAGGAGCTTCCTATCCAATCAATCTATTCAACAAGAAGCTCGAAAAAATAGATTAAACCAACACGTGAGGTGGTAAAGAAGAAAAGGAAAAGAAGGATAAGTATAGGTAAAAAGGTAACTCTCCCAAGTAATATTGCTCCTATCACCATTGTGCCTCATCAAAGTGAATCAAATATGTTGATGGAGGATGATGATATTGAGTATGATTTGTGATGCCTACTACTTGTTGTAATGATTATGATTGGGAAGATAATGATACTTCTTATAATCTTGGAAATCCTTTTGGCACCAACTTGGGAAATTATGATGATAGCAATTGTTATACCATTGGTGCTATTCATACTATTAATGATGACAGTAATTATGCTTATGATATGCCAAGTCACAAGCTTGGGGATGCTATGTTTGATGAGAATGACATGTTTGAGAATTTATTTGATGCACTTAATGTTTGTCCCAAGCTTGGGGATGATATGCTTAATGAAGATGATCTTTTTAGTCCACCTACTTTGAATGATCTAATTTGCTATGATGATTGCATGCCTCCTATCTATGATGAGAACAGAGTTGCTACTTATGATGATTATTGTGATGATACTTATGTTATAAAAAGCAGTGATGATTATATTTATAAAACTTGTCATAGTTATGATTACCCTTTTCCTGAACATTACTCTTTTAATGTGGAAACAATTTATGGTATTCGAGTTTCATATGATACTCCCACCATTGTGACTGAGAAGAAATTTTCTTATTTGGAGACTAATAAAATTTCTATGCTTGTGGATCATGAAAAGAATGCTTTATGTGATGGTTATCTTGATGAATCTATTCATGATGCTACTGAAAATTATTATGAGAGAGGAACTTATGATTCATGAAGGTTTCTTTATGTTTCAATCCTTACCTTTTATGCGAGCATCATTGAAATCATCATGCCTAGCTAAAAGGCATTAAAGAAAAGCGCTTGTTGGGAGACAAACCAACATTTACCCCTACTGTTTTATTTGTTCACATGATTATGCTACTGTAGTGATCATGTTTTATTCCTTTTTTCAATAAAGTGCCAAGTAAAGCCTTTGGTAAAGTGTGGATGATAGTTGACTTGAATATGTGCAAAAACAGAAACTTTTGCGCTCAGTCCAGGAATTTTGAAAATTCACTGGAACGTGCTTTTGATCTGTCTTTTTTACAGGTGATAGATATACAAATTCTCCATGTTTTCCCATTTTTTCAGAATTGTTGGAGTAGAGGAAGTATGGTTGGAGTACATATTACTATAGACTGTTCTGTTTTCAATGCATAGGTTGCTTGTTTTTTAGTTTCTATGGCTTGTATTGCTCAATATAAATTGTGTAAATGATATTCTACAGTAGGATTGTGTGGAAAAAATTATGAATCTTGTCTTTGATAGTACCAAAGTAAAATGGTTTGCTCTTTATCATACTAACCTATCTCACGAAGTTCCGCTAAGTTTTGTGTGATTGAAGTTTTCAAGTTTGGGATGAGATGTTGATATGAGGAGAATAAGGATAGACAAGAGCCTAAGCTTGAGGATTCCTAAGGAACACCAAGGTAATATTCAAGGAAGATCCAAGAAACTAAGCTTGGGGATGCCCCGGAAGGCATCCCCTCTTTCGTCTCCAACATTATCGGTAACCTCACTTGGAGCTACATATTTTTTCATCACATGATATGTGTTTTTCTTGGAGCGTCTTTTTGTTTTGTGAGGATTTGCTTTATGCTATTTAGAATAATGTTTTTCATATTTCATTTCAATAAAAAAGTCAAGGATAGCCTTCACCATGCTTATTTTGCAAGTATATGAGTTGTTGTTTGAAAACAGAAAGTTTATCGATGTTGCAACAATTCCCGAGAAAAGTCAGAATGTGATAAAATGTTGAAACATTTTGCACAGTAAGCTATGATAAAATTTCTACAGTTTGGTAGATTTTCATAAGTTTTGGATATAAAGAATTATTGATACTCTTGCACTCTTTACAAACTGTACTGTTTTGGCAGATTGCTGTTCTATTTGCATTGTTTGCATATGTTTGCTTGTTTAATGATTCTATTTGAGGATAGGAGTATTAAATATGCAGAGGCATTTAGTATGAAATGTTGAATAATATTTTTTTGTGATTTTATATTGTAGAGAAGGATAAGGTTTTTGCATTGGTTTATACTAACTTATCTCTTGAGTTCTTATAGAGTGTTGTGTGGATGAAGTTTTTAAGATTTAGGGGAACCGTGATATAAGAGGAATTAAGGAAACATAAAAGTTCAAGTTAATATTCCAAGAAGTCTCAAGCATCTAAGCTTGGGGATGCACTGGTAGGCATCCCACCTTTCTTCTTCAACAATTATCGGTTAGCATCGGTTGAGCCTAAGTTTTTGCTTCTTCACATGATGTGTGCTATTCTTGAAATGTCATTTTTTTTTGTTTTGCTTGCTGTTTTAATAAAATACTTAGATCTGAAAGTTTTAAATAAAAGAGAGTCCTCAAATAGCTACCCATTTACATAACTACACGCTTGATCTTCACTTATATCTTTTTTGGAGTAGTTTGCCATTTACTCTTGTGCTTCACTTATATCCTATGAGTAAATAGTTGAATGAATTAAATATCAGGAAATTATATGTTCATATCTTGCCTAGTGGTAGCTTCACATTGGGTTTAGAAAGTGAAATCTTTTGAAGCTTGACAATCATAATATTCGTCATACAAGCAATTCCTGAATGATTACTATGAGGAAGAGAACTTTCACAAGAAATGTATTATCCTGGAAATATTTTGTGATTGTGAGCCCCCATCAAAATATTATATGCCAAAATTGTTTACATTGGACACGAAACAAACTACCTGTGCATCCAAAAACCATTAAACCCAAATCTTGTTTTCAAGAGTCCACCATACCTACCTAAGGATTGAGTAAGATCGTTCAAGTTAGTTTCATCGATGCAATAACACAATAAAAATTGCTTTTAAAAAGTGTTAGATCATTTAGTGTGAGAGAAAATTGAGCGTTGTATGAATTTGTGATGGCAAAGAATAAAAGCGACAGACTGCATAATAAACGTTGCTATCATAAGGGGCAATATAACGTGACGTTCTTTTGCACTAAGGGATTGAGCATACAAGCAAAAAGGGCATGGCAACATCTGATTTCCTCTGCGAAGGGCCTACCTTTTACTTTTATGTATTTTATTTTCATGCAAGAGTCAAAGTTTTTCTCTCTATTCCTTTTTATTTTTCTCTTTTGGCAAGCATCATGTGGTGAGGAAAGATCTAGGCACAAATATCCAGTTAGATATGGGTAGCATGTGTTATTATTGTTGACATCACCTTTGAGGTGAATATGTTGGGAGGCAAAATTATAAGCCCCTATCTTTATATGTGTCCGGTTGAAATGTTTTGCTCATGTGTGCGGTGAGTGTCGGTGTAAAAACCGGCTGATCTCGGGTAGGGGGTCCCGAACTATGCGTCTAAGGATGAAGGCAACAAGATACAGGGGATACAATGTTTACCCAGGTTCGGGCCCTCTTAATGGAGGTAATACCCTGATTCCTGCTAGATTGACTTTGATGAGTATAGGGGTTACAAGAGTTGATCTACCTCGAGATCGTAATGGCTAAACCCTAGATGTCTAGCCTATTTGAATTTTCATAACCTCTACGGACTAAACCCTCCGATTTATATAGACATCGAGGGGGCTAGGACTTTACAGAGGAAGGAAACTACACATCCGTACGCCATTCTTGCCATCGACGCAAAGGAGAGTCCCACCCGAACATGGGGAATGGTCTTCTACGTTGTATCTTTATGGCCCACCAGTCTAGCCCATGTCACTTTAGCCCGGACACCCCAAGACCCCTTAGTCCAGGACTCCCTCAGTGAGTGCTAGCAATGATAGAAGCCTATATGATGGTTGAGTATGTGGAGCTCTTACCTAGACTTTGTTGAATAAGTTGAATTGCAATTGTTTGGTGACCAAGAATATAGGTTGTTGTGTTTCAAGATAATTCATTGTTTGAACCTTAACATGATGAGTTTTATGAGAAAGAGTTGTTGTTATGATGCTAGCACTACTGGAATCAGCTACTTTGCCATCTGCCAGCTCTTTGCCGTCAGCTAGCAGACGGCAAAGAAGCTCTTTGCCATCGGCTACCCGAAAGCAGACGGCAAAGAACTGGCTGATGGCAAAGAACGCCTTTGCCATCAGCCTGTTCTTTGCTGTCCGCTAGCTAATGGCAAAGAATCTTTGCCGTCCGCTAGCAGACGGCAAAGAGGGAGGGGGGGCACTGAGGAGCTGGTTAAAAAATACTTAACGTCCCCCCGCTTTGCCGTCCGCCGCAGACGGCAAATATGAACAAAAGCGGACGGCAAAGGAGGGTGGACGGCAAAGGAGGGCGGACGGCAAAGGCTACCCTAACTAACCTAACTAACGGCCGAGCCCCCTCCCCCGCCCGTTACTCATCTCTCTCCCTCGACCTCCTCCGCCCCCGCCCCCGCCGCCCGGCGCTGCCCCCGCCCTCGCC
>NC_041386.1:720826566-720828425 GCF_002162155.2 Triticum dicoccoides
GACCCCGACACCACACCCCGACACACAGACCACGACACCCCACCCCGACACCCCGACCCCGAAACAGCACCCCGACACCAACATGACACCCCGACCCCCTAAACCTCCCGAAAAGGTGCTCTTTGGCCTTCTAGAGGCCGACGGGGTTATATATTTGTGAATTATTAGTTAGGTCATATATTTTTGATTTTGTTATTAAAAACATCATATATAATTGTGTTGATCGGGTAGATTTAAATGTGCAGTTGTTACATCGCTGCGAGGTTTGGTGTTCGACGACCTCGCCATGCGTTTGACGAGCTCTGCCCCTTCGTTCGTGGGTGAGCACAAATGACATGTCCTTCTCCCCCATTAATTATTTGCACAAATGACATGAAATTTGGTAGCTAGCTATATATGTGTCTTGAATCATCAGTATGTGTAACCAATATGTGTCTCCCGTTCGAAAGCGTCATAGTTATAAATATGCATGCATTTGCATATTTATAACCTTGATTCTTTCGAATTGTCCAACGCTATCCATGGACAGCCCGAGTATGTGTAGATTGGGTTCGTTTTCCCATATGCTTTGCTCCGGATCCGACGCATAAATTTCTTCAGTGCCTCCCCTATTGTTCTCTGGGTACACATCCTCTCTGTTTATTGCAGAGACGTGTATCAGGAGAACAGCGGGGAGGTGCTGCCGAAATTTTGCGTCGGATCCGGAGCATAGCTTGGGAAAATGAACCCAATCTACACATACTCGGGTGGGATTAGGACCTATCATTACCTATTAGAGTGTAGGTTGCATGGACGTAATAAAATTGACAAAGTAGATCAACTGATGAATATATACATGGTGAATTATATATATAATTTTTGTGTGTCCAGTAGCTTTGAAAGTCAAGATGAGTGATCGTGCGTGGATGTATACTGGTCACACTGGTCAGAACAAATGGAGCGCTGAATGGTTGACAAAAACCAAGGGGTTTGTGCAAGCCGCATTTGCAAATGGCCAGAGGAAAACTTGGTGCCCCTATTTCCGATGCGGCAATTGGGAAAAGAGGACAGAGGCTGAAATGGGTAAACACCTGCGGAAGAATGGTTTTACGCCCGATTATATGGTGTGGACATTTCATGGTGAGTCTGCCCAACGTGACCGAGCTGAGGTGGATCATCGTCGCACCGACGAGCATGGTATCGAGATGGAAAACATGGTGCAAGACTATGATGATCCTCGGGATTCGGACGAGGAGATGGAGGAATCTGCAAAGGCCTTCAATGAAATGTTGGAGTCTTCAAAACGTCCGCTCCACGAGCACACTGAGCTTTGTCAGTTGGATGCCATCTCACAAGTAATGGCTTTGAAGGCTCAGTTCAACTTGGGCAGAGAATGCTATGACGCAATTATGACAGTATTTGGACGCTTTCTACCAAAAGGCCATGTAATGCCTGCAAACCTGTACCAGTCGGACAAAATCCTCCGTGCACTGAAGATGCCCTATGAGAAGATACATGCCTGTGAGAAAGGATGTGCCTTATTTAGGCTTGACTATGCGGACTTGAACTATTTTCCCATTTGCAAGTGTTCCAGGTATATTGTGGTAGACAACGGTATGGGTGAGAAGACACAAACCAAAATCCCTGTTAGTGTTCTTCGGTATATGCCAATTGTACCAAGACTTCAACGTCTTTTCATGGTCGAAGAGACGGCCAGACAGATGAGATGGCACAAAACAGGCAAAAGAACCAAACTAGATGCAGATGGTAATCTGATGATGGTACACAACTCGGATGGTGTTGCGTGGAAAAAGTTTGATGAATTACATGCTGACAAAGCGGCAGATCCGAGGCATCCTCGAGTCGGCATCAGCACCGAT
>NC_041386.1:720828717-720859396 GCF_002162155.2 Triticum dicoccoides
ATGCAAAGAAAGAACATTTTCATGACGTTGATAATTCCAGGGCCCAACTATCCGGGGAAAAATATGAATCTGTACATGCAGCCGCTTAAGGACTTATTGCAAGAAGCCTGGGATAATGGGTTCAAGACATACGACGCCTATAGCAAACGAAACTTCATAATGCGTGTCTGGTACATGTACTCGACGCATGACTTGCCGGTGTATGCGCTATTCGTTGGCTGGTGTGTGCATGGAAGGTTCCCATGCCCCACATGCAAGGGAGCTCTTGAGTTTCGTTGGCTTCAGGCCGGTCGCAAGTTCTCTTGCTTCGACATGCATAGACAGTTCCTGGATCCTCGCCATAAGTTCAGGAAAGACAAGAAGAACTTCATCAGAGGTAGAGTTGTAAAAAACTCTGCACCATCTGCGTTGACAGGCCAACAGACCCTGGATCAGTTAAACGCTCTCGAGCCAGATCCAGAGCGTCCAGGGTACTTCAAGGGGTATAATTCTAAGCACGCCTGGACTCACAAAACATGCTTATGGGATCTGCCTTACTTCAAAGACCTCATTTGCCCACACAACATCGACATGATGCACACTGAGTAGAATATCGCCGACGCACTTTTTGGTACATTGTTCGGCATAGATGGGAAGTCAAAGGATAATACTAAGGCTAGAGTCGATCTGGAGGCGCTATGTGATAGGCCGTTACAAAACATGAAAGAACCGAAAGGAAAGCAGAACTGGACGAAGCCAAAGGCATGGTTCAATCTTGGAAGGCCAGCTATGAGGGAAATTATCTTGTGGGTGAAAATGCAGTTGATGTTCCCTGATGGGTATGCAGCGAATCTAAAGAGGGGAGCGATTCTTGATAAATTGAAGATATTTGGTCTCAAGAGTCAGCTATTTCTTCCGTGTTCTTTGTGCGAAAGAACTATCGCCTGGCGTGCTAGAAGAAATCGAAGAGTTGGCGCCAGAGTTGATCTGCAAGTTAGAGAAGATCTTTCCACCGGGCTTCTTTAATCCAATGCAGCATTTGATTTTGCATCTCCCGACCGAGGCAAGATTGGGGGGGGGCCGTGCAAAATCGTTGGTGCTACCCAACTGAGAGGATGCAGAAGACGCTTCGAGAAAAATGTAAAAATAAACGTAGAATTGAAGCGTCTATGGCTGAGGCATTCATCACTGAGGAGGCGGCAAACTTCGTGACAGCACACTATGAAACCAAAAATCGTCATTTGCATAATCCGAAGCCTCGGTACAATGCTGACGAGCCTAAAAAGGGTGGATCCAACCTCAGCCTATTCAAAGGCAATCTCGCACCAGCCAGTGTTTCAAATCCAGTATCTTTGGATAACGAAGAATGGCGGACCATTTCGTTGTATATCTTCAACAACCTGATAGAAGTGCGGCCGTACATCAAGTAAGTTCTCGGTACATTGTTTCGCAACTTCTATTTCCTTTGAACTGCTCTTATTCCTGGATATTTCATACAGTCGATATGTCGCCCTATTCTCGTATGGAGCGGTGATCCAAAAGGATTCCGTCGAAGAGTATGAGATTCTCGCAAAGCAAGGAGGCGGCTATCCCGGTTTCATCTCTTGGTTCAAACAAATGGTAAATTCTATTAGACAATTTCATTTCATTCGCTAATTTGTGCGCAATGCAACAATCCTTTCATATTAAACTTGCAGGCTAATTCAGAGTCTATGGACGCCGAATTGAGACAAGTCGCTAATCGTTTTGACTATAAGGTTCGTTCATTTGACAAATACGACATCAACGGGTATCGTTTTCGTACCTATGGCAAAGAGCTATCTATGGCCGACTGAAAGTCTACAAATTGTTGTGTATCTGCTATCGGCGAAGGAGGTACCGAGTATTATGGGAGAGTTGAAGCAATTTATGAACTTCTATTCTATGGTGAAAACCCACCGAATGTCGTAGTCTTCAAATGTTATTGGTTTCAGCCAAAGGAGACTAGAAGGACTCATGAACATATAGGGCTAGTTGAAATCAACCAAAGCACCCATTTAGATGTTCCTGATGTCTATATTATGGCTCAACATGCGACCCAAGTATTCTATCTACCCTGTGCCTGCCAAACTAATCCAAATTTAAAAGGTTGGGATGTCGTTTATGAAGTGCCACCACGTGCTAGACTATCTCCCCAAAGGAAGAGGATTATGAACCTCACATTAGCCCAGGCACATATGAAGGATAATTCTTCCAAGAGACACGTCTTTCCAAAAAGCGTTTCAAGAACCGGTATACTTCACCCCAAAACATTGAAGTAGACAGCGATAGTGAATCCCACATCACCCCAGAGGAGGAACAAGAAGAGCCGGAACAAGAAGAGGTTACTATTGCGGACGACCTCTCAATGCTTGACCGATTACGTAAAGGTGTCCTTCCACATGTTGATGCCACTGAACCCTATGAGCCCGTCACTGATTATAGTGATGATGATGATTATGCATTTATTGATCATACTGATCGAGATTATTAGTAGTGTCAGGTATTCAATTTTTTTATGTTGTACTTGATGATGATACACTTAAGTGATATACATATTATTATTCATGTCGGTATTTTTTTTATGTTGTACTAATTTCGTTTACTCTTTGTCATGGCAGGTGTTGAAAGATGGAAGGGGAGCCGACTGAGGCCAAGGACAAACGTGCCCAAATTGAAGGTGTGCCACACCATCAAGGTAGCTCCAGCTTATATCAGTTCGGGCGGAATTGGGTAATGTGGTTTGCTTCATTATTAATGCAATTCATTCATCATGCTAGCTTGAGCCCTTTAATTACTAATTTACTTTGTTTCTCTCTTTTAGGCATGCTACAATAAGACGGATAAGGTGCCAGAGGGGTATGACCTGTATGCCATGGCCCACACTGCCTCTTACAAGCAAGTCAAGGGGAAGGCGAGGAAAGGGGAGGAGTTTAACCCGAGCCAGATCCCCTACAATCCAGAGAAGGTGATGATATCTAGTGGCGGGAGGTCCCGTGGCTCCATAGCCATTGATCCAGAGATTGCTCCTGAGACCACGGTGAGTTTAATTTGAATGGACGTTACTTGCTAGTCTTAACATTTGAGTGTCATCATGCTAACGAAACATTGGAAATGATCTTTGGTGCAGCGTTACTCCACACAAGCATCACAAGATCCTTCTCTAGCTACTGGCCTGAGCCAGCCCGCTCCCACACCTCCATGATCAAGGTAAGTTTCTCTAGTTTTTTGCTTAACAAATGCATAAAGACCTAGACTTAGCTTTATTTCATCCAATATGCTTACCTTAATGACCTAGACGTAGCTTCTTTTCCTGCAAAATGACTTAATAAGCTTACTGACCTCCAAAACCAGCCATTTTACCTAAGTTAGCTCTAAAACAATCTATACTTAGCTTTGTTTCCTCCAAAATGACCTAAGTTAGTTATAATATGCTTAGTTAACTAGGTTTGCTCAATAATGACATGTACTTACCTTACTTATGTAAAAAAAACGGCATAATTAGCTTAGTTAGCTCATAAACGATCCATTTCACCTACATTAGCTCTAAAATGATGCATTTTACCTAAGTTAGCTCATAAACGATCCATTTCACCTAAGTTACCTCACAAACGATGGTGTGCTTCTTCTTCTAGTCTTCTTCTTCTAGTCACCTTTTCCTAACTTTCTTATTTGCCATTTTGCAGATTTCATTCACTTCTCGGAAGCTAGCTTGCTATGATGGAGTGCTTGTTTTTAATTTCATTCTCTTCTAGTATTCTTCTAGCTTGCTACGATGGAACTTGCTATCTTGATGAAACTTTGCATTGTAATATGTATGTGCAACTTTGCTATCTTGATGGAACTTGCTATATATGAGTGGATGGAACTATATATGTATGTACGATGAAACTTATGTGCTGTTAAATAGCTCTGTGAAATATATCTATATATGTCATATATATTTGCTGTGAAAATTGTTGGATTTAAAAAAACAGAAAAAAAAGAGCCAATATGCAGGCTCTTTGCCGTTAGCCACCGACGGCAAAGGTCTCTTTGCCATCAGCAGCGGACGGCAAAGAGGCCACGTGGCAGGCAACTGTGCTTCCTGGGAGGCTGACCTATTTGGTCATTTTGCCAACAGTGGCTGACGGCAAAGAGAAAAAAAACTTTGCCTACAGCGGCGGGCGGCAAAGGCCTTCCGATGTTTGCCGTTAGCAGCCGACGGCAAAGGCTTGCCGTTAACCACCTAACGGAGTAACAGCGCAATTATTGCCGTCAGTATTCTTTGCCGTCGGCAGGTGATGGCAAAGGACCCTTTGCCGTCAGCCGCCCGAAGCAGACGGCAATGTAGCTCTTTGCCATCCCGTACGTTGCCGTCCACTTTTGCCGTCCGCGGCGGACAGCAAAGACATTTGCCATCTGCCATCCGTGCCTTTGCCGTCTATCGTGGCTGATGGCAAAGTAGCTGATTCCTATAGTGTAGGAAAAGTGATTGAAATTACCATTGATCAAACTTATGCACTTTGCTAGCATTCACACTTCAAAAATTATTTATTTTATCATTTACCTACTCGAGGAGTAGGAATTAAGCTTAGGGATTCTGATACATCTCCAACGTATCTATAATTTATGAAGTATTCATGCTGCTATATTATCATTCTTGGATGTTTTACAATCATTTTATAGCAACTTTATATCATTTTTCGGGACTAACCTATTGACTTAATGCCCAATGCTAGTTGCTGTTTTTTGCTTCTTTTTTACATCGCAGAATATCAATATCGAACGAAGTCCAAAGGGAGCAAATATTTTGTGGATTATTTATGGTGGACCAGAAGACATCCAATGGGCCAGAGCATCACCCTGGTGGTGCCCCGAGGGGGGCACATCCCACCAAGGCGCACCTGGGCCCCCAGGCGTGCCTCGGTGGGTTGTGCCCACCTCGGTGGCCTCCCACACCACCTCTTCGCCCTATAAATCATCAAATATTCCAAAAACCCTCGCGGAGATCCTAGATCAGAAGTTCTGCCACCGCAAGCCTCTATATCCATGAGAAAGGAATCTAAACCCCGTTCCGGCACCCTGGCGGATTGGTGAATGATCACTAGTGGCCATCTCCATCATCCCGGTGGACACCATGTTGAGGAGGGAGTAGTCCATCTTCGGGGCTGAGGGTTTGTACCAGTAGCTATGTGTTTAATCTCTCTCTCTCTCTCTCGTGTTCTTGACATGTCACGATCTTGATGTATCACGGGATTCATTAATATACTTGGATCATATGGCGTTTTCCCCTCTCTATATTGTTGTGATGAATTGAGTTTTCTCTTTGAGATTTTTTTTATTGGATTGAATACTTTAATGGATTTGAGAAAACTTTATGTATGTCTTGCTATGAATACCCGTGGTGACAGTGGGGTATCGTATTGATTCACTTGATATATGTTTTGGCACTCAACTCGTGGATTCCCGAGGTGACATTGGGCTAATCTATGCATAGGGGTTGATGCATGTTGTTGTCTTTGTTTCTCGGGTAGAAATCTTTTGGCACTCTTCGAGGTTCTTTGAGTTGGATTGAGTATTATGAATCTGAAATTATTTGGTGTTATTTTAGTATGAACTCTTGGATAGATCGATCGGAAAGAATAGCTTCGAGGTGGTTTCGTACCCTACAAACAATTTCTTCTTATGTTCTCCGCTAGATAGGAACTTTGGAGTGATTCTTCATCGGACTTTGAGGGATGGTTATATGATCCAATTGTATTAGTATTGTTGAGAGATTGCACTAGCGAAAGTACGGACCCTAGGCCTCATTTTCAAGCATTGCAATACCGTTTGTGCTCACTTTTGTTACTTGCTACCTTGCTGTTTTTATTGCTCCTATCATAAAATTCAGTATCTACTATCATTACTACACATTTATTACCATCTCTTCACCGAACTAGTGCACCTATACAAATTTCCATTGTATTTGGTGTGTTGGGGACACAAGAGACTTTTTATTATTTGGGTACAGCGTTGTTTGAGAGAGACTATCTTCATCCTACGCCTCCCACAGATTGATAAACCTTTGGTCATCCACTTGAGGGAAAATTGCTACTGTCCTACAAAACGCTGCGCCTGGAGGCCCAACACATGTCTACAATAATAAAGTTGCATAGTAGACATCACGCCACAAGACACCTAGGCACGCCCAGGGGGTGGGCCCGCCCTGTGCATTCATGTCTCACAGGTGCACCCCGAGGGCTATGTTGAGTGCCAATTGTTTTCAAATATTGCATAAAAAATCATACTAAATTTTTCGGACATTTGGAGAACTTTTATTTTCTGGTCATATTTTTTATTGCACGGATATTTCAGAAAACAGTCAAATAATAGCATTTCAACTTTATTAATTCTAAATACCAGAAAGTAAAAAGTTGGTACAGAAAGTTGTTTTTACTAAATTCATCCATCTCATGCCCATCAAAAGGAATCCATTAACAAGGTTGATTAAGTCTTATTAACAAACTTCTTCTGAATGACATGAAACGGGACGATCTTTTTGACAGTAGGAACTTTGTATAACACTACGTTACCTTGATGGGGATATGCATGTTCCCAACAATAAGAATATTATATTTCTTTTTGACAGTAGGAACAAAACCTCCAATAGTAATTGTTGAAAATTTTCCAATAGAGTTGATACTATTCACTTGAGGTTGTTTCTTTGGAAAGTGTACCATGTGCTTTTTACCATTGACATGAAAAGTTATATTGCCTTTATTGCAATCAATAATAGCCCTTGCAGTATTCAAAAAGGGTCTACCAAGGATGATCGACATATTGTCGTCCTCAGGTATATGAAGAATAACAAAGTTCGTTAAGATAGTGACATTTGCAACTACGACAGGTAAATCCTCACAAATACTGATGGGTATAGCAGTTGATTTATTAGTCATTTGCTAAGGGATTTCATTGGGTGTCAACTTCTTCAGTTCAAGTCTACGATATAAAGAGAAAGGCATAACACTAACACCGCTCCTAGATCACATAAATCCGTTTAAACAAAGTTTCTTTTAATGGAGCATCGTATACTTGGTATTCCTGGATCTGCAAGTTTCTTTGGTATTCCACCCTTAAATGTGTAGTTAGCAAGCATGGTGTAAATCTTTCTTTATTTGTAACAGTATCTTTCATATACTTAGCATAAGGGAACATTTTCAGAATATCAGTCAAACGCAAACGCAAAAAGACAGGTCTAAACATTTCAACAAAGAGCTCAAATTTTTCATCATCTTTATTCTTTGAAGCTCTAGGAGGAAAGGGCATTGGTTTCTGAACCCATGTCTTTCTTTCTCTACCATGTTTCCTAGCAACGAAGTCTCTCTTATCATATCTTTTATTATTAGGTTGTGGGTTATCAAGTTCAACAACAAGTTCTATCTCCTCATCAGTATCATTACTAGGTCGAGCATCAACATGAACATCATCATTATAATTATTACTAGGTTCATGTTCATCACCAGATTGTGTCTCAACATCAGAAATAGAAATATCATCTGGATTCTCAGGTGTGTCTATAATAGGTTCACTAGGAGCATGGAAAGTCCCATCATCATTCTTTTTATTTTAGATGGACTAGGTGCATTAGTATTGGTTCTCTGAGAATCTTTCTCAATTCTCTTAGGATGGCCCTCAGGATACAAAGGTTCTTGAGTCATTTTACCACCTCTAGTCATAAATCTAACAGCATGATCATTCATCTTATAGTTCATCTCATTAAGAAAATCATTTTGTGCCTTGAGAACTTGTTCTACTTGGGTTTTTACCATGGAAGCATATGTTTACTAACAACCTTGAGATCATTAACATTTCTAAACATATAATCACCCAAGTGTTCAATCATTTAAGCATTTCTTTTCAATTGTCTACTAACATATGCATTGAAGTTTTCTTGTTTAAAAATAAAGTTATCAAATTCATCCAAGCATTGACTAGCAGATTTATTATAAGGAATATCACCTTCATCAAATCTATAGGGAGAATTTACCTCTACGACCTGTGTTGGGGTATTAATACCATGTATTTCTTCAATAGCTGGTAAATTCTTAACATATTTAGCTCTAACACCTTTTTCTTTCATAGATTTCTTTGGCTCTTGCATATCTTGAGGAGTAAGAAATAGAATACCCCTTTTCTTTGGGGTTGGATTGGGCGGTGGTTCAGGAAGAGTCCAATCATTATCATTACTCAATATATTATTCAACAGTAATTCAGCTTGTTCAATAGATCGTTCCCCGAAAACACAACCAGCACAAATATCTAGGTGATCCCTAGAAGCATCAGTTAGTCCATTATAAAAGATATCAAGTATTTCATTTTTCCTAAGAGGATTATCAGGCAAAGCATTAAGTAATTGGAGAAGCCTACCCCAAGCTTGTCAGAGGGTCTTTTCATCAATTTGCACAAAGTTAAATATTTCCTGTAATGCAACTTGTTTCTTATGAGCAGGAAAATATTTTTCTGAGAAGTAATAAATCATATTCTGGGGACAACGCACACAACCAGGAGCAAGAGAATTATACCATGTCTTAGCATCAGCCTTTAACAAGAAAGGAAACAACTTAAGAATATAGTAGTAACGAAATTATAATATGCGTGAGGCCTGCTCCAAATTTCAAGTCATTTGGACATGTGAGCAGCTCTCAGCAAAAAAGACAAATCGGGACAAAACAGTACATCAATAGTAAACATTTTTACAGACCCCCAATTTGTGTTTTTTACTGAGAGCTCATCAAATGTCCAAATGATTTGAAAATTGGAGCAGACCTCACGCATCAAATTTTCTACCGCACAAAAAATTTGGATTTTTGAATGTTTCTAGTATTTGTTTTGATTTTTTTTCGTCAGCGCAGTTGCAGATGAGCTCGGGTGCAAGATGGATTTTCGTGTATTCCGTATATAGTCATACGTGCTTATGGAAAAGAACTTGCATGACATCTTTTGTCCTACCCTCCCGTGGCAGCGGGGTCCTATTGGAAACTAAGGGATATTAAGGCTTCCTTTTAATAGAGTACCGGACCAAAGCATTAATTAACACTTAGTGAATACATGAACTCCTCAAACTACAGTCATCACCGGTAAGTATCCCGACTATTGTCACCTTGGGGTATGTGGATCATAACACGTAATAGGTGTCTATAACTTGCAAGATACGATTAAGAACACATATATTCATGAAAACATAATAGGTTCAGATCTGAAATCATGGCACTCGTGCCCTAGTGACAAGCATTAAACATATCAAAGTCATAGCAACATCAATCTCAGAACATAGTGGATACTAGGGATCAGACCCTAACAAAACTAACTCGATTACATAATAAATCTCATCCAACCAGCGCCATCCAGCAAGCCTACGATGGAAGTACTCACTCTCGGTGGTGACCATCATGACATTGGTGATGGAGCAAAGTTGATGATGACGACAACAACGGATTCCACCCTCCGGAGCCCCAAACAGACTCCAGATCAACCAACCCGTTGAAGAACAGGAGGTGACGGCGGCTCCGTATCGTAAAATGCGATGAATATTTCTCTCTGATTTGTTTCTCCGCGAATAGGTATATATGGAGTTGGAGTTAGGGTTGTAGACGGTCCAGGGGGCCCACAAGCCTGCAGGTCGCGCCCTGGGGAGAGGAGCCCCCTCAGGGCTTGTGGCTCCTGGGTGACCCCCTCGGCTATTTTTGCTGCCAGTATTTTTTATATATTACAGAAATATTCTCCGTAAATTTTCAGGTCATTTCGAAAACTTTGATTTCTACACAAAAATAATATCATGGCAACTCTGCTGAAAACGGCGTCAGTCCGGGTTAGTTCCATTCAAATCATGCAAATTAGAGTCCAAAACAAGGGCAAAAGAGTTTGGAAAAGTAGATACGATGGAGACGTATCACAAACCTTTGCACTCTGCGGTCCAATACCTTGGCTACCAACAATAGGAGTAGAACCAAGCATTACTTCATGCAAATTGGTAACATTAGATCACTTACTCGAGAGAAAATTGTTTCTACTTAATACCCTTACACATGAGGGCCCAACACCTTGCTCTCCAATATAAGAAGTAGCAAACATGGATCAACTTGATTGACTGTCAAAATGACGAACATAGCAAATCTGTTAAAAGCAAGTCTAGAGTGCACCAAACCAAATTAGACATATTAAGACGAGAAGATATAAGAAAGGCATCATCGTATATGTGAGCATTGAGTGTACAATAAATGTTTAGATATCTATAATCAAGGTGTGTTGCATTGATGAATGTATATAAGTTTTATGAGTATCAAATATTAATACAAGAAGATCAAAATGAGAACAAATGTATTTGTGAATATAAAGTGTATTAATACCAAGCGATTCAGTACGAGCCTGAATGTACTTGTGAACTTAAAGGGCATTAGTACCGTAACATTTGAATGAGCATCAATGTATTTATGGATATAAATGGCATTAACACCAGGATATCCAAAAGGAGCACACCACATTTGTGAAACCCCACTGAACGTGATATAAATAAATCTCAACATCACGTCTATCCAATCATCCATCCAACTCCGCCTCACACATTCTTCTACATCCATTTATCTTTACCTCCCTTGGTTCTAGTATAGTTCAAGGCTTGTAGCTAGCCCTGGAAAAATGGCAATATCAACTACCTCCATCATTTTCCCCATCATTGTCTTCATGCTTCTTTCCACAACCATCCCTACTCAAGCTAGTGGCTCCTGTAGTGGAAACTCAAATGCAACTGACCTCATGGTGGAAGCATGCAAGAACGCCTCAATTAACTCCTACGTCAAGACTGTCCCCGAAGAATTTTGTTTATCGACCCTGCAGTCTGACATTCAGAGCATCAAGGCCAAGGATCTCCATGATCTAGTATTTATTGCCATGGACATCACCAAGGGCCGCCTCAATTCTGCTAGAGCCATGGTCAAGAAAATGCTACAAAATGCCAAGAAGGGTACGGTAAGGATGTGTGTCCTCCGTTTCTGTGAGGTGGACTATGAAGAAATGGCAAGTATTCTCAACATATGTGATGCCATGATAAGGAACTACCAAGGATACACGGGAAACATGCGGTTCGAAGAGCTGGCTAGCTGTGTGTTTGACGCATACCACCCTGCCGGCGCATGCGAAGATGAGCTTCAGGATATGCCAGAGGAGGCGGCGCTGTTCAAGGAAAACACTGAGCTGCTAATGCTAGTACGGATGGGCTCTAACTTCCTAGTCCCAATGGCAGTACCATAAGAGATGTTGTTTTGATATCAATTTTACACTTATTTGGAATAATAATAATAGAAATGTCTCTGGCATTAATTTTCTGTCATTCCATCATATAATACACTAGCAAATATGACATGTGCATGGCAACGGGAAAAACAAATCTTTGCATGCCACAATTGATCCTTCGCAGTGTCACTCTCTTCATCACGACAGCCGATGGTAGTCAAGTTCTCCACCTACTTAACATGAATGTGATCAATCTCTGATCTTGGTCATCATACTTTTAACACATCGCTTTCCCAAGCCCCTAGCCGCACCAACTTGTAATTCGAAATACTTGTAATGAAGTAGGGAACCACCCCTGTCTAATCCCCGCACTCTTGCCTCCAAGTCCAAGACCCATTTGTGTCGTCCCGCCTCCTTGGCGGTAACGACCTCTCTCTTTACATGCGCAAAATTACTTGCATTGATGGCTTACATCACCATCATCTCACCTGCATCTTATGCATGCATCGTCCCCTGCAAAAAAAGAGAATTACTCAAGAGTAATATTGCAATATAAAATCCTGAAATAGCCATCATAGACTAATTGAAGTTTTTGTATTTACTTATTCTTAGATATTATCTTCCAAGTATCAGGCCCACAACTACAAAGACCTGAGCTTCAAATTAGTTTTCTGGTGAGTTTTCGAGTATAGCCTGCTCACATAAGAAAGAAAAGCGCACACCCCTCTTTCCTCCCCTCCCGCACCTCTTTCTCCCAGATGTCGCCGCACGCTATGGATTAGGGGGATGGAGTTCTTGTCCAGGAAGAACACGACTCATCTATTTATATTAAAAGTAATATCCGGTGAAACCAAGAACAGGATAAATAGGCTAGAAAACCTCACATCTATTAGAAAATACTAGCCCTTGATCTGGTGGGTCTCTTAAAATTAACCATTCAATCTGCGTAACATTATAAAACATATGGGCGTGACACATGTATACGTATACATATGTTCAAGGGAAAAAGTTGGTCAGAAAAAAATGGACAACCCCACGTACATCATAGGAAAGAAATTAAATTAGACTCTTAAAAGAAAGAGACAACCCAGATAAGGTGCAGCCCCACGCACAGCCCTATAAATCTGGTGGCTCTTTTAAAATTAACCGTTCAATCTGCGTAACATTGTAAAACATGTGTGTGATACATGTATACGTACACATATGTTAAAGGAAAAAAGGTGATGAAAAAAAGAATGGAGAACCCCACGTACCGTTATAGGAAAGAAAAAAAATTAGACTCTTCAAAGAAAGAAACAACCCAAATAAGGTGCAGCCCCATGCACAACCCTGTAAAATAAAACGAAACCTCTAATGTACGTACCAACTTATTAGGAGGTGTGCTAATGCCAAAGGAAATAAAATTATGAGTGCTAATGCCCCCTAAAAAGGGACATCCAACAAAAAAACAGAAACAAGGATATCGTCTCACCCCTTACATTATACGTGCATATATCTTTCCACTGTATAAAAAGGGCAGCCCCAGTGCATGTAGCTCCCGCTTGCGCAGGGTCTGGGGAAGGGTCCGATCATTTTGGGTCTATTGTACACAGCCTTTCCCTACATTGCTGCAAGAGGCTGTTTTTAGGACTTGAACCCGTGACCTCATGGTCACAAGGCAGCAGCTTTACCACTGCGCCAAGGCTCCCCTTCATATCTTTCCACTGTATATACGCATGAAAAAAGATATGGGCAGCGCTCAAGAAAAAATGTGTTCTTTTCTTACGGCAAAAAAATAAATGTGTTCTGGTACGTGTGCTAATACCCCTTAAAAAAGGATGCCCAACAAAAATACAAAAACAAGGATGGCTGATGCCTTCCTAAAAAAAGGTCTCACCCCTTACTATATACGTGCATCTATTTTTCCACTGTATATAAGCATGGAAAAAATGTGTGCAGTGCTAAAAAAAAAGTGTTCTGGTGCCTTGCTATATGTGTGCACACATTTTTCTATTTTGTATGGGCGCACGAAAATATTGTTGCATGCACTATATGCATGTATGCCTTTAGTCATTGTACATGGCCACATGAGTTTCCAAACCAATAGTAATGACATATGTTTCCCTCATAGATGACCCATCTATCCACCATTACGGACGACGTACATATGCCATTGAGACTATCGTGTTGATGGCTTCAAAGGTATAGAAGTGGATGTTTACACAGTAAGAAGCAAGATACCTAATTCGTTATTAATTCTTCTGTAGTATATTCCCAATAAGCCTTTTGGGTACATCGCCAACTATGATGACAAAGTGGATGGACTTTCGGCATAAAGAGCAGCTCAGAATGATACATAGTCAATTAATTTACCAGTAGTTCTTCTACAATCTATTCTGCAAAATTTGATCAATGCACGCAATTGATCCATGGACATATGAGATTTATGCCAGTTCAATAGACTGTAGTATATACCCAATAGCCATTTTGCCTACAGCACCAACTATGACAGCAAAGTGGATGGACGTTTGGGATAAAGAGAAGCTCAGAACGATAGACAGTCGATTAATTTATCAATAGTTCTTCTGCAATCTATTCTGCCAAATTTGATCTATGCACTCAATTGATCTATGCACATATGAGATTTATGCCAAATCAGTCGATGAAATGATTTATGTGAATTTTTATTAACTCATTACAGTACTACAAACGAACTATGGATACCAACCCGTTGCAACGCAGGTGAAAGAATTCAGCATCTGCATCAAATGTATGCAGCAAAGAAAGCATAAGAGATATGTTTTATCGTAAGTAAATCTTTAAGCTAATATCACATGATTTGCGGTTAATCTTGGCATTAAGGGGGGTGACATCGCAAATATTATCACAAAGAGAACATCTGATAATTGGTCAAACATACTCCATTTTTTCTAATGAAGCACACGCTACGAATTAATATATTATTGACGGACCAAAGGTTTAAACACTAGTAGAAAACAGGGCATTTGTCCCGGTTGGTGAGGGCCTTTTGTCCCGGTTCTTGAACCGGGACTAAAGGGTCGTTACTAATGCCTCCCCCCTTTAGTCCCGGTTCTAACACGAACCGGGACAGATGGGCCTCCACGTGGCCGGTGCGCCGAGCACAGGCAGGAGGGCCTTTGCTCCCGGTTGGTGGCACCAAACGGGATCAAAAGGCATCCACGCGTCAGCATTTCAGTGGCTGGGGTTTATGTTTTTTTTAAAGGGGGTGGGGGTTGGGGGTTTTGGGGGGTTAATTTAGGTGTTTCATATATTGTGTTAGCTAGCTAATTGATAGAGAGAAGTGTCCTCTCTTATGTCCGTGCTTGGTCGACACTACGTACTATACATAGAGAGGCCCTCGACACACTAGCTAGTAAGAAAATGAAGGGAACCATTAAGTACAGAAGTTCGTCATGCATACCAAGAGAAGTGATCGATCGACCTCTCCTTCTCCGAGATATTGGTCGAACAACAAGTTTTCGTATTATCTATCCGACGCTACTGGCTACATACATATACAATATGTAAGATCTCTTACAATCCGCTAGCAATTGAAATCAACTTCCACATGGTATTCTCCGGCTTTATTGATGACGTGGTCAAGAAAAAATCCCGCTAATTCCACTTGAATTGCTTTCATGCGATCTTGTTCTAGGAGTTCATTCCGCATCTGCCACGTCTAATTTGAAGAAGGGGGTTAATTAATACATATATATGAATGAAACTCAACAGAAATGATGGTGTAGTAAAATGAAATTGTGAATATTATTGCTTACGCACTTCATATTATCTTTTAGAGTAGCCCCGCTTATTTTTCAAAGTCGCATTGTAGATGAACTGGGACACTAGTATCCACAGAAATTATTCCCTTGTTCCTGCCACAAGAACTTTACGAGAAATAGAGGTCAATCAAACTGATAATGAAGCATTATAAATGGCATGGATGAAAGTATAGCTATAGAATCAATGGGAGATGCGTGCAACTAGCTAGCCAGTAGTACTTACTTTCGGGTATGTATATCGCAGCTCCTTCGGCAGTCTCGGAGCTTCTGCGGTGAACTGTTTCCAAACCCTGCAAGACAAAGAAAATAATTATTATTACTTGAGATATCAGGAAATGAACAAAAAGTTGCCGATATGGTGCGATAATGATTGATTGAACTTACTTGTTGAGCATTTTAGTCATGTCCCCATAGGTTTCGGGATCTTTTCGTCTCGAGTCTAAGACAGCTACTAGTCCCCGCTCAAGCTTAATCTCCAGAAGAACATAATGGAAGCTACGCATGCATGCATAACTCATCAATTACATTACTATAAGCTCGCTCGAGTAATAAAGGAAACCAAATATGCACACGACAGTAACACTCACTCGAAGTTGTAAGGAAACAGTATGGTATCTTTGTTTTGATTTTTGATCAACGATTGTAGCAAGTTGGCCTCGGCCTCTTCGACGTGCTTTTTAACCTGAATTTCATCTATGATATTTGTGTTAATGAACCCAATATCATATATTTCTTGTTTTCTGCACTCGACGATCTTCAATCTGCATAATATAGTAAGGATAATTAATTATAAATACATGCAATGAAAGAGCTGAGCTATATATAGAGAGAGACTTAATGACAGAAATAGTAATTACAGATAGTAGCAAAAGACCGTTAATTTATCGAGGACCTTTTGATTGAAGAACTCGAAGAACTCCTCAAATGGAACAGGCAACATATCAGTTCCAACGAGGTCGTGCTGATCTTTAATGTTCAGATACAAAGTATTCGTCCCCCCAGACTCTCTTTAGGTTTTCATGTACCAATTATGGAATCTTCGCATCATCGTTGTTAGAGATTTTTCATCTTTGACGAGAGGCTTCCCGTACTCGTACCTGTGTTTGTCCACCTCCATGAAATCAGGAAGTTGATTTTCTGGCAGGTAATCTCCAAGATTGCCATAACCGGCCACCGTCCCCGAAGCATTAGCGACGATGTCGCCGCTAGACACATTGAGCGGGGGCACAATTGATTTGCTTGTTCGCCGAGCTGCGCAATTTTTTTTGCAGCTGCTCGTTCTTTTGCCCTTTGATGTCTGAAAGTACTTCCCGACCGCTCCGCTTCGAGATATGTCTGTTTAGTAATGCGCTCATAGTTGGTTCTTGGTGGAGACTTTGGTGGTTTCCTCAGGGCATCGATAGTGCGCTTTGAGGTGGATGTCTCTTTGCTTTCAACCCTTCAAAGAAGTCGTCCACTTCGGCCTGCACGATCTTCGCGTTTTCCTCCTTGGTCCTCTCGTACAGTAACTTCTCTAGAGGCTTGAGAGAAGGACCGTATCTGTATTGCCTCCCGCCTCTGCTGGTTGTACTGCTAGACGCCGGAGCAGACGGAGTGGCTGCGGCGTTTGTCTTCTTTTGTGCTTGCTTACGAGGTGGAGGAGAAGGACTACGACGCGCCGGAGTAGCCGGGGTGGCGGCGGGTCTCTTCCGCCCTTGCTGGTGATGCGGAGAAGGAGGAGTTTGTTGGCTGCTCGGGCGTGCCGGCGTAGGCGGAGAAGGAAGCGGAGTGCCGCCACGCGCCGGAGAAGGAGGATGAGTGCCCTGATCGTCACTCGCCAGAGGAGGAGTCGATGGAGGAGACTGAGTGCCCTAACTCGCCGGAGGAGGAGGAGGAGGCGTCCAGTTCGGAAGCTTGATGAACTCCTTCCGCCATAGGCATGGAGTCTTCAGAGCAGAACCCAGCCGAGTCTCCCCTTCACCGGTAGGGTGGTCAAGCTGGAGGTCCTCAAATCCCTCCGTTATTTCGTCCACCATCACCCTAGCATATCCTTTTGAAATCGGACGACAGTGAAAAGTTGCGCCGGGTTCAGAAGGTCGAACTTGGCCGACAACCGCCTTGACTTTGAAGTTCTGCCATTGCATCATAAGGTGGCAATTTTGAGCTTCTGTGATAAAATCCACGGGGTAGCTAGCAGGAGCCGTCAAGACATGCTCCGGCTGAAGCAGCTCGGTGGAAGCCACGCTGCTTCTCCGCTGAGATGGCGGGGTAGCTTCGGGGGAGGCTTCGGCAGGTCGTTTGCTGCAATCTGCTTCTCATTCCTCTAGCCCTTGTACCCTTTTGTGCAGCGCCTGTAGTTGGCTCTACTCCAGTTTCTTCCTCCTCTCCTGGATTTTGTAACCCCCTGCATTCGGAAAACCAACCTTCCACGGAATGGAGCCTGGCGTGCCTCATGTCCGTCCAGGGTGCTCGGGATTCCCGAGGGCCATTGTGAGCTCGTCCTTCTCCCTGTCTGGAACGAACGTCCCTTGCTGCGCTGCATCGATATAGTTCCGAAGCTTGTTGACTGGTATTTTCAGTTGCTCGTCCGTCCAATGGCACTTCCGTGATACAGGGTCCAAGGTCCCGCCAGCCCCGAAGAACTAAGTCCGGCAACGGTCTGGCCAGTTCATTGTCTCTGGTTCGATCCCTTTATCAAGCAGATCATTCTCAGCCTTGGACCACTTAGGCCGGGCTTTGAGGTATCCACCTGACCCCGTGCGATGGTGAAACTTCTTCTTTGCAGCATTTTGCTTGTTTGTCGCCGACATCTTCTTACTCTTTTCCGATGTCTTGTGGGCCACAAATGCGGGCCAGTGATCTCTAACCTTCTCATATTTGCCGATGAATTCTGGTGTCTCTTATTTGTCAACAAACTTGTTCAGCTCTTTCCTCCACCTCCGGAATAGGCCTGCCATCTTCTTAAGAGCACAAGACTTGATTAATTGCTCTTTAACTGGCTTCTCCAGATCCTCCTCTGGCGGTAGGGTGAAATTTCCCTTCGGCTTAGTCCAAAGATCATCTTTCTGCATATCATTGACATAAAACACCTCAGGGTCTTCCTCCTTAGGCTTATATTGAGCAGCAAATGCGTTCCTTGTCCGGATGGGTTCAATCGGTTCGCCGTCGCGTGCGATTTCTGTGATCACAAACCTTTCATCCGAGCTCAACTTTTTCTTCGGGCCTCGTCTCCTTACCGAAGTTTTGCTCGATCCGGAGGGCTAGAAAAAAGAAGAAAGACGAGAGTTAATTAATATGGGTACATATACCAAAACAATGAATGCATCAATTAACTAGTCAGCACGGGCTTAACTAATATATATATACCTGGCCGGACTCGGTTCGGTCACTGGAGCAGTCAGCTAAATCTCCTTCTTGTACCTCCATTGGGTCACCGCAGCCATCATGAACATAGCCCTCTTCTTGTACCGGCATTAATGGGCCAGAGCCATCATGAACATAGCCCTCTTCTTGTACCTCCAAAGGAAGAGGATTATGAACCTCACATTAACCCAGACACATATGAAGGATAATTCTTCCAAGAGACACGTCTTTCCAAAAAGCGTTTCAAGAACCGGTATACTTCACCCCAAAACATTGAAGTAGACAGCGACAGTGAATCCCACATCACCCCAGAGGAGGAACAAGAAGAGCCGGAACAAGAAGAGGTTACTATTGCTGACGACCTCTCAATGCTTGACCGATTACGTAAAGGTGGCCTTCCACATGTTGATGCCACTGAACCCTATGAGCCCGTCATTGATTATAGTGATGATGATGATTATGCATTTATTGATCATACTGATCGAGATTATTAGTAGTGTCAGGTATTCAATTTTTTTATGTTGTACTTGATGATGATACACTTAAGTGATATACATATTATTATTCATGTCGGTATTTTTTTTATGTTGTACTAATTTCGTTTACTCTTTGTCATGGCAGGTGTTGAAAGATGGAAGGGGAGCCGACTGAGGCCAAGGACAAACGTGCCCAAATTGAAGGTGTGCCACACCATCAAGGTAGCTCCAGCTTATATCAGTTCGGGCGGAATTGGGTAATGTGGTTTGCTTCATTATTAATGCAATTCATTCATCATGCTAGCTTGAGCCCTTTAATTACTAATTTACTTTGTTTCTCTCTTTTAGGCATGCTACAATAAGACGGATAAGGTGCCAGAGGGGTATGATCTGTATGCCATGGCCCACACTACCTCTTACAAGCAAGTCAAGGGGAAGGCGAGGAAAGGGGAGGAGTTTAACCCGAGCCAGATCCCCACAATCCAGAGCAGGTGATGATATCTAGTGGCGGGAGGTCCCGTGGCTCCATAGCCATTGATCCAGAGATTGCTCCTGAGACCACGGTGAGTTTAATTTGAATGGACGTTACTTGCTAGTCTTAACATTTGAGTGTCATCATGCTAACGAAACATTGGAAATGATCTTTGGTGCAGCGTTACTCCACACAAGCATCACACGATCCTTCTCCAGCTACTGGCCTGAGCCAGCCCGCTCCCACACCTCCATGATCAAGGTAAGTTTCTCTAGTTTTTTGCTTAACAAATGCATAAAGACCTAGACTTAGCTTTATTTCATCCAATATGCTTACCTTAATGACCTAGACGTAGCTTCTTGTCCTGCAAAATGACTTAATAAGCTTACTGACCTCCAAAACCAGCCATTTTACCTAAGTTAGCTCTAAAACAATCTATACTTAGCTTTGTTTCCTCCAAAATGACCTAAGTTAGTTATAATATGCTTAGTTAACTAGGTTTGCTCAATAATGACATGGACTTACCTTACTTATGTAAAAAAACGGCATAATTAGCTTAGTTAGCTCATAAACGATCCATTTTACCTACATTAGCTCTAAAATGATGCATTTTACCTAAGTTAGCTCATAAACGATCCATTTCACCTAAGTTACCTCACAAACGATGGTGTGCTTCTTCTTCTAGTCTTCTTCTTCTAGTCACCTTTTCCTAACTTTCTTATTTGCCATTTTGCAGATTTCATTCACTTCTCGGAAGCTAGCTTGCTATGATGGAGTGCTTGTTTTTAATTTCATTCTCTTCTAGTATTCTTCTAGCTTGCTACGATGGAACTTGCTATCTTGATGAAACTTTGCATTGTAATATGTATGTGCAACTTTGCTATCTTGATGGAACTTGCTATATATGAGTGGATGGAACTATATATGTATGTACGATGAAACTTATGTGCTGTTAAATAGCTCTGTGAAATATATCTATATATGTCATATATATTTGCTGTGAAAATTGTTGGATTTAAAAAAACAAAAAAAAAGAGCCAATATGCAGGCTCTTTGCCGTCAGCCACCGACGGCAAAGGTATCTTTGCCATCAGCAGCAGACGGCAAAGAGGCCACGTGGCAGGCAACTGTGCTTCCTGGGAGGCTGACCTATTTGGTCATTTTGCCAACAGTGGCTGACGGCAAAGAGAAAAAAAACTTTGCCTACAGCGGCGGACGGCAAAGGCCTTCCGATGTTTGCCGTTGGCAGCCGACGGCAAAGGCTTGCCGTTAACCACCTAACGGAGTAACAGCGCAATTATTGCCGTCAGTATTCTTTGCCGTCGGCAGGTGATGGCAAAGGACCCATTGCCATCAGCCGCCCGAAGCGGACGGCAATGTAGCTCTTTGCCGTCCCATACGTTGCCGTCCACTTTTGCCGTCCGCGGCGGACGGCAAAGACCTTTGCCATCTGCCATCCGTGCCTTTGCCGTCTACCGTGGCTGATCGCAAAGTAGCTGATTCCTATAGTGTAGGAAAAGTGATTGAAATTACCATTGATCAAACTTATGCACTTTGCTAGCATTCACACTTCAAAAATTATTTATTTTATCATTTACCTACTCGAGGAGGAGTAGGAATTAAGCTTAGGGATTCTGATACATCTCCAACGTATCTATAATTTATGAAGTATTCATGCTGCTATATTATCATTCTTGGATGTTTTACAATCATTTTATAGCAACTTTATATCATTTTTCGGGACTAACCTATTGACTTAATGCCCACTGCTAGTTGCTGTTTTTTGCTTGTTTTTTACATCGCAGAATATCAATATCGAACGAAGTCCAAAGAGAGCAAATATTTTGTGGATTATTTATGGTGGACCAGAAGACATCCAATGGGCCAGAGCATCACCCTGGTGGTGCCCCGAGGGGGGCACATCCCACCAAGGCGCACCTGGGCCCCCAGGCGTGCCTCGGTGGGTTGTGCCCACCTCTGTGACCTCCCACACCGCCTCTTCGCCCTATAAATCGTCAAATATTCCAAAAACCCTCGCGGAGATCCTAGATCAGAAGTTCTGCCACCGCAAGCCTCTATATCCATGAGAAAGGAATCTAGACCCCGTTCCGGCACCCTGACGGATTGGTGAATGATCACTAGTGGCCATCTTCATCATCCCGGTGGACACCATGATGAGGAGGGAGTAGTCCATCTTCGGGGCTGAGGGTTTGTGCTAGTAGCTATGTGTTTAATCTCTCTATCTCTCTCTCTCTCGTGTTCTTGACATGTCACGATCTTGATGTATCACGGGTTTCATTAATATACTTGGATCATATGGCGTTTTCCCCTCTCTATATTGTTGTGATGAATTGAGTTTTCTCTTTGAGATTTTTTTTATCGGATTGAATACTTTAATGGATTTGAGAAAAATTTATGTATGTCTTGCTATGAATACCCGTGGTGACAGTGGGGTATCGTATTGATTCACTTGATATATATTTTGGCACTCAACTCGTGGATTCCCGAGGTGACATTGGGCTAATCTATGCATAGGGGTTGATGCATGTTGTTGTCTTTGTTTCTCGGGTAGAAATCTTTTGGCACTCTTCGAGGTTCTTTGAGTTGGATTGAGTATTATGAATCTGAAATTATTTGGTGTTATTTTAGTACGAACTCTTGGATAGATCGATCGGAAAGAATAGCTTCGAGGTGGTTTCGTACCCTACAAACAATTTCTTCTTATGTTCTCCGCTAGATAGGAACTTTGGAGTGATTCTTCATCGCACTTTGAGGGATGGTTATATGATCCAATTGTATTAGTATTGTTGAGAGATTGCACTAGCGAAAGTATGGACCCTAGGACTCATTTTCAAGCATTGCAATACCGTTTGTGCTCACTTTTGTTACTTGCTACCTTGCTGTTTTTATTGCTCCTATCATAAAATTCAGTATCTACTATCATTACTACACATTTATTACCATCTCTTCACCGAACTAGTGCACCTATACAAATTTCCATTGTATTTGGTGTGTTGGGGACACAAGAGACTTTTTATTATTTGGGTACAGCGTTGTTTGAGAGAGACTATCTTCATCCTACGCCTCCCACAGATTGATAAACCTTTGGTCATCCACTTGAGGGAAAATTGCTACTGTCCTACAAAACTCTGCGCCTGGAGGCCCAACACATGTCTACAATAATAAAGTTGCATAGTAGACATCACGCCACAAGACACCTAGGCACGCCCAGGGGGTGGGCCCGCCCTGTGCATTCATGTCTCACAGGTGCACCCCGAGGGCTGTGTTGAGTGCCAATTGTTTTCAAATATTGCATAAAAAATCATACTAAATTTTTCGGACATTTGGAGAACTTTTATTTTCTGGTCATATTTTTTATTGCACGGATATTTCAGAAAACAGTCAAATAATAGCATTTCTACTTTATTAATTCTAAATACCAGAAAGTAAAAAGTTGGTACAGAAAGTTGTTTTTACTAAATTCATCCATCTCATGCCCATCAAAAGGAATCCATTAACAAGGTTGATTAAGTCTTATTAACAAACTTCTTCTGAATGACATGAAACGGGACGATCTTTTTGACAGTAGGAACTTTGTATAACACTACGTTACCTTGATGGGGATATGCATGTTCCCAACAATAAGAATATTATATTTCTTTTTGACAGTAGGAACAAAACCTCCAATAGTAATTGTTGAAAATTTTCCAATAGAGTTGATACTATTCACTTGAGGTTGTTTCTTTGGAAAGTGTACCATGTGCTTTTTACCATTGACATGAAAAGTTATATTGCCTTTATTGCAATCAATAATAGCCCTTGCAGTATTCAAAAAGGGTCTACCAAGGATGATCGACATATTGTCGTCCTCAGGTATATGAAGAATAACAAAGTTCGTTAAGATAGTGACATTTGCAACTACGACAGGTAAATCCTCACAAATACCGATGGGTATAGCAGTTGATTTATTAGTCATTTGCTAAGGGATTTCATTGGGTGTCAACTTCTTCAGTTCAAGTCTACGATATAAAGAGAAAGGCATAACACTAACACCGCTCCTAGATCACATAAATCCGTTTAAACAAAGTTTCTTTTAATGGAGCATCGTATACTTGGTATTCCTGGATCTGCAAGTTTCTTTGGTATTCCACCCTTAAATGTGTAGTTAGCAAGCATGGTGTAAATCTTTCTTTATTTGTAACAGTATCTTTCATATACTTAGCATAAGGGAACATTTTCAGAATATCAGTCAAACGCAAACGCAAAAAGACAGGTCTAAACATTTCAGCAAAGAGCTCAAATTTTTCATCATCTTTATTCTTTGAAGCTCTAGGAGGAAAGGGCATTGGTTTCTGAACCCATGTCTTTCTTTCTCTACCATGTTTCCTAGCAACGAAGTCTCTCTTATCATATCTTTTATTCTTAGGTTGTGGGTTATCAAGTTCAACAACAAGTTCTATCTCCTCATCAGTATCATTACTAGGTTGAGCATCAACATGAACATAATCGTTATAATTATTACTAGGTTCATGTTCATCACCAGATTGTGTCTCAACATCAGAAATAGAAATATCATCTGGATTCTCAGGTGTGTCTATAATAGGTTCACTAGGAGCATGGAAAGTCCCATCATCATTCTTTTTATTTTAGATGGACTAGGTGCATTAGTATTGGTTCTCTGAGAATCTTTCTCAATTCTCTTAGGATGGCCCTCAGGATACAAAGGTTCTTGAGTCATTTTACCACCTCTAGTCATAAATCTAACAGCATGATCATTCATCTTATAGTTCATCTCATTAAGAAAATCATTTTGTGCCTTGAGAACTTGTTCTACTTGGGTTTTTACCATGGAAGCATATGTTTACCAACAACCTTGAGATCATTAACATTTCTAAACATATAATCACCCAAGTGTTCAATCATTTAAGCATTTCTTTTCAATTGTCTACTAACATATGCATTGAAGTTTTCTTGTTTAAAAATAAAGTTATCAAATTCATCCAAGCATTGACTAGCAGATTTATTATAAGGAATATCACCTTCATCAAATCTATAGGGAGAATTTACCTCTACGACCTGTGTTGGGGTATTAATACCATGTATTTCTTCAATAGCTGGTAAATTCTTAACATATTTAGCTCTAACACCTTTTTCTTTCATAGATTTCTTTGGCTCTTGCATATCTTGAGGAGTAAGAAATAGAATACCCCTTTTCTTTGGGGTTGGATTGGGCGGTGGTTCAGGAAGAGTCCAATCATTATCATTACTCAATATATTATTCAACAGTAATTCAGCTTGTTCAATAGATCGTTCCCCGAAAACACAACCAGCACAAATATCTAGGTGATCCCTAGAAGCATCAGTTAGTCCATTATAAAAGATATCAAGTATTTCATTTTTCCTAAGAGGATTATTAGGCAAAGCATTAAGTAATTGGAGAAGCCTACCCCAAGCTTGTTGGAGAGTCTTTTCATCAATTTGCACAAAGTTAAATATTTCCTGTAATGCAACTTGTTTCTTATGAGCAGTAAAATATTTTTCTGAGAAGTAATAAATCATATTCTGGGGACAACGCACACAACCAGGAGAAAGAGAATTATACCATGTCTTAGCATCAGCCTTTAACAAGAAAGGAAACAACTTAAGAATATAGTAGTAACGAAATTATAATATGCGTGAGGCCTGCTCCAAATTTCAAGTCATTTGGACATGTGAGCAGCTCTCAGCAAAAAAGACAAATCGGGACAAAACAGTACATCAATAGTAAACATTTTTACAGACCCCCAATTTGTGTTTTTTGCTGAGAGCTCATCAAATGTCCAAATGATTTGAAAATTGGAGCAGACCTCACGCATCAAATTTTCTACCGCACAAAAAATTTGGTTTTTTGAATGTTTCTAGTATTTTTTTTGATTTTTTTTCGTCAGCGCAGCTGCAGATGAGCTCGGGTGCAAGATGGATTTTCGTGTATTCCGTATATAGTCATACGTGCTTATGGAAAAGAACTTGCATGACATCTTTTGTCCTACCCTCCCATGGCAGCGGGGTCCTATTGGAAACTAAGGGATATTAAGGCTTCCTTTTAATAGAGTACCGGACCAAAGCATTAATTAACACTTAGTGAATACATGAACTCCTCAAACTACAGTCATCACCGGTAAGTATCCCGACTATTGTCACCTTGGGGTATGTGGATCATAACACGTAATAGGTGTCTATAACTTGCAAGATACGATTAAGAACACATATATTCATGAAAACATAATAGGTTCAGATCTGAAATCATGGCACTCGTGCCCTAGTGACAAGCATTAAGCATATCAAAGTCATAGCAACATCAATCTCAGAACATAGTGGATACTAGGAATCAGACCCTAACAAAACTAACTCGATTACATAATAAATCTCATCCAACCAGCGCCATCCAGCAAGCCTACGATGGAAGTACTCACTCTCGGTGGTGACCATCATGACATTGGTGATGGAGCAAAGTTGATGATGACGACAACAACGGATTCCACCCTCTGGAGCCCCAAACAGACTCCAGATCAACCAACCCATTGAAGAATAGGAGGTGACGGCGGCTCCGTATCGTAAAATGCGATGAATATTTCTCTCTGATTTGTTTCTCCGCGAATAGGTATATATGGAGTTGGAGTTAGGGTTGTAGACGGTCCAGGGGGCCCACAAGCTTGCAGGTCGCGCCCTGGGGAGAGGAGCCCCCTCAGGGCTTGTGGCTCCTGGGTGACCCCCTCGGCTATTTTTGCTGTCAGTATTTTTTATATATTACATAAATATTCTCCGTAAATTTTCAGGTCATTCCGAAAACTTTGATTTCTACACAAAAATAATATCATGGCAACTCTGCTGAAAACGGCGTCAGTCCGGGTTAGTTCCATTCAAAGCATGCAAATTAGAGTCCAAAACAAGAGCAAAAGAGTTTGGAAAAGTAGATACGATGGAGACGTATCACAAACCTTTGCACTCTGCGGTCCAATACCTTGGCTACCAACAATAGGAGTAGAACCAGGCATTACTTCATGCAAATTGGTAACATTAGATCACTTACTCGAGAGAAAATTGTTTCTACTTAATACCCTTACACATGAGGGCCCAACACCTTGCTCTCCAATATAAGAAGTAGCAAACATGGATCAACTTGATTGACTGTCAAAATGACGAACATAGCAAATCTGTTAAAAGCATGTCTAGAGTGCACCAAACCAAATTAGACATATTAAGACGAGAAGATATAAGAAAGGCATCATCGTATATGTGAGCATTGAGTGTACAATAAATATTTAGATATCTATAATCAATGTATATAAGTTTTATGAGTATCAAATATTAATACAAGAAGATCAAAATGAGAACAAATGTATTTGTGAATATAAAGTGTATTAATACCAAGCGATTCAGTACGAGCCTGAATGTACTTGTGAACTTAAAGGGCATTAGTACCTTAACATTTGAATGAGCATCAATGTATTTATGGATATAAATGGCATTAACACCAGGATATCCAAAAGGAGCACACCACATTTGTGAAACCCCACTGAACGTGATATAAATAAATCTCAACATCACGTCTATCCAATCATCCATCCAACTCCGCCTCACACATTCTTCTACATCCATTTATCTTTACCTCCCTTGGTTCTAGTATAGTTCAAGGCTTGTAGCTAGCCCTGGAAAAATGGCAATATCAACTACCTCCATCATTTTCCCCATCATTGTCTTCATGCTTCTTTCCACAACAATCCCTACTCAAGCTAGTGGCTCCTGTAGTGGAAACTCAAATGCAACCGACCTCATGGTGGAAGCATGCAAGAACGCCTCAATTAACTCCTACGTCAAGACTGTCCCCGAAGAATTTTGTTTATCGACCCTGCAGTCGGACATTCAGAGCATCAAGGCCAAGGATCTCCATGATCTAGTGTTTATTGCCATGGACATCACCAAGGGCCGCCTCAATTCTGCTAGAGCCATGGTCAAGAAAATGCTACAAAATGCCAAGAAGGGTACGGTAAGGATGCGTGTCCTCCGTTTCTGTGAGGTGGACTATGAAGAAATGGCAAGTATTCTCAACATATGTGATGCCATGATAAGGAACTACCAAGGATACACGGGAAACATGCGGTTCGAAGAGCTGGCTAGCTGTGTGTTTGACGCATACCACCCTGCCGGCGCATGCGAAGACGAGCTTCAGGATATGCCAGAGGAGGCGGCGCTGTTCCAGGAAAACACTGAGCTGCTAATGCTAGTACGGATGGGCTCTAACTTCCTAGTCCCAATGGCAGTACCATAAGAGATGTTGTTTTGATATCAATTTTACACTTATTTGGAATAATAATAATAGAAATGTCTCTGGCATTAATTTTCTGTCATTCCATCATATAATACACTAGCAAATATGACATGTGCATGGCAACGGGAAAAACAAATCTTTGCATGCCACAATTGATCCTTCGCAGTGTCACTCTCTTCATCACGACAGCCGATGGTAGTCAAGTTCTCCACCTACTTAACATGAATGTGATCAATCTCTGATCTTGGTCATCATACTTTTAACACATCGCTTTCCCAAGCCCCTTGCCGCACCAACTTGTAATTCGAAATACTTGTAATGAAGTAGGGAACCACCCCTGTCTAATCCCCGCACTCTTGCCTCCAAGTCCAAGACCCATTTGTGTCGTCCCTCCTCCTTGGCGGTAACGACCTCTCTCTTTACATGCGCAAAATTACTTGCATTGATGGCTTACATCACCATCATCTCACCTGCATCTTATGCATGCATCGTCCCCTGCAAAAAAAGAGAATTACTCAAGAGTAATATTGCAATATAAAATCCTGAAATAGCCATCATAGACTAATTGAAGTTTTTGTATTTACTTATTCTTAGATATTATCTTCCAAGTATCAGGCCCACAACTACAAAGACCTGAGCTTCAAATTAGTTTTCTGGTGAGTTTTCGAGTATAGCCTGCTCACATAAGAAAGAAAAGCGCACACCCCTCTTTCCTCCCCTCCCGCACCTCTTTCTCCCAGATGTCGCCGCACGCTATGGATTAGGGGGATGGAGTTCTTGTCCAGGAAGAACACGACTCATCTATTATATATTAAAAGTAATATCCGGTGAAACCAAGAACAGGATAAATAGGCTAGAAAACCTCACATCTATTAGAAAATACTAGCCCTTGATCTGGTGGGTCTCTTAAAATTAACCATTCAATCTGCGTAACATTATAAAACATATGGGCGTGACACATGTATACGTATACATATGTTCAAGGGAAAAAGTTGGTCAGAAAAAAATGGACAACCCCACGTACATCATAGGAAAGAAATTAAATTAGACTCTTAAAAGAAAGAGACAACCCAGATAAGTTGCAGCCCCACGCACAGCCCTATAAATCTGGTGGCTCTTTTAAAATTAACCGTTCAATCTGCGTAACATTGTAAAACATGTGTGTGATACATGTATACGTACACATATGTTAAAGGAAAAAAGGTGATGATAAAAAAAATGGAGAACCCCACGTACCGTTATAGGAAAGAAAAAAAAATAGACTCTTCAAAGAAAGAAACAACCCAAATAAGGTGCAGCCCCATGCACAACCCTGTAAAATAAAACGAAACCTCTAATGTACGTACCAACTTATTAGGAGGTGTGCTAATGCCAAAGGAAATAAAATTATGAGTGCTAATGCCCCCTAAAAAGGAACATCCAACAAAAAACAGAAACAAGGATATCGTCTCACCCCTTACATTATACGTGCATAGACTTGAACCCGTGACCTCATGGTCACAAGGCAGCAGCTTTACCACTGCGCCAAGGCTCCCCTCCATATCTTTCCACTGTATATACGCATGAAAAAAGATATGGGCAGCGCTCAAGAAAAAATGTGTTCTTTTCTTACGGCAAAAAAATAAATGTGTTCTGGTACGTGTGCTAATACCCCTTAAAAAAGGATGCCCAACAAAAATACAAAAACAAGGATGGCTGATGCCTTCCTAAAAAAAGGTCTCACCCCTTACTATATACGTGCATCTATTTTTCCACTGTATATAAGCATGGAAAAAATGTGTGCAGTGCTAAAAAAAAAGTGTTCTGGTGCCTTGCTATATGTGTGCACACATTTTTCTATTTTGTATGGGCGCACGAAAATATTGTTGCATGCACTATATGCATGTATGCCTTTAGTCATTGTACATGGCCACATGAGTTTCCAAACCAATAGTAATGACATATGTTTCCCTCATAGATGACCCATCTATCCACCATTACGGACGACGTACATATGCCATTGAGACTATCGTGTTGATGGCTTCAAAGGTATAGAAGTGGATGTTTACACAGTAAGAAGCAAGATACCTAATTCGTTATTAATTCTTCTGTAGTATATTCCCAATAGGCCTTTTGGGTACATCGCCAACTATGATGACAAAGTGGATGGACTTTCGGCATAAAGAGCAGCTCAGATTGATACATAGTCAATTAATTTACCAGTAGTTCTTCTACAATCTATTCTGCAAAATTTGATCAATGCACGCAATTGATCCATGGACATATGAGATTTATGCCAGTTCAATAGACTGTAGTATATACCCAATAGCCATTTTGCCTACAGCACCAACTATGACAGCAAAGTGGATGGACGTTTGGGATAAAGAGAAGCTCAGAACGATAGACAGTCGATTAATTTATCAATAGTTCTTCTGCAATCTATTCTGCCAAATTTGATCTATGCACTCAGTTGATCTATGCACATATGAGATTTATGCCAAATCAGTCGATGAAATGATTTATGTGAATTTTTATTAACTCATTACAGTACTACAAACGAACTATGTATACCAACCCGTTGCAACGCAGGTGAAAGAATTCAGCATCTGCATCAAATGTATGCAGCAAAGAAAGCATAAGAGATATGTTTTATCGTAAGTAAATCTTTAAGCTAATATCACATGATTTGCGGTTAATCTTGGCATTAAGGGGGGTGACATCGCAAATATTATCACAAAGAGAACATCTGATAATTGGTCAAACATACTCCATTTTTTCTAATGAAGCACACGCTACAAATTAATATATTATTGACGGACCAAAGGTTTAAACACTAGTAGAAAACAGGGCATTTGTCCCGGTTGGTGAGGGCCTTTTGTCCCGGTTCTTGAACCGGGACTAAAGGATCGTTACTAATGCCTCCCCCCTTTAGTCCCGATTCTAACACGAACCGGGACAGATGGGCCTCCACGTGGCCGGTGCGCCGAGCACAGGCAGGAGGGCCTTTGCTCCCGGTTGGTGGCACCAAACGGGACCAAAAGGCGTCCACGCGTCAGCATTTCAGTGGCTG
>NC_041386.1:720859823-720866163 GCF_002162155.2 Triticum dicoccoides
TGGGGGTTTTGGGGGGTTAATTTAGGTGTTTCATATATTGTGTTAGCTAGCTAATTGATAGAGAGAAGTGTCCTCTCTTATGTCCGTGCTTGGTCGACACTACGTACTATACATAGAGAGGCCCTCGACACGCTAGCTAGTAAGAAAATGAAGGGAACCATTAAGTACAGAAGTTCGTCATGCATACCAAGAGAAGTGATCGATCGACCTCTCCTTCTCCGAGATATTGGTCGAACAACAAGTTTTCGTATTATCTATCCGACGCTACTGGCTACATACATATACAATATGTAAGATCTCTTACAATCCGCTAGCAATTGAAATCAACTTCCACATGGTATTCTCCAGCTTTATTGATGACGTGGTCAAGAAAAAATCCCGCTAATTCCACTTGAATTGCTTTCATGCGATCTTGTTCTAGGAGTTCATTCCGCATCTGCCACATCTAATTTGAAGAAGGGGGTTAATTAATACATATATATGAATGAAACTCAACAGAAATGATGGTGTAGTAAAATGAAATTGTGAATATTATTGCTTACGCACTTCATATTGTCTTTTAGAGTAGCCTCGCTTATTTTTCAAAGTCGCATTGTAGATGAACTGGGACACGTAGTATCCACAGAAATTATTCCCTTGTTCCCGCCACAAGAATTTTACGAGAAATAGAGGTCAATCAAACTGATAATGAAGCATTATAAATGGCATGGATGAAAGTATAGCTATAGAATCAATGGGAGATGCGTGCAACTAGCTAGCCAGTAGTACTTACTTTCGGGTATGTATATCGCAGCTCCTTCGGCAGTCTCGGAGCTTCTGCGGTGAACTGTTTCCAAACCCTGCAAGACAAAGAAAATAATTATTATTACTTGAGATATCAGGAAATGAACAAAAAGTTGCCGATATGGTGCGATAATGATTGATTGAACTTACTTGTTGAGCATTTTAGTCATGTCCCCATAGGTTTCGGGATCTTTTCGTCTCGAGTCTAAGACGGCTACTAGTCCCCGCTCAAGCTTAATCTCCAGAAGAACATAATGGAAGCTACGCATGCATGCATAACTCATCAATTACATTACTATAAGCTCGCTCGAGTAATAAGGGAAACCGAATATGCACACGACAGTAACACTCACTCGAAGTTGTAAGGAAACAGTATGGTATCTTTGTTTTGATTTTTGATCAACGATTGTAGCAAGTTGGCCTCGGCCTCTTCGACGTGCTTTTTAACCTGAATTTCATCTATGATATTTGTGTTAATGAACCCAATATCATATATTTCTTGTTTTCTGCACTCGGTGATCTTCAATCTGCATAATATAGTGAGGATAATTAATTATAAATACATGTAATGAAAGAGCTGAGCTATATATAGAGCGAGACTTAATGACAGAAATAGTACTTACAGATAGTAGCAAAAGACCGTTAATTTATCGAGGACCTTTTGATTGAAGAACTCGAAGAACTCCTCAAATGGAACAGGCAACATATCAGTTCCAACGAGGTCGTGCTGCTCTTTAATGTTCAGATACAAAGTATTCGTCCCCCCAGACTCTCTTTAGGTTTTCATGTACCAATTATGGAATCTTCGCATCATCGTTGTTAGAGATTTTTCATCTTTGACGAGAGGCTTCCCGTACTCGTATCTGTGTTTGTCCACCTCCATGAAATCAGGAAGTTGATTTTCAGGCAGGTAAGCTCCAAGATTGCCATAACCGGCCACCGTCCCCGAAGCATTAGCGACGATGTCGCCGCTAGACACATTGAGCGGGGGCACAATTGATTTGCTTGTTCGCCGAGCTGCGCAATTTTTTTTGCAGCTGCTCGTTCTTTTGCCCTTTGATGTCTGAAAGTACTTCCCGACCGCTCCGCTTCGAGATATGTCTGTTCAGTAATGCGCTCATAGTTGGTTCTCGGTGGAGACTTTGGTGGTTTCCTCAGGGCATCGATAGTGCGCTTTGAGGTGGATGTCTCTTTGCTTTCAACCCTTCAAAGAAGTCGTCCACTTCGGCCTGCACGATCTTCGTGTTTTCCTCCTTGGTCCTCTCATACAGTAACTTCTCTAGAGGCTTGAGAGAAGGACCGTATCTGTATTGCCTCCCGCCTCTGCTGGTTGTACTGCTAGACGCCGGAGCAGACGGAGTGGCTGCGGCGTCTGTCTTCTTTTGTGCTTGCTTACGAGGCGGAGGAGAAGGACTACGATGCGCCGGAGTAGCCGGGGCGGCGGCGGGCCTCTTCCACCCTTGCTGGTGATGCGGAGAAGGAGGAGGTTGTTGGCTGCTCGGGCGCGCCGGCGTAGGCGGAGAAGGAAGCGGAGTGCCGCCACGCGCCGGAGAAGGAGGCTGAGTGCCCTGATCGTCACTCGTCGGAGGAGGAGTCGATGGAGGAGACGGAGTGCCCTAACTCGCCGGAGGAGGAGGAGGAGGCGTCCAGTTCGGAAGCTTGATGAACTCCTTCCGCCATAGGCATGGAGTCTTCAGAGCAGAACCCAGCCGAGTCTCCCCTTCACCGGTAGGGTGGTCAAGCTGGAGGTCCTCAAATCCCTCCGTTATTTCGTCCACCATCACCCTAGCATATCCTTCTGAAATCGGACGATAGTGAAAAGTTGCGCCGGGTTCAGAAGGTCGAACTTGGCCGACAACCGCCTTGACTTTGAAGTTCTGCCATTGCATCATAAGGTGGCAATTTTGAGCTTCTGTGATAAAATCCACGGGGTAGCTAGCAGGAGCCGTCAAGACATGCTCCGGCTGAAGCAGCTCGGTGGAAGCCACGCTGCGTCTCCGCTGAGATGGCGGGGTAGCTTCGGGGGAGGCTTCGGCAGGTCGTTTGCTGCAATCTGCTTCTCATTCCTCTAGCCCTTGTACCCTTTTGTGCAGCGCCTGTAGTTGGCTCTACTCCAGTTTCTTCCTCCTCTCCTGGGTTTTGTAACCCCCTGCATTCGGAAAACCAACCTTCCACGGAATGGAGCCTGGCGTGCCTCGTGTCCGTCCAGGGTGCTCGAGATTCCCGAGGGCCATTGTGAGCTCGTCCTTCTCCCCGTCTGGAAGGAACGTCCCTTGCGGCGTTGCATCGATATAGTTCCGAAGCTTGTTGACTGGTATTTTCAATTGCTCGTCCGTCCAATGGCACTTCCGTGATACAGGGTCCAAGGTTCCGCCAGCCTCGAAGAACCATGTCCGGCAACGGTCCGGCCAGTTCATTGTCTCTGGTTCGATCCCTTTATCAAGCAGATCATTCTCAGCCTTGGACCACTTAGGCCGGGCTTTGAGGTATCCACCTGACCCCGTGCGATGGTGAAACTTCTTCTTCGCAGCATTTTGCTTGTTTGTCGCCGACATCTTCTTACTCTTTTCCGATGTCTTGTGGGCCACAAATGCGGGCCAGTGATCTCTAATCTTCTCATATTTGCCGATGAATTCTGGTGTCTCTTATTTGTCAACAAACTTATTCAGCTCTTTCCTCCACCTCCTGAATAGGCCTGCCATCTTCTTAAGAGCACAAGACTTGATTAATTGCTCTTTAACTGGCTTCTCCAGATCCTACTCTGGCGGTAGGGTGAAATTTGCCTTCGGCTTAGTCCAAAGATCATCTTTCTGCATATCATTGACATAAGACACCTCAGGGTCTTCCTCCTTAGGCTTATACTGAGCAGCAAATGCGTTCCTTGTCCGGATGGGTTCAATCGGTTCGTCGTCGCGTGCAATTTCTGTGATCACAAACCTTTCATCCGGGCTCAACTTTTTCTTCGGGCCTCGTCTCCTTACCGAAGTTTTGCTCGATCCGGAGGGCTAGAAAAAATAAGAAAGATGAGAGTTAATTAGTATGGGTACATATACCAAAACAATGAATGCATCAATTAACTAGTCAGCACAGGCTTAACTAATATATATATACCTGGCCGGACTCGGTTCGGTCACCGGAGCAGTCAGCTAAATCTCCTTCTTGTACCTCCATTGGGTCACCGGAGCCATCATGAACATAGCCCTCTTCTTGTACCGGCATTTATGGGCCAGAGCCATCATGAACATAGCCCTCTTCTTCACCCAGTCCTTCCTGACCATCGATGTTGTTGAGAAATGACGCAACGACATCACATCCTTGTGCGATTATCTCCCCCAACATCGCTTCTGTTGCTTCGTCTCGGGAGTGCTCCATAGTTTCTGCAAATATTTACAACATGTCAATTATTATTCAAACATGGTACAGATGGATATATATTAGTGGCAAATGTAGAACTAGCTACCTAATCACAATAAGGAATCATGTTAGTGGCCTCGATGCTGCTTCTCTAGGGTTTGGGGTAGCCTAAACAATGCTTCAAGGGTTTGGGGTGGCCTAGACACAACGCTTCAAGGGTTTTGGATGGCCTCGACGACAACGCTCTTTTAACTTGGTAAATTTGGGTGGCCTCGAGAGAGTTTGTCGGGTAGGGGCGTGGCGGGAGGGGGTAGGAGACCAACATCGTTTTTCTCTAGGGTTTGGGTGTCCTCGAGAGTTTTGGTCGAGCGAGAGGGCCGAGGGGGGTGCTGTCGTGGTATAAGTTATCACGGTCGAGAGGGGGTATATATATCTACCGCCCCTCATGTCGAAGTTATCCGGGATGGGGTTATATCGACAACGACACGACATACATATACATGGGAAAATAATATTATCGGGGAGGGGGTATATCGAACCCCCCCTCCCTCGCGTTGAAGTTATCGGGAGGGGTATATGGACAACGACAGACCCGATAAAACATAAGAAAACGAAGAAGAAATAAAAAGAGGAGAAGAAGAAAGAAATAGAGGAGAAGATCGAAGAAAAAAAAGAAGAAAAAAAAAGAGGAGAAGAAGAAAGGAATAGAGGAGAAGAAGAAAAAATAGAATTTTTTTCTATTTTTTCTTCTTCTACTCTATTCCTTCTTCTCCTCTTCCTTTTCTTCTTTTTTCTTCTTCTTATTTATTTCTCCTCTTCTTCCTCTTCTTATTTCCTTTTTCCTCTCATTCTTTTTCTTCTTCTTCCTTCTTAAAAATACATGAAGTAGTATTGCTTGTTTTTTTAAAATAATATTCAAATAGAAATTTTAGAAAAAAAGTAAAGGTTTTGCCTAATTCATTGTTCATATAAATATACAAACATTTGCATATTTACAATAATTAATATCACCAAAAAAATCTATGAACAGAAAAAATACTATTTTTTCTAGAAATCTATCTTTTCCATATATACATGAACATATATATACACATAGAACATATATACATTTTTATAAAAATACAAAAAACAAAAAATGCAAAAAATAAAAATGCAGGGGCAGCGGGGCGGCGCGCGGCGCCAGCGCAGGGCAGGGGCGGCGGCGCAACGGTCGCGCAGGACAGGGGTGGCGCACGGCGGCCGCGCAGGGCAGGGCGGCGGCCGCGCAGGACAGGGGCGCGGGATGGGAGGAGCGCGGGACCAGGCTGTGTTCACAGGGGGCGGCGCCGACGGGGAAGGCGAGCAGCCTGACGGCGTCGGTGGAGGCGGTGACGGCGAAGGCGAGCAGCCTGACGACGTCGTTGGCGGCAGCGACGGCAAGGTGGAGCAGGGGCGTCGGGCGGCGACGGCAACGAGGAGGAGCAGGGGGCGTCGGGGGAGAAGTGGGTGATTTGGTTGAAACTGCTAAGTGCTGCTTATATAGCAAAGCCTTTAGTCCCGGTTGGTGGCACCAACCGGGACTAATGCACCCTTTAGTCCCCGTTGGTGCCACCAACCGGGACCAAAGGCCTCTTTTCAGTAGCTCAAAGGGCGGGAAGCGGCGGCCTTTGGTCCGGGTTGGTGGCACGAAGCAGGACTAAAGGGGGGGCATTGGTCCCGGTTGGTACCACGAACCGGGAGCAAAGGGCGGCATTGGTCCCGGTTCGTGCCACCAACCGGGACTAAAGGCCTTGCACAGTGGTGTGGTGGTGGGAGTTTAGCCCACCTCGCTAGTTGAGAGCGTCGACCACCTGCTTATAAGCCTTGTTGCCTCCTCTCTCTCGAAGTCCTCTGAACTGCAGGCCTATGGGCCTCATCTGTCTCTGCTTTGCCTGTAGGCCTGCTGGGGGCCTAGTAGGAGGCACTTTTTTTGTTTTCTTTAGTTATTGTTGCTATTTCTATTTTTTTCAGTTTTTTTGTTTTGTTTTCTGCATTATTTATTTTCTTTTGTTTTTTCCTTTATTTTTTAATTCTTTTTGCTTTTAGTTTTAGAAAAATTATAAACTTTTTGTTAGTGCCATTAGTTTTCAAATTTGAAAACACTTTTTTTGTTTTTTCGGTTTCTTTCTTTCTTTATTTATTTTATTTTGTTTCTACTTACAACAAAATACTTATTGTTGCTATT
>NC_041386.1:720866173-720866864 GCF_002162155.2 Triticum dicoccoides
GACTAAAGGGGGCATTGGTCATGGTTGGTGCCACTAACCGTGACCAATGCCCCCTTTAGTCCCGGTTGGTGCCACCAACCGGGACCAAAGACCTTGTGCTGCCCCGCGCCCAAATGTTTAGTCCCACCTTGCTAGTTGAGAGGGAGTCGCACCTGTTTATAAGGTGCGGTGCGCCCTCCCTCTCGAGCTTCCTCTCTAAAGCAGGCTTTCGGGCCTAACCGTGCAATGTGTGCATGTAGGCCTACTGGGCCTCCCGCGGGCCTGAATCCTGGCCCATGGTAGGGTTTCTAGTCGTATTCAGGCCGTGGGTGCCCAGTAGGTGGCACTTTTTTTGTTTTTTTCTTTTTTTTCTACTTACAACAAAATAGTTATTGTTGCTATATTTATTTATTTTTCAGTTTTTTGTTTTATTTTCTGCATTATTTATTTTCTTTTGTTTTTTGCTTTATTTTTTAATTCCTTTTGCTTTTAGTTTTAGAAAAATTATAAACTTTCTGTTAGTGCCATTAGTTTTCAAATTTGAAAACACTTTTTTTATTTTTTTTGTTTTCTTTGTTGCTTTATTTATTTTATTTTGTTTCTACTTACAAGAAAATACTTATTGTTGCTATTTTTTCCAGTTTTTTTGTTTTGTTTTCTGTATTATTTATTTTCTTTTGTTTTTTGCTTTATTATTTAATTCTTTTTGCTT
>NC_041386.1:720866874-720885505 GCF_002162155.2 Triticum dicoccoides
TTTCTGTTAGTGCCATTAGTTTTCAAATTTGAAAACACTTTTTTTATTTTTTTTGTTTTCTTTGTTGCTTTATTTATTTTATTTTGTTTCTACTTACAACAAAATAGTTATTGTTGCTATTTTTATTTTGTTTCCATTTTTTTGTTTTGTTTTCTGCATTATTTATTTTCTTTTGTTTTTTGCTTTATTTTTAATTATTTTTGCTCTTAGGTCAGAAAAATTATAAACTTCCTGTTAGTGCCATTAGTTTTCAAATTTGAATAGTTAAAATTTGAATTATTTAAAATTTGTGTGAATCACAATTTTGTGATTAACTTTACTAAAAAAATGAACATAGATGCGCCTACAGAGAAAATTCAACCTAAATTCATAATAAATTTCTATGAATTTCACAGAAATTCACTATGAACTTAGGTCAAATTCCCTGTATAGGGGCATCTATTTTCACTTTGAGAGGAGCTCAACAAGGCAGAGAGGGACGGGCTTATAAATTGGTGTGAGCGCCCTTCGGTTGGCGAGCTGGGACTAAACTCTGAGCGCAACGAGGACCAACCCTTTAGTCCCAGTTTGTGGCACAAACCGGGACTAATGGTCATGGGACAGGGGCGAGGCACATTGGTCCCGGTTCGTGCGTGGAGCCGGGACCAAAAGGTCCAGACGAACCGGGACCAATGGCCCACGTGGCTGCCCTCTTGAGAGTGTTCTTGGTGAGAACATAGTTGACAAGGAGCGAACCGGGATTAATGGTATTACGAGGGCCGAACCATAAGACATTAAAGCATTTCAAATGAACTCTGAAAAAGTTGAAAGTTGGCATGGTATCATAATTTCACCCACATAGCATGTGCATGTACAAAACGGACAATGGTATCATACTCGTCTGTTACAAAGTTGGCATGGTATCATCATAATAGTTGCGGGAGAAAGTCTTCACTTTTTCTTCGCTTGTGTCATTTGCTTATTGCGCTGTAACCATGGATAATCTTCATCGTTTATCAGGATGCTTGGGTCAGCCTTGACTTTGAAGGGAGGAATTTCATGAAACTTTTCATAATCTTCAAACATGTCTGTCTTGCCCTCCACTCCCACGATGTCCCTTTTTCCTGAAAGAACTATGTGGCACTTTGGCTCATCGTATGATGTATTCGCTTCCTTATCTTTTCTTTTTCTCGGTCTGGTAGACATGTCCTTCACGTAGATAATCCGTGCCACATCATTGGCTAGGATGAAAGGTTCGTCAGTGTACCCAAGATTATTCAGATCCACTGTTGTCATTCCGTACTGTGGGTATACCTGTACCCCGCCTCCTGACAGATTGACCCATTTGCACTTAAACAAAGGGACCTTAAAATCATGTCTGTAGTCAAGTTCCCATATGTCCACTATGTAACCATAATATGTGTCCTTTCCCCTCTCGGTAGTTGCATCAAAGCGGACACCGTTGTTTTGGTTGGTGCTCTTTTGATCTTGGTCAATTGTGTAAAATGTATTCCCATTTATCTCGTATCATTTCCAAATCATAACAGTCGAAGATGGTCCCCTGGACAACAAGTACAGCTCATCACAAACATTGTTGTCACCTCTGAGACATGTTTCCAACCAACTGCTGAAAGTCCTAATGTGTTCACATGTGATCCAGTCATCGCACTGCTCCAGGTGTTTGGAGCGTAGACTGTTCTTATGTTCATCGACATACGGGGTCACCAAGGTAGAGTTCTGTAGAACTATGTAGCGTGCTTGAGACCAAGAATATCCGGCCCTGCATACTATTGAGTCCCTTCCAAGCATGCCTTTTCCAGTCAGTCTCCCCTCATACCGTGATTTAGGGAGACCTATCTTCTTAAGGCCAGGAATGAAGTCAACACAAAACCCGATGACATCCTCTGTTTGATGGCCCATGGAGATGCTTCCTTCTAGCCTAGCGCGGTTACGGACATATTTCTTTAGGACTCCCATGAACCTCTCAAAGGGAAACATATTGTGTAGAAATACGGGCCCTAGAATGACAATCTCGTCGACTAGATGAACTAGAAAGTGCATCATGATATTGAAGAAGGATAGTGGGAACACTAGCTCGAAACTGACAAGACATTGCGCCACATCACTACTTTGCCTTGGTACGATTTCTGGATCGATCACCTTCTGAGAGATTGCATTGAGGAATGCACATACCTTCACAACGTCTAATCGGACGTTTTCCGGTAGAAGCCCCCTCAATGCAACCGGAAGCAGTTGCGTCATAATCACGTGGCAGTCATGAGACTTTAGGTTCTGGAACTTTTTCTCTGGCATATTTATTATTCCCTTTATATTCGACGAGAAGCCAGTCGGGACCTTCATACTGAGCAGGCATTCAAGGAAGATTTCTTTCTCTTCTTTCGTAAGAGCGTAGCTGGCAGGACCTTCGTACTGCTTCGGAGGCATGCCGTCTTTTTCATGCAAATGTTGCAGGTCCTCCCGTGCCTCAGGTGTATCTTTTGTCTTTCCATAAACGCCCAAGAAGCCTAGCAGGTTCACGCAAAGGTTCTTCGTCACGTGCATCACGTCGATTGAAGAGTGGACCTATAGGTCTTTCCAGTAGGGTAGGTCCCAAAATATAGATTTCTTCTTCCACATGGGTGCGTGTCCCTCAGTGTCATTCGAAACAGCTAGTGCGCCGGGACCCTTTCCAAAGATTACGTGTAAATCATTGACCATAGCAAGTACATGATCACCGGTACGCATGGAGGGTTTCTTCCGTTGATCTGCCTCGCCTTTGAAATGCTTGCTTTTCTTTCGACATTGATGGTTGGTCGAAAGAAATCGACGATGGCCTAGGTACACATTCTTCCTGCAGCTTCCCAGGTATATACTATCGGTGTCAAGTAAACAGTGCATGCATGCGTGGTATCCCTTGTTTGTCTGTCCTGAAAGGTTACTGAGAGCGGGCCAATCATTGATGGTCAGGAACAACAACGCCTTTAGGTCAAATTCCTCCTGTTTGTGCTCATCCCATGTACGTACACCGTTTCCATTCCACAGCTGTAAAAGTTCTTCAACTAATGGCCTTAGGTACACATCAATGTCGTTGCCGGGTTGCTTAGGGCCTTGGATGAGAACTGACATCATAATGAACTTCCACTTCATGCACATCCAAGGAGGAAGGTTATACATACATAGAGTCACGGGCCAGGTGCTGTGATTGCTGCTCTGCTCCCCAAAAGGATTAATGCCATCCGCGGTTAAAGCAAACCATGCGTTCCTTGGGTCACTTGCAAACTCATCCCAGTACTTTCTCTCGATTTTTCTCCACTGCGACCCGTCAGCGGGTGCTCTCAACTTCCCGTCTTTCTTACGGTCCTCACCGTGCCATCGCATCAACTTGGCATGCTCTTCGTTTCTAAACAGACGTTTCAACCAGGGTATTATAGGAGCATATCACATCACCTTCGCAGGAACCCTCTTCCTGGGGGGCTCGCCGTCAACATCACCAGGGTCATCTCGTCTGATCTTATACCGTAATGCACCGCATACCGGGCATGCGTTCAGATCCTTGTACGCACCGCGGTAGAGGACGCAGTCATTAGGGCATGCATGTATCTTTTGCACCTCCAATCCTAGAGGGCATATGACCTTCTTTGCTGCGTATGTACTGTCGGGCAATTCGTTATCCTTTGGAAGCTTCTTCTGTAATATTTTCAGTAGCTTCTCAAATCCTTTGTCAGGCACAACATTCTCTGCCTTCCACTGCAGCAATTCCAGTACGGTACCGAGCTTGGTGTTTCCATCTTCGCAATTGGGGTACAACCCTTTTTTGTGATCCTCTAACATGCGATCGAACTTCAGTTTCTCCTTTCTTCTTTTTTGTGATCCTCTAACATGTGTCCTTGCATCGACAATGACCCGACGGAGATCATCATCATCGGGCACATCGTCTGGTTCATCTTGATCTTCAGCAGCTTCGCCCGTCGCAGCATCATCGTGCACATCGTCTGGTTCCTCTTGATGTTCAGTAGCATCACCATATTCAGGGGGCACATAGTTGTCATCATACTCTTCTTCTTCGCCGTCTTCCATCATAACCCCTATTTCTCCGTGCCTCGTCCAAACATTATAGTGTGGCATGAAACCCTTGTAAAGCACGTGGGTGTGAAGGATTTTCCGGTCAGAATAAGACTTCGTATTCCCACATATAGGGCATGGACAACACATAAAACCATTCTGCTTGTTTGCATCAGCCACTTCGAGAAAATCATGCACGCCCTTAATGTACTCAGAGGTGTGTCTGTTACCGTACATCCATTGTCGGTTCATCTGCGTGCATTATATATAATTAAGTGTGTCAAAAATCATTACAGAACATCATGAATAGATAATTAAGTGACCAAATTAATAGAAGTTCATCATCACATTAAAACCAAAGTACATACATAGTTCTCATCTTCAAGCGAAAATCACTACGGAACAACATAAAGGTCTGCAGAGCATCTAAATTAATTAAACCATACATTGAAACTATGTAAAACATTTCAATGCGAAAACAAATATGATCATAATCGCAACCAAGGTAACAACTGATCCAACGGCATAATGATACCAAGCCTTGGTATGAATGGCATATTATCTAATTTTTCTAATCTTCAAGCGCATTGCATCCATCTTGATCTTGTGATCATCGACGACATCCGCAACATGAAACTCCAATATCATCTTCTCCTCCTCAATTTTTCTTATTTTTTCCTTCAATAAATTGTTTTCTTCTTCAACTAAATTTAACCTCTCGACAATAGGGTCGGTTGGAATTTCCGGTTCAACAACCTCCTAGATAAATAAAATATATGTCACGTTGGTCGTCATAATTTTCTTGAACAATAAATGAACCAATAGTTATGAAAAGATAATATATACCACATCCGAATCATAGACAGGACGAGGGCCGACGGGGGCGGATACCAAAACCATCACACTATATAAGATGCAATAATAAAAGTAAGAAAATAATACAAGTATCTATCTAAACATACAAGTAAGAATATTTTTCCTTTCAGAAAGAAGATAAGAACAACAGGCTCACCACGGTGGTGCCGGCGAAGATGGGGACGGGGCGTGACGAACCGCTAAACCTAGAAAAATATTGAGGAAAATGGAGCTTGGAGGTCGAGCTTGGAGAGGAGAAAGCTTAAGTAGTGTGGCTCGGGCATTCCATCGAACACCTTGTGTGCATAAGAGGTGAGCTAGAGCACCACCAAGCCCTCTCCCCCTCGGCGGCCAGAAAAAACAGAGCAGTGTGCTCTGCTCTTACGCGAGGGGGTATATATAGGCACCTCATTGGTCCCGGTTGGTGGCATGAACCGGAACTAAAGGGCAGCCTTTGGTCCCGGTTCATGCCACCAACCGGGACCAATGGTGGTGGGCCAGGAGCGAGGCCCATTGGTCCCGGTTCGTCCCGTCAACCGGGACCAAAAGGTCCAGACGAACCGGGACCAATGGCCCACGTGGCGCGGCCGGCCCCCGGGGCTCACCAACCGGGTCCAATGCCACCATGGGTCCCGGTTCTGAACTGAATCGGGACTGATGGGCTGACCCGGCCTGGACCTTTGCCCCCTTTTCTACTAGTGAATAACTCATGTACAAACAATGAATCAATAAGTTTAGAGACATGCCACTAAGTTCATTACTGCAGTTAAAGCATTTGAGATAGAATGAACTGATTGTCAACAGGAATAGCTAACGGGGAAACCAGGAATGCATGTATACTCAACATTTTTATATTTTACACGAAAACTCAATACTTTCCTTTTTTCTTTTATATTTTTATAGTAATAAAATGGTGAATTTAATTTTTCGGGCAAACATTGAGACCATTGTAGAGACAATGCAAGGATTAGCCATGTTCCATGGTAAAATTGTGGGCGTTTGGAGTAAGCACAATATTTTAAGATGTAGCGTTTTGAATAAATCAAGTTGATAAACGTAATACCAAGATCATCCTAAAAAACAATCATTAAATTCATAAAGCATAAAAATGGTACAAATATAACTTGCATAATGCAACTGGTCATACTCCCTCCTTCCATCTATATAGGGCCTAAAGCGTTTTTCAACACCGCATTTAACTATTGACAAGATTAATAGTACATGAGATGTATAATGTAAGAATTATATCATTGTAAGCTCCTTTCACATACGAATTTGATGGTATGCTTTGTGTAAGTTGCATGTCATATATTATTGCTCTAACATTTGGTCAAAGTTAGCCTCGAAAACACATTAGGCCCTATATAGATAGAAGGAGGGAGCTACAAATATAGTTCATACGACATGCATAATTAGAATGTAAATGATAAATATGCAATATATATTTATAAAATAATGAAAGCCAAACATACTTAATCAAAATTGTTTTCGAACAGGTCATATATTTGTAAACTTCATCACACTCAGTTCCAATTTTTCTTTAAATAAAAAAACAATATGTTCCTATAATAAACTATATAAAATTCTAGCCCGTGCATCGAGCGGGCCACTTTGCTAATGTGATAAAAGAAGAAAATATAGCCGTGTGTGAATTCAGCAAACTTATGGGCATCTGTTATCTGCCAAGGTTGGTTGTGTGTGGCGAAATGCTCCTCATGGTTATACTCAAAATAGAGTCTCTTCTGTCCCTCGAAGCCCCCCCCCCCCTCCCCAAGCGACGGCTGCGTCGATGTCTGCTCTGGCGCACGTGACTGCTCACGGCGGCCACGCCGTTTTCGGCGGCCTCTCCGACTCCGGCCATCGCGCTTGCTGCGGCTTCCCTCGCCGCCCGGAAGGCCGATCCGGCCATTCAGGGATGCTTCGTCCCATTGTGCAAGCTCCCTTGCACGCCATCGGTGCCGGCCAGTCTGTGTCCTCTTCCAACCGTCCCCATCCTCCTTGTCGGCGCATCTTCCGGCCGCCTGACTTCGCCTCTGGCCTCCTCTGCTCATCGCCAAGATCGCAACCGCCCCGGCCTGATCTGGATCGGGGGCCTGTGTCCCCGCCGCCGGAGCCACGTTTGTGTTCTGAGGACGTCATCGTGGAGGTTCCAGAGACCATTGACGGGTCACCGAAAGTGCTGCCCTGCCTGGACGACGGCCGGCTACCTGATGCCATGTTGAGCTCCAGCCCCTGGTCTCTGATGTAGATGCAGACGCAGACTTCCTTATCCTGCAGGATGCGGCATGCGTGGGGCTCGTGGAGGACGCTGTAGGCTGGATGCTCGTCCAGTCCCGCCATGCGCAGTGGGCACCTCGGTCACCTTCAGCTTTCATGCCTCAATAGCATCCCCGGACGCCCACTTGACTCTGGAATAGATATTTTCATTGCTTCAGAAAAGGTCAACGAATGGCCGAGTGCAGGGGTCCAATCCGGTGCAACATATGCTTTCGCTCGCGATACCGCGCACGGTATGGCTGCAAGACGATGCGGCCGCAGTCTTCTGCATGCTTTGCTCGGCCGCTGGCTCATTCTATGGCTATGATTGTTGGGCCTTCATCAGCAGCTGAGATACACAAGGTCCCGTCCAACATGAAGACTCTTTGTCATGATTCCTCGCCTTACTCGTCGGTTGCTTCGGCTGCTGTCCCAATAGATGTGACGCTCCAGTCTGCACTTGGGGTGCACATGAAGCTACTAGATTCTGATCTTCATGGCATGACTTCCTCACAGATGGAGGAGGCAATTAAGCCACTTCGCGAGGTTGCTGACTCCTTGCAAGGCTGGATGGTGCGTATTGGGAGCTTTGTGTAGCGCGCGGAGGCTGCTCTGCAAAGGCTCCCTCTTGCACATGCTCCCGTGGCTGAGTCTTCTGTTGGCTTGATTGATGAGGCGGGTGCGGAGCTCTTTGGTAGGTTCTCACCCCGTGTTGGGTCTAGTTCAACGCCCTTGTGTTGCCGGAATCCGTGAGTGAGGCATCTGCTGAGGTTGTGTCTCTGTTGTTGCAGATCATGCCCGAGTTGCAGGTGTTGTGTGGGGAACATGTTTCGTCTGTGTCGATGGAGTAGCTCAAGTTTGACTCCCTCCAGGCTTCGAAGGTGGACCGTGTGTCCTCACGACCCACCGTGGAGCCTTGTCGGGCTTTGGAGGTGGACCTGGTGCCCTCACCACCACCCATGGATCCTTGTCAGGGGTCAGACAACCTACCTCTCAGCATCTTTGAGCACAAAGTTGCAAGTGATGCCTGTGAGTGGCATGACCATTGAGCCACTTGTGTTCGCACCTACTCCAAATCCAAATGCTCTTTTCGGGAAGGAACTTTGTGATTTGCTAGCCAACGTGGAGGTGGCTAGACCTGGTTTGGGCATGTCGATCGCTTGCCTCTTGAAGGGGAAGCCAATAGGGGGCAAACAAAAAATGTGGAAAAATCAAAAATGGCCAAAAGCAAGGTATCTATGGCTTCTTGATGCATGATCTTCGGTCTCTCGGCTTGTCCTCTTTGTTTGGGTTGTTGTTTTGGGTTGGGAGGTGCTTGATGTCTTGTGTCAAGGTGTTCTTGTGGGGAGTCACTCGGCGTAGTAGCAGTGAAGGGGTTTGTGGATGTTGTGTATTTGGAGAGTTTGGCAGGCCGCCTGTGCGGTTGTGGGGTTTCATGTTATGGGAGTAGTTTGTTCGTGCTTCGTTTGTATTGGTTTTCGTCCTGTTTTCCGTGAATTAACTAGTCAATTCTCTTCTTCTTAATTACTTGATGAGGCAAAACTTTTTTCTCCGTTTTGAAGAAAAAAATAGAGTATGTTGTTATGCTTGTCAGATTTGAGGCCTTTCGTCTTGAATTGTCAACTGAGCCACTAAGGTGGGTGAAGGTGGACAGGTTGCAGATTCTGCTAATTCACGCCTCCTCCACAAAAAGCTAGGGTTTCTACCTCCCGTCAGCGCCGCCGCAGGGCCGCCTCCTCTCCGGTGGCCTTAGGGCCATGGGGGCGTGGTGGATCTCAGAAAGGGCCGGCGGGAGGGCTCCGTTTTTAGACTTGTTTTTCAGTTTTGCTAGGGTTTGTGTCCTGCTCAGGAAGACGAGACGGCGGCGGCTCCCTGAAGATGGAATAAAGGTCTCCCCGCCTAGCCCCCGTTCCGGCAGTTCGTCTAGCACCGTTGGTGGGTGTGGAGGTGTGTCTCCGGCGGATCTATCTTTGGTGGATTTGCTCGGACCTCGTCGTTGTTCGTCTACGTTCGTGTTTCTTTGGATTGGATCCTTCCGATCTACGTTATTCTTCATCTGCGGTGGTTGCTGTTCTGGTGCGCTGGTCCTACGGGGCCTTAGCACGACGACTTCCCGACTGTCTACTACAACAGGTTGTGCCCGACTCCGGCGATGGAGGGGCGATGATGGCGGTGCGCCTTCGGCTCGCCTCAGTGCTTGTAGTCGTCGCTAGGTGGTTTACGAATCTGGTTGTAATTTCTATTATTTTTTGTATTCATTGTACTTCCATGTTTGAAGATGAATAGGTTTGAAATTTTTTCGCAAAAAAAGGTGGACAGGTTGCAAAACTGGTTACTGTTTGTAGGCACTGACCGGAGAAACCCTATATTTGCTTGCAAGAACCCTGAAAGGTGGGGAGGAAAGAGTGACCATGTATATGTTGCGGGCTCATACAAAGACTTATTGCTCCAGAATGTGGTCAGGGAAATACTGGAGTCTGGAGACCCTCTCGTGTCGACCAGTCGTCGATGTGCATGGCCCACCATGACTTGTGGCGGCTGGATCTGCCATGACCCGGGGGCAGCAAACTTAGATTGAAGAATTTCTGCCCGTAGCCAATCTCAGCGCCATCCTATCGTGGTGCTTGTTTTATATAGGTGTCCGCCTATCTGTTACAGGAATGAAATGAAATTGCTGCTTTTGTGATCCATCCTGACACCCAAGTGAATGTTGCTTCTTCCTAATGAGGGAGCTATTAGTCCAAATTGTTCCTTCTGTACTCCCTGAACGCTGATAGTGCTTCATTATCTTTGTGTTTTGCTTGTATGTCTATTCACCCGTAATGTGACGAATATCATGAAGTGATTACTAAAAAATCTTGCTTCTGTGCTCCTAAGTGGATGATGGTTCATCCTGATTAGGTTGTGGATAGATTTTATCTTGAGAAATATTTCTTTTAACAGAACAAGGAATTGACTATGTTTTTCTAATTTTTGTACTAGATTAGAGCACATACATGGAAACGTCTTGCTTCTTCTGGTCCCCCCCTAACAACACACAAGTAAAATCAAACGAATCCTGAATATTTCAGTTGATTTTGGTCATATAAATTTAGGACGCCGATAAGTGCCACCCGTGTGGGCGTTAGGGGGTCTGCCCAGACATTTTGTGTGGTGTATAAAAGGAACAGCCCACACAACTACATGTGGGTAAAACAAGTAATGCCCACACACCTCTTTTTCCCCTCCCGATCCCTCTCACACTCGTGCGTGTGGGCGAAATAGATAACGCCCACACGCCCCGTGCTTCAGGCCTCGTACCTTGTGGTCCCGCACGCCCCGCGTGACAGTCACCGCATGCCCGCAGTTGCCATGGTCCAGACCCTCGTCCATGTTCGTTTAACTGCAGTAGCCATGTCGCTGAACTACGGTTGCCATGTCGGACAACTACAGTTGCCATGGTTGCTCAACTGCAGTTGCCATTTCATGTCAAAAGTTCCAGATGCCATTTTTGGGCAACTGCGGCTGTTGCCATGTATGGCCTGGTTTACTATAGTTGCCATGATTTGAAAACTTTAGGGGTTTGCCACCTACTAACACTAGGCAATTGCCATGTATGGTCTGGTTTACTACAGTTGCCATGATTTGAAAACCTTAGGAGTTGCCACCTACTAACACTAGGCAGGTGCCGTGTAGCGCTACAAAAAGACATGGCAAAACAACATGTTCGGGTAAAAAGAGAGAGTTGCCATCTGCTTACAAGCACACTAGGGCAATTACCGTGTGCCCTGCAAAAATACATGGCAACTGACATGTTCGGGGTAAAAAAGAGAGAGAGTTCACTACTAGGAAAAGGTATGCTAGTGGCGCACCAGTTTTGCCTACTAATGGCGCACTGCTGGTGCGCCACTAGCATCACGCCATTAGAATTAAATTCTAATGGCGTCTGGTGCGCCATTAGTATCTGGTGTTGTAATGGCGCACCAAGCAGTGCGCCATTAGTATAGCCTACGGTGCGCCATTAGAATGCCTCCCAGGGGGCCATATGTACCCATGTGCTTTGGCTTACTAATGGCGCACTAGTGGATGATGCGCCATTAGTGTGATTATAACAGTGCGCCATTAGTGTCTTGTGTGGTGCGCCATTAGTATTAATATTAGGTTTTTTTGTTTTTTTTCTGATTTTTTCACTGGTTACAAAATATATTATTTGACAGAATATAGACAGCACCACACAGCAACAGCAGATTCATCGAATACAATAGAAGGTAAGTCTCCGAATACAATTCATCATATTAGTCTCCGAATACAAAAGACCAAACGAAGATACAACATTACAAGTCTCGGAGATCGCGAGTAGCGAGTTTGCCTTCACATTACAAGTCGATATCGATATCATCTAAACTACCATCACATAGAAGAGAGCTGCGGTCATCATGATGAGCATCATCGCGATGAAGCTGGTCTTCACCCGGTTTCTCCAACGCTCCCTCCTCTCTCCCGCTAGATAGCGGGCGTATCTAGATTCCGCCTCCGCCCTAGTGATGTACCCTTTGTAACTGTTACCGCTGAAACGGTGAACCTGTCTCCGACACTCCTCCCAGTCGTCGTAGACTCCGTAAACCTTACCCTTGTACATGATATACGGCGACATCTCTATGCACAAACCAGACAATAGACAATACATAAGCAATATATAAGTATGCAACAAAAGGATCGAAAGAGAAAAGCAAGACATTAATAGCACGATTCATGGTCCTACTAATAAATAGCATCTATTACATCTAAGTTGAACGACTGTCCAAACCAAAGAGACATACAAGTTCATTAAAGTTTAATTACAACATGAGTTAATCGATGTTTCAGAACTACAAATAGCATCACTACTTTCGACTCGACTCATGGGACTGGAGCGTGGATGAAGCGCCGTCTTTCGTGATGGTCATGAAGTCGCGAGCGTTGTCAGCCTGCATTTGAAGTGTCATGTCTATCTCACTGTTGGACGGTTGCTCTCTGAGGTAGAACTGCCCCGAGGTACGAACGACATCTTGATGGATGATTTCTGCAAACTCCGACTGGACGCGAAAGAATTCTTGTCGGAGGTCCGCGTCTTGGATTTCCGCCAAGCTTGCAGCCCAATCTTTGACATTATTTGGTAGCAGAAGATGATTATGGTCCCGTACGATCGCCCTCATGTGGTGGAGGGCATAGTAGGCATCCTTCTGACCGCCAGGCGGCTGCTTGACGCAGGGGAACGTTGTATTGTGGGTGAACACGTGCCTACCGTACCTACGAACTGGCCTCTTAAAGGTGCCTCCTGATGTGGCGTAGCTGGGGAGAGCATCATCAAGAACTTTCTTGATATTTGTGTAGTCTATCTTGGAGTCACGGTCCGGGTCGAAATACGTGGCCGTGGAATATTTCAGGCTTAAGAGAATGAGTGTGCAATGTGTGTCACTACACAGAACACGGAATGTTAAAAAAAAGAACGATCGAAATCTAAGAAATCATATGTTACGGGGCGGTGAGGGGATGAATTACTCGGGAAAGTAAGGCACGAGGAAGTTATCCTTATCTGGGTTTGGCAGAATAACGCCTTCGAGGTGTGAACTTGCGACTTGCCGGTCCCCAGCGCTGCCCAAGATCTTGGCACGCATGTAGAAGGGGTCGACTATCACGATGTCCGGGGTCTTGTCTCGAATGATCCGCATCTCCATACTCAGCGAAAACAGCCGAACGAAGGTGTAGTGCAGCGGATGAAGATTAAACATAGCAAAGATGTCATCAAATGGCAGGACGATCGTACCCCCGATGGCGCCATCCACAAAGCCCTTGCCCTTTGGCACCTTGGCCACGAAAACCGGGTATGCCACATCTTTCTGGGAGAGATGCCACTTCTCCAAAGATAGAACGCTGTCATGCAAACTCCGCATAGCACCGGTTGCAGCATTGAGCATATTTGTTGGTAGCATATTTGTTGGTAGCACCGGACTGCCACATGCACCCTGCTCGAGATATCCTGAGGTGAAGGTGGCCCGTCCTGAGCATGGATCATACTCGGTGCCGGCTGGCTCACACCGGCGCCCTTGGCAGTCTTTTGTTTCCGTCCCTTCTTCTTGATCTGCTGTAATGGGACCGAGTTCTGCTCACAGACCGCCTTCTTGAGCGTGTTGGGGCTGATAATATTTTGCACCTCAGCTATCTGAGGCTCAGTGAAGGCAGGAGCTGAAGGTGTCTCCTGAGAACTGAACGCCAGACGATGCTTGTTGCAATTGGATTTCTCCACCGTACCAGCTAGATCGCGGTCGTCTTGGTTGGTTTCTTGAGAAGGAGGCCCGCCGAACTCGTCACCGTACCCATGTTCTGCAAAGTACTTATCGACGTTGGTAAATGTACCGTCGTCGTTGTTGTCGTCGTCCGGATCCTATGCCATATGCATGTCCGGATCCTGTGCCATGGGGATGTCCGGCATGTCCGGTAGCGTTGCGGTGTTCTTGCCATGGCGCGGCGCCGGCATGACTGGCGGTCTTGTCTGTGGGGTGGTGTCCCCCGCTCCCAAACGAATCTGGCTCTTCAGCCAAAGCAGGGGCCAGCTTAGGCAGGCGCTGAGGGTCATCAGATCTTCTTCGTCGGCCCTGGCAGGTTGAATCGGAGCTAACAACTCGTCGCAGCCTGGCAGCACCCGAACCAGTTGAACCCTATACATGGTGGGTGGCATCGGTTTACCGTGGAACACGGGGTTGCCCGGTTCAACGATATTGCCCTTGGCGACATCGACCAACTCATCGTTCACGAAGTGCAGGAGAGTGCATGGAATGTCGGAGGCGCCCTACGAAAACATGTAGGGCGTCAGGGATGCCCAGTCAAAGGCAAAAGGAGATGAAGTCCTCGGCTGAGAGGCTTAATTAGTTGCCGTGATGATGGCGTCGAGCTCGGCTAATGTCGAGGCACCGCCAATGGCGGGCGTGCAATTGACGGAGGGGCCGCTTGCTGGCGAGGTGTCGGCCGGCGTACACCCGGGTGCATTAAGCTCCAACGCCCGTGCCGGCGCCAGAGACACCAATACCGCCACCGCCGATGACACCAATGGCGCCGCCGGAGACACCAATGGCGCCGCCTGCGCGTTGTGCGAGTTGCTGGCCGTGAAGTTGGGAATCAGGGGCGGCCCATGAATCAAGGTAGGCATAATGCCGGTGAGCGTCGTCCCCAGTTGTACTTGCACTTGCTCTTGGATAATCTCTGGAATCCGCGCCACTTGTGCCTTGAGTTCTTCAACCTCGCGCAACTGGCTTTCTGAGTTGGTCTTTTTCTCCTTTCACCCACCAGCGGTATAGTATGACGACCATTTTGTGGACAAGCCTTTGCCGGCCACACGACCTGCTGACGTCGGCTTACTGAGCTTATCCTTGTTTTTCATTATGTTCAACGCCCTATTTAGAGTGTTGTCCCAAGCAGGGGTGCTCTGAGATGACCCCGCACTACTTATTTCAGTCTCCTTCGCCAGAACAAGCTCAAGCACCCTGGTCTTCGGATCCGTGGTAAGCTCCTTTGTTATCGGGTCCTCCTTGTACCGGGCCATGACAAAGTTCCTGGTCTGCTTGTCACCGATGTATTTCTCGAAGCGGGGCGGTAGGCCTTGCTCGGCACGCTCCGCGTCCTCCTTGTCCCATATAAGCTCTGCCACTTTGTGACCGCCGGGACCGAGTTTGTGTTCCCCTAAGTTCAACTCCCGCATTTCTTTCCACCACTGACTTGATTCGGAGGTTGCACTGCTCTCGCACTTGGTCTTGAACTCCTTGTAGTCATCGTCGCTGATCGAAGGATTTTTCGCCTTGATCTTCTCATAACTATCACCTTTCTCAATCATTCTGTTCACCATGCTTCTCTAAGTAGACAGGGTTGTGCTCATCCTCATGAGGGCGGCACTATTCACTTTATTCCCTGAGAGGCCTGTGTTTTCAAATTCGGCGGGGAACTTGTATCGTTCGTGCAGCTTCGTGAAGAGGAGGTTGCGCAAATTCCCTCAGTCCTTATGCCTAAGGTTCTCGGTGTTGATTGAGACGGTGCTCCGGAGAATGCACCCGAGCTGAACCGAGTACCCCTTGACTATATGTTTGGGCTCTGTTGGATGCCCGTCGGAGTCCACTTGAGTAAATTCCTCCTTGAGGGTGCGTAGCGCATTCGGGCGCCGGTCCTTCCTTTGCTTCTTCGGTTGGCTGCCATCTGTGTGTGCGCTGCCATCATTAGTGGTGGCATCCTCGGCGGCACCATCAGTGGTGTCATCCCCAACGCCACTAGGGGTTCTGTAGTCAAGATCGGTGTCTTCCGCGGCGTCCTCATAGCGGTGAGGTTGTTCCTCCATCTCCAGGGACAACTTCCAGAATTGCTTGCCGCCCGAACCGCCGGCCTCATCGTTGTTGGCCATGTTTCGCTCTAAATAGGAAAAAAGTTTGGTCAAAAAGTTGGTTATTGTCAAGGAACAAGATCATGGTCTCATCATTTAGGGTTTGTCGACACCGAGGCATCCTAAAAGCTAAGCTCTTATCATTTAGGGTTTGTCGACGCCGAGGCACCCTAAAAGCCTAACCGTACATCATTTAGGTTCTCATCGACACCGAGGCACCCTATAGAAGCCAAGGTTTCATCATTTAGGGTTTGTCGACACCGAGGCACCCTAAATGCTAAGTTAAGTTTTCATCATTTAGGGTTTATCGATGCCGAGGCACCCTAGGTTGGGCCTAATCACTTGGCAATAATCACTTGGCTCTATTGCCACCTATGTTGGGTTTATCATCTAGGGTTTATTGATGCTAAGGAGAATTCTAAGTTGGGCCTAATCACTTGGCTCTATTGCCACCTATGGTTTTATGCACCAAGAATGGTGGGGTTGTTGATCCTACTTAACTAAGTACTAAGATACCCCGGCCCATGCATTAGTCGCAAGTACCCCATATGTCCTATTTTTAGCAAAGTCATGCTAAAATTCACGAAAAATTTCAGCATGACCTTTGCTCAAAATAGGACATATGGAGTACCCGAATTTGCCGGAACGGAAATTAATCGACATTACGGCAAACTAAAGGGCCTCTCGGGGTACCTGAAAATCATTATCCCCGCGTAATGAAGTCGCCAATGGGTCATTTCAGAAGATCACAAGTAGCATCATCACAAGTACAACAACATCACAAGTATAGCAGCCGCAGCAGTGAAGACAGGCATAACAGCAGCAGCAGCAGGTTTATTCTTCTTCTTCATAAACATTAATTGGTGTGGGTGACTCTATCTTCCCTCTAATGACTCACTCAACTTAACAGGACAACCCACAAGCATTGTTTTGATTCCAACAGCTGCTGAAAAATACATCCAGCAAAGGTGCTCTAAAATCAGAAATACTACCCCCTAAATCTTTAGCTCAATTCTGAAAATACATGGTCTTCTAGTTACAATACTACCCCCCAATAGTCAAAATTTCAAACCACACACTTACTTTCAACTATAAACAAAACGGACTTGCTGTTAATGAAGAGTGGCTAAAGATATATAAAACTCCATTGCAAATGTGCCATGTCAATAAAACAACTCATGGAAGTAAACTACTAGCAGGCTCAAAAGTCAAGTAAACTGAAGATTATGACAACTTGCAAACACAGGACCATGTCATTATCATGGCAGTCCACTATATATTTTTATGACAAAATACATCATTATCAGGGCACATTATGGCCATTTTCTTACATGATGCTAACTATACCTAACTGAACATATTTCTCACCTTGGAGGTGTTGCTGCTGCTGCACTGTCTGAACTTCACTTCCTTTACCTCCTTGGAAACCTGAAATATGCAGATGTCAGAAAGGTACTAATTTGTATATGATGATTCTAAGAAAAGGAAAAAGGTGTATCAAGAACAGATTCACATGTCTGGCTGTTAGCCATTACAAACTTAAATTTATCTATTTCTGTATCTCACAAACTATCATAAATGAATAATAGTACACTTAGGAGCTCACTGACCTAGTTTAGCAGCAGGTTGCAAACACTTAACTGTCTAGAACATCACAACATGCACAGTAATAAGAATAATGTAAACATTTGGCTTAGTTATAAGCATAGTATACTTCTTATAAACTGAAAGTGGAACTACTCACAATGAAGAAGTATTAGCAGATAGTTTGTCAACTCATGAAATAACATTTTTTCAGCCCAAAATGGACGCCATTTTATAACATTGCATAGCATTAGTCAGACAGAGCTGAGCCTTTCACCACTATATAATATTGCCATATAAAATTATAAATTTATGTAACTTGGATTTTTTTGTATGAAACCTAGTCAATGTGACAATATATAAACTACTGATCTACTAGTTATCAAGTTGAGAAATTGGCCACATATAAGCAAAAGCAATATCCTACTGATCCTACTTAACTAACTACTGATCTACTGATCTACTAGTTACCTCCTCCTAGAACACTTGAACCCTAGTGATCCTCTTTTTAGCAGTGCGAGAGGCACTGTTCAAGAACAGTCAAAATTTTGACTGTAGGAGATCTTATGAACCCTAGAACACTTGTCGTTCAAAACTGACTTACTTTCAACTATAAACAAAACTGAACAGCAGCAAAAACAGTTGAAGAGAGGCTCACTAGATAACGGCAGGCTGTCGTAGGAGGGCGCCGGCGTCGAGGAGGCGGCGGGCGGCGGTGCGTCGAGGAGGCGGCGGCGCGTCGAGGAGGAGGCGGCACGTCGAGGAGGAGGCCGCGCGTCCAGGAGGAGGCGCGTCCAGGAGGAGGCGGCGCGTCGAGGAGGATGCGGCGTGTCGAAGGACGTGCAGGCGCGGCGGACGGAGGGGACGGAGGGGACGGAGGGGGCGGCGCTCGTGGGGGAGGCGGGGCTCGGGGGGGAGGCGACACTCGAGGGGGAGGAAGGGGAGAGGGAGGCGGCGGGGGCGCGTGGGCGGCTGCGGCGGCGGCGTACGGTTGGGGTCGATCGAGGGGAATCTGGCGAGGGAGGGAGGGAGGCCACAGTGTGAGGGCAGTAGATGGAGGGGGGAGGGTTCTAATGGCGCACCTCCCCCTAGTGCGCCATAACTACGACTATTCTAATGGCGCACCTCCCCTCGGTGTGCCATTAGAATTTTGTTTTAATCTAGCCCGAATGGTCAGGTTATATACCACCTAACCCTATCTACATTAGAACCCGCCCACTAGTCCGATTGGTCAGCACGCAGCACACATACCAGGAGGTCCTGGGTTCGATTCCCAGGCTCCTCGATTTTTATTGTTATGCATTTAAAATGCTGTTTGATATTTATTTGTGTTTAAATATGTTCAAACTTGTTTAAATCATAACAGTAATATTTTTTTATAAAAACTGTAATAATTGTTTTAGAAAATATGTTCAAATTTGTTATTTGAAAATATTTATGAATATGAAAAAATATTCATATGGGGGGAGGGTGCGGGTGGTCGTCGACGGCGGTGGAGTGGGGGAGGGTGCG
>NC_041386.1:720885906-720890906 GCF_002162155.2 Triticum dicoccoides
GAGGGTCGGCGGCGGTGGCCGGTGGAGCGGGGGAGATGGTGCGGGGGGTGCTCGGCCACGAGGGGGACCGGATCTGGCAAGGTGGGATAGCGATCGAGATGGAGGGGCATCGAGATCGAGTGTCCATGAAATTTAAAAACATTCATCAGTTCAAAAAGTGCCCATGAAATACAATCGAGAAATGAATGCTACAATTTAAATACAATCGATCTTAGCTAGCTATGTGTTCACAATCTTCTTGCCCTTATTTTTTGTAAATGGAGTTCTTCTCTTGAACGGACGTCCTTTAGGTAGGGTGGTCCTGCTTCTTCTTGTGGTGTATGCTGATACTTCATCGTCGTCGTCATGTTCCATCTTCGGGTCGCCATACTTGTCGAAGTCTTGCTCATTGGCGACTCCATCCATTCCGATGATCTTCCTTTTGCCTCTCCTCACGACAACACGACTGGGCTTTGGCGGGTCGGTAATGAAGAAGCATTGGCCCACCTGGGAAGCCAGTACCCATGGCTCATTTTTCGCGGTGACGTTTGCGCCCGCGGTCTTGGATTTGGCTTCGGGTATAACCATGGTGGCGAAATACCGGTCTTCTTTTATGACACTCTTGGCCTATCTGACACGGAACATCGGGACCTTCTCTCCAGCGTAGCTCAGCTCCCAGATCTCCTCGATCCTTCCGTAGTATCTGTCCTTGTCGTTACCGATGTAGGATTCCATCGTTACTCCGGAGTTCTGATAACCATCGCTCTTCATGTCCTTGTCCTCGATGTAGAATGTGTAGCCGTTGATAGCGTACGCCTCATAGGTCATCAGGTTGTGCTCGACGCCCTGTGACAAGTCGAATATGAGTTGTTCTTCCGCGGAAGAATCCTCATGTAAAGGGTACGACAGAAGCTTCTGCTTGAACCAACACATGAAACATGAGTTGTGCTCTTTGATTATATCTCCGTCCGTCCTCTGTTGGCCTCGGTCATTGTACGTCTTCTCAATAAAGGTTTTGTGCTCTACCACCCAAGGATCGACCACGTCTATGTGTTGTAGCGCGACTAGGTTTGCTCTTTAAAAGTCGGCGAGTCGACCCTCGAAGTCGACATGCATTTCACGGCGACCCTCACGGTGACCCCATCCAGCGAGCCTGCCGAGGTGCCTGTTGACGGGCAGACCAACGGGGTCCTCGATGCCTAGATAATTCGTGTAGTAGGAGATGCACTCTTCGGTCAGAAAGCCCCTGGCTATGCTTCCTTCTGGACGTGAAATGTTGCGAACGTATCCATTGATGACACAATTCATCCTTTCGAACGGCATCATGCTGTGCAGGAACGTCGGCCCGAGTTGGATGATATCCTCCACGATATGGACCAGAAGATGCACCATAACGTCGAAGAATGCGGGTGGGAAGTACATCTCAAGCTCGCATAGTATCACCATGATCTATTCCTGTAGCCTTCTGAGTTGCCTCACGCCAACCGACTTCCGATAGATGATGTCGAAAAAGTTGCATAGGCCTAATAGTGTTTCACGGACGTGCGCGTCCATGATCCCACGGATTGCAACTGGAAGTATCTGCGTCATCAGCACGTGACAGTCGTGAGACTTCATCCCGCTGAACTTCTGCTTCACTGGTTCTAGGTATCTGCTTATCTTCCCCGCGTAACCGTAAGGAAGTTTTACTCCTACGAGGCAGGTGAAAAACTGATCGATCTCCTCCTGACTTAGAGTGAAGCACGCGGGAGGGTAGTCATTTCCGGTCTTCTTGGACTTTTTGCCTTTGCGACGACTTTGTGTCTTGCTTCGCCTCATCATCATCATGATCATTAGCGTGAAGCTCCTCCCTGATGCCTATTGATTTCAAGTCTGCCCTTGCTTTCGGCCCATCTTTGGTCCTCTCTGGCATCTTGAGCAGGGTACCAAGCATACTCTCGCACAAATTCTTCGTCATATGCATGAGATCAAGGCTGTGAGGCACACAGTGGATCTTCCAGTACGGCAAGTCCCAGACAACAGACCGCGTTTTCCATACCTTCATCAGCGGCTCTGGCGCCTTTCGCTTCTTTCCCGGCTCTGGCGCATTTGCTTCTTTCCCGGCAGTGGGCAATCTTTCCAATTTTTCAACAGCTGGCTATTTCCTCGCTGCTCCTCGTACGCGGGCGTCTTCGGGGTTCGGTTTCACCATCGAACAGATCCTTGCGTTTCCTCCACGGGTAATCGTCGCAAAGCCACCTTCGATGTCCCATGAACACAGTTTTCGAAGACCCGGGAACTCTATCTAGCTGGCGATACGTTGTGTCATCCATGCACCTGACGCATCCAGAAAATCCGTGGACCACCTGCCCCGCGAGATATCCGTAACCGAGATAGTCATGCACCGTCGTGAGCAGTGCGGCTCTCATAGGGAAATATTCTTTCTGTGCGGCGTCCCACGTATTGGCTGGCGTTTTCCAAAGCGTGTCTAGCTCCTCTTTCAGCAGCCCCAGATACAGATTGATGTCGTTCCCTGGTTGTTTCAGCCCTTCAGTTAGCATACTCATGTGAATGTACTTCCTCTTCATGCACAACCAGGGGGTAGGTGGTACATCCACACAAACACAGGCCAGGTGCTATGTGTGCTTCTCTGGCTGCCAAACGGATTGACTCCATCGGTGCTCGCGCCCAGCATGATGTTCCTTGGATCCTTCACAAATTCTGGGTGTTCGAAGTTCAACGCTTGCCACTGGCTCGCATCCCTGTCTTTTTTATTTATCTCCGGATCATTTGCGTCATCTTCTCGCTTCTTCTCCTCCCTATCCGCGTGCCAACGCAGGAGCTTTGCTACCTTAGGGTCCGCGAAATACCGCTGCAGACGAGGAGTGATCAGAAAGTACCACACCACTTTTCGAGGAGCTTTCTTCCTCTTCTTGTATCGAGTGACGCCGCACACCGGGCATATTGTAGACTCCGCGTGCTCGTCCCGATAAACGATGCAATTGTTCATGCACACATGGTATTTCACGTGCGGTAAATCCAGAGGACACACGATTTTTTTCGCCTCCTCGAAACTTGTCGGGCAGTTGTTCCCCTTGGGAAGACGTTCGCGCCAGAATGAGATGTTCTCGTCGAAGCATGCGTCGGTCATTTTGTGTTTTACCTTCATCTCTAGAGCCATGAGCGTTACTTTCAGGTGGGTATCCTCGGGCCTGCATCCTTCATACAATGGAGTAACTGCGTCTATCTCTAGTTGATCCATCTTGGCTTTCTCTCGGGCGGCAGCTCTTGCGTTATCCGTCTGCTTGAGAAGCAGCTCTTGAACATGAGGGTCCTGCACCCAGCCCATCGATGGTCCATCATCGTCTGCTCCGCCGGCATCTTCATCTTCATGACCATGCCCTTCGTCTGCTCTGGCATCTTCCTCATCATCATGTCCTGCATCTTCTACATGATGACTGTGTACAGCATCACCGTCGTGATCATGTCCTGGAGATTCTTCGTCTTCTCGCCCGCCCGAGTCTTGCTCATTTCTTGCCGCCCGACCCCCATGGACGACTTCATAGTCATCTTCATCACCTTGCCACCGATAGCCATCCATGAAACCACGCAAGAGCAGGTGGTCCCGCACCTGCCCGGAATCCGGGTACGCAATAAGGCTCTTCAGCTTGCATCTTCGACACGGACATGTTATCTCGGCCTCGTTCTTTTGAAGCATCTCGGCCTTCGCGGAGCTCAAAAACCTATTCACGATGCCTTCGGTCATCGTGCGGACCATGGTCGCCTGCGGGGTAGAGCAAAACGATATTTTAGAACCAAGAAAAAATTCGGCATGACTTTCCCTAAAAATAGGACCAAAAACAATGCATAGTGCCAAAATTCTCGCCGAAACGAAAATGAATCAACATTCCGGCAAAATATTGGCAACTATTGCATTTCAAATACCGGTACCTGCAAACACAAACATATATGCAACACCACAAACATATGCAACACCATGAACATACATAGATCTAACTATAGGCCACAAAAAGTGCATGTGCACGTTGTTGGAGAGGGAGAACAACATAAAGATAGCTTCCCCCTTACATACCTATCAAAAAAAGGTAATTTAACCACTTAATTTGGATGAATCTATGGTGCAAATGAGGTGAGGAGGAGGAGGCAGCCGAGACAAGCTTGGAGGAGGAGGTGGAGAGAATGAAGTGGGGAAAGTGAGTGGGTAGGTGGGCTGTCCAAAATATCTTGTTGGTCCCAGTTTACTAATGGCGCACCACCTGCAAATGCACCATTAGTAACCCTGGTTACTAATGGAGTACCTGGTGGTGGTGCGCCATTAGAAGTTTTGCAAAATATATAAAAAGTATATATTCTAATGGCGGACGGTGGCACAGTGCGCCATTACTAGTTTAAACTAGTAATGGCGCACCCTCCCATGATGCGCCATTAGAATCTTTGGGAAAATAAGAAGAAAAAAATTACTAGTGACGCACCGTGTGCATGGTGTGCCATTAGTGTCTTCCACACTAATGGCCCACCTACACATGGTGCGCCACTGCTATATAGTAGTGGCGCACCACATGACAGGTGTGCCATTAGTGGCCATTCCATCTATAGCCCTTTTTGTAGTAGTGGTTGCCACCTGCTTATAAAGCACACTAGGGTAATTGCCATGTACACTACAAAACACATGGCAAGTGGCAACTTGGGTGTGAGAGATGAGACAGGCGTGTGGGCGAGATGGCAAACGCCCACACACCAGCCTTTTTGCGTTAGTGAAAAGTAGCGTGTGGGAGAACTGCTGAACGCCTACACACCAGCCCCTCCCGTGTGATAAAACGGTCGTGTAGGCGACCGGGTGAATGCTCACACACCAGCCCAGTCCTACGTGGCACTAGAAACATGCCAAAATTCATGCGCTCACAAACGGATACGGATCCACGCGTATGGGCGAGATGCAAACGCCCACACGTGTGGGTGTTAGTGTTTTCGTAAATTTAAGAATGTCAGGCCTGAACAAACGATATAATGCTAGTTTCCGT
>NC_041386.1:720895906-720941105 GCF_002162155.2 Triticum dicoccoides
TTTACAATATATATAGGTTTCTTACCGACATGTATAGTATACATAAAATATCCTGAGTCGGTCCAATATTTTAAAAATTGTTACAAATTTCTTACAAGATTATTCGTAAAAAGTATACAAAGACAAAATCATGCCAGTTCAAATGGTCCAAGGACGTGAACTACTGATTCAGACAACTTATGCTTCCATATGTCAACAATGAAAGCTATGATGTATTTTGTTATCCTTCCAAATGTAGTGTCCATCCATTACAATGAGGTTAGGAACTAGATATTTTATATAAATCTCAATTAATATTCTCCTCTAAATATATTTTATCCAAACTATCCAAATAATCGTAGTATCTATAGCTCGTGCGAATGCACGGGTTGGCGACTAGTAAACCTAATCTCCAACTTCTTCTCTGCAATCCTTTCTCTCACAAAGTGAAAATCAATCTCAATGTGTTTGGTTCTAGTATGAAACACATGATTAGCTGAAAGATAAGTTGCCCCTAAGTTATCACAACACAGACACGAAACACGGTGTTGCTTGACCCCCAACTCTCCAAGCAATGATTCCAGCCAGATAATTTCAGCAGTAGCATTAGCAAGGGATTTGTACTCAGCTTCAGTACTTGATCTTGAGACTGTGGCTTGCTTTCTAGCACTCCAAGAAAATAAGGTTAGAGCCAAAAAAATACTGCAAAGCCACCAGTTGATTTTCTGTCATCACTACAGCCAGCCCAATCTGGACCGAAGAGGCATTCACGAGAGTTGAATTTAAACGTCTGATTTGAAGTCCAATGCTGGCAGTGTGTCTTACATAAAGAACAATTATTTTAACAGATATCCAGTGTGTACTAGTAGGTGCATGTAGATATTGACAAACCTGTTGACGGCAAATGATATACCTAGCCGTGTCAGAGTCAAGTACTGTAAGGCTCCTACAGTACTTCTATATTTTGTGCTCTCTTCTTCCTTGAGCAGGTCCCCTTCAAATGCTGACAATTTTTCTGAGGAAGACGAGGGTGTGGGTGAAGGCTTACAGTCTTTCATTTCCACGCGAGTTAGAAGTTCAGTAGCATACTTTTCCTGAATCAACATTATTCCATCTGGAATCTTCTTAACTTCAATGCCCAGCGAGAAGTCTAGATCACCAAGATCTTTCAAAGCAATTTCTGAACATAAATCATGCAGAAAAGCATTAGTAGCACTTTGTGAAGAACTTGGAACTACAATATCATCAACATATATTAGTACGAATATAACCGTGTTTGCCTTGTTGTAGATGAAAAGAGATGTGTCGACTTTAGATGCAACAAGATGCTTCAACTTAGAACTCAACCTTGAATACCACACTCCTGGTGCTTGTTTCCAACCATAAAGAGCTTTGTCAAGCTTGCACACGTAGTGCGGTGTTTTCTTGTCTGCATACCCAGGTGGTTGTCTCATGTAAACCTCACCTTCCAGAACACCATGCAAAAACATGTTCTATACATCTAGCTGTCTCATGCTCCATCCCTTGGACACAGTAATAGCTAGCACAAGCCTAATAGTTGCAGCTTTAACGACAGGACTAAAAGTATCTTCATAGTCTATACCATATCGTTGTTTAAAACCTTTCGCAACCAGGCGTGCTTTATATCTGTCAATGGAGCCATCTGCTTTCTTCTTGATTCTATTACCCAATTACAATCAATTACATTTTTACCTCTTTGATATGGTACAAGACGCCAAGTTTTGTTCCTCACTAGATCATGATGGCGCGCGTTGCAGCGCCCGTCTATTTTGGCAATGTATTAAATTTGAGTACAATATAGTGATGCAAAACATTAAAGTTAAATTTACACAAACCAACTCATATATTTGTAAGCTTCGAATGTGGGAAATTTAGTTGATTTGAAGTCAAGTACCATGATAGTAGGGATGACCTGGTGCTAATTGCCACATTTCCATCTTGATGATTGACACTAAAAATACATGAGAACATGTCAATGGATTATAGTTCCCTAAAAGTTCTACATTCTTTCATGATTTAGACATGTTCATAAAAGGAGAAGGAAAGTCTTCAGTTCCATTACACTACAGGAAAGTAGTAATTTGCCGTCTGTGAATCCCAGACAGCAAAGACTTAAATCCAAACGGCAAAGATTTTGCCGTCAGGAAGCAGACGGCAAACTCAGACGTTAAAGATAAGTCGACAAAAAATACTTTGCCGTCAGATTTTCATAGGGAAGACGGCAAAGACTTTGCCGTTAGCCAACTTTCTCTTTGCCATCACGCCCAGTAGTAGCAGACAGAAAATAAATCATCTTTGCCGTAAGCTAGACTATGCCTTTGCCGTCCGCCTCATACATCCCAGACGGCAAATAATTTTTTATTATTTAATAAAAATATAGGTAACGATAGTCCAGGTACACAGTGGCTCTAGATGGTCGAAGGCGTAGGATCTTTTTGCTCATTATAAAAACAGCTAATGACAAGGCGTAGGCAAAATCTACACTTGCGTTTTTACGTTTTACTAGTAGTTTCACAATCAATCATTCAATAGTCTAACAATCATCTATGAAGACAAAAAAAATCAGATTACATTCACCCTGAAGCTTGCATGACCACCTTCCGAGTACGACGGGCAGAAGCCGATGCGGCCAACGGTGGCCGGTGGAGCGAGGCGGTTAACACGCCCCCTGATTGGGCCTTCCCCCCGCACGTCCAGAGCTCGCTGGAGCAGAGGTCGACCTCGCCGGAGCAGAGCTGCTGGCCGCGCCCGACCTCGTCCTGAGAAAAGGATCTCGCTGGCCGCTGCTGGAGGGAGTTCACGCGACGGAGGGAGAGGAGGAGGCCACGCCGGAGTGAGGTGGTGCCGGAGTAAGGAGGCGCTGGAGGGAGGAGGCTGCACCGCCCGCGATGCTCGCCGGAGTGAGGAGGCGCCGAAGGGACGAGGCTGCGCTCCTCACCGGCCCGCGCCGCGCCGCCCGCGCTGCTCGCCGGAGTGAGGAGGCGCCTGAGGGATGAGACCGCGCTGCTCACCGGCCCGTGCCGCGCCGCCCGCGCTGCTTGCCGGAGTAGGAGGCGCCGGAGGGCGGAGTCATCAGAGGGAGGAGGCAGCGCCCCGCTGCTCACTGGCCCGTGCCGCGCCGCCCGCGCTGCTCGCCGGAGTAGGAGGCGCCGGAGGGCGGGGTCATCAGAGGGAGGAGGCAGCGCCGTGCTCCTCACCGGCCCATGCCGCGCCGCCCGCGCTGCTCGCCAGGCGCCGGAGGGAGGAGGAGTCAGAGGGAGGAGGCCGCACCGCGCTGCTCCCCGGAGTGAGGAGGCGTCGGAGGGAGGAGTCGTCAGAGGGAGGAGGCCGCGAGCGCTCGCCGGAGTGACGAGGCGTCGAAGGGAGGAGGCGCCAGAGCTCGCTGGCCGGTGCCGTGCCGCCCGCGTCTCCTTCTCTCCTCGCCTGCGCCGCTCGATCTTGCCGCTGTAGTGTGCCCGTAAGAGAGAGAGATGGGTACGTGGGAGACCAAGTCACGTGGGAGAGAGAGATCGTGGGATAAGGGAGAGAGAGATCGGTGGGTTGGGCTGCCCATCGTGGGAGTGCACACTGGGTTGATCAGATCACGCCACGTCATCGATCTGTGGGATCGATCCGCGTGGTGTGCTTCTTCTTTGTCGTCTGCGTTTTATATTACAGACGGCACTCTTTGCCGTCTGTAATAAAAAACGCAGACGGCAAAGATTTTTGCCCTCTGTTGTTTTTTCTTACAGACAGCAAAGTGAGCTCTTTGCCGTATATAATAAATTACGCAGACGGTAAAGATCTTTTCCGTTTGTGTTTCTTTTTTTAGACGGCAAAGTGAGTTCTTTGCCATCTGTATTTTTTTCGCTGACGGCAAAGTATATTTTACCGTTAGTTTTTCTTTGCCGTCTGCAGATGACGGCAAACCCTTTCTTTGCCGTCTGCCCGACAAAAAGCTGACGGCAAAGATGCCCCTGACGGCAAATTAGTTGTTTCCCGTAGTGTTATGATATTTTAAAGATAATGTGTCTCTAACGCTCATAATAGGTATAGCATTTATAAGTTATAATATAATATAACATATCTGTACAGAACTGTCAATATTCATTTCCAAAATTCTTGAAGAATTTAGTTGCTAACAGACTATAGTAGAGAAACAGAAATTAACCATTCAATTTCAATGAAACCTAACGGATAATACCAATCAACAGATGTACATTATATAAGGTCATCATAGCTAAGGTAACTGGATTACCTCCAACATGAAAATAGGGAAAATCATATTGAACACATGTGTCACTCTGCGACTTTTCTGTTCTCTTTTTTTTGAGCGCTCGCCTTATACCCTAATTCTGATGAAATATGCCAATTTTGAACATCACTCACTCCAAGCAATCAGAACAACGGCATCAAAAGAACACCTTACGTTCACCTTTTGCAAGTGGCATACGGATATTGTTGTACACATGTTGTATAGGTTCATGTATCCAGCAGAATATGTTTCCTACTTACTAAAGAAATCAATTGTTAATGTATAATCCCTTACAACTCTACCATTTTGCACCAGCAGATATATAGATGTCGTGTGTTCTGTCAACTTCACCCAACAAACAGTAGGCATTCTTGATCTGCCTAGAAAGATATTGGTGTCCATGCTACATCAACAATATTGCAAAGAATATGCTATTTATGAAATGACTAACACCGAGCATCAGATTTCACATCAGAACTTCAAAATGCATTATTTCCTAATTGGCATAGCTACACTGATGCACATGAAACTGAAAATTGTTCTCTAAATCCTTCATGAAATGGCAGGTTGTCTGCTTTGTGGTTGGGACGTTTGGGAACAAGCCTAGTATTCTGACAATCTAAGGAGTTGGGCACATGGTTTCTTACTATCAAGCCTGGAGGGTGCGAGCACTATTTTAATTTCATCATTTCTCAAGGAATGCATCCTGTGCAATGATTGAATAAGCTAAAGGATTTGCGAATGCGGTGCCAAACTGCCCAATAGCTTCCAAAATCCTACCAAAAATTGATAAGGCCATAAATATATACTTCCTCCATTGCTAAATATAAGTCTTTTAAGAAATTCCACTATAGACTAATACAGAGCAAAATGAATGAACCTATAGTCTAAAAGGCGTCTATATACATCCAAATGTAGTCTCTATAGTGTAATCTGTAAAAAAGACTTATATTTAGAAATGAAGGGAGTACATTATTTGTAGCGTGTGTGTTTTTTTTTGGCAAAACGTATTTTTTTTCCATTAGCAAACAAAGGAAATTATGCAGTCTTGTTCCAAATTGAGTGCTGAGAAGTGTACTACAGAGCCAATTAGCTATCTTATGTAGCTAACGCAAATTGAAGAGATGGAACTGAATCCTGAAAACAAATGCGAACTCATTGTTCGTCTCTTGAAAATTAATACATATATAGGAAATTACTAAGAAATCATTAACTAATCCCTGTCAGCTTGAGCTTGGAATTAATTTAATCAAGGGGTCCACTGATTGGTTGGTCAGCCAACATCATGGGCATCGTGCTAGATCTATTTAATTACCAACAAACAGAGCATAAACAGGGTTCAGAGTTCACTCACAGGTACATCACGCGTGAACAAAAAAAAACCTAGCATCACATGGATAAATCATACGACTTTCAGATGACCGCCATTGGTCGCACCTCAACATGGAGCTGGACATCGTAAATCCTCAAATCAATTACCCATACAACAGAATCAGCATCCATCCGTTGGGAAAAGATGAGAAGAAGACAGTGTGAGGCATCCGCCTTGTTCCAGTTGGAATCGCGCTGCTATACTCCTCTCACCTTCGCGGCATAGACCAGTGGAATAGATCCGCACCTTCGCCCACGAGCGGGCCGAGGGATGTGGGAGGCGGGATGGGGATGAGAAACAAACCTGGCAGCATCTGGCGGGATTGCGGCGGCTGCGCTCGCCCAGGTCGTGAGAGAGAGATGAGAGGTCAGGGAGACGGAGGCGAGTGACCTTTTTCGTTTAGTCGTCCTGATGAATTGATGCGTCGTTCCACGGGGTGGGCTACGTGAAGGGGCAGCGGCCCATCCCAATTTAGTGGCCCAGCACGGATAGCATTTATTAGTAGCGAATGAAGCGAGCCTGAGTGCGATTAGAGCTGATCAGACGGCCGGAATTGCCCAAAATCGATGATCGGACGGCTGGGATGCTGATGGCTTGAGAGGGCTGGAAAAGTGCTCAGTTTTAATGTATCTAAATAAGAGCATAGTATTCTTCATCCATTGCCTTTTCCACTTCGGATGTCTTAATGCATCATCCAATTTTGTTGGTTCTCCTGCAATACAAAGCATGCCATATGGTATAGTAGCATCAGTTCTCACTTTTTGGTTTCTTATACCTTTTTGCAATCGAGTCATAACCCGTGAAACAACAGCAGGTTGTGGTTGAGCAGGAGGTGAAGACTGTTGCATAGGAGATGATACGGGTGATGTAGCCGCAGAAGATCCCTGGGAGAAATCTGATTGTGCATGCATAGAAAATCCCGAGCTGGGGCTTGTGTGCTGCGGTGTGGCTGATCCCCAACTAGAGTTTGTCTAGGCCACAGAACCTGAACCGCACTAGATCCCGCGCCTACCTTTTGTTGCATGCGGGCTGTCGCACCAGTCGCCGTTGTCGGGTGGACGCGCACCCCAGTCGTCGCTATCGGTTGGACGCGAGTGGCCCGCTGGGTCCCGCATGGTGAAGCGGCAGCCATGGAGTGGCTCCCTGAGCCATGGGTGCTGCCGCTTTCCTGGCTGCTGACACGCACCTGATCCCAGGAGGATTCACACCCGCTATCCAACGCTGGCAGCTGCACAAGCTTGGCAGGAGCCACCAAATCCTCCTCGTTCTCCGGACCTGCTGCTCCTTCTCCGTTTACATGAAATAACACCTTATTTTCTACTGGATTTTCATGATTTTGATCATTTTGTCCTCTGTTTTATTCAGGTACCTGCACAGGCATAACACAAAGAGTGGAACTAGCGGGAATATTAGCACATTGGTCAGCACGATTGTTATCGCCCCCGATCAAAATCCCTAAGATTGGATGGAAGGAGAAGAATTTATTTACGAAGAAGGGCACCAACATTTGGATGAAGTGGCTTGAAAGAAAAGACTAATTCATCGAAGACAACATCTCTAGATATGTACACCTTGTCAGTGGAGACATCAAGGCATTTGACCCCTTTATGCAGAGGACTGTAGCCTAAAAAGACACATTGTTTGGAACGAAATGCAAGTTTGCGTGTATTTTATAGTCCAAGATTCGGCCAAGATTCATATCCAAAGATGCGAAGAGATTTGTAATCTGGGGTGACACCAAAGAGACATGTTATGGGACTCTCAAATGTAGTAGTGAGAAAAGCTTCATCCCATAACTTGAGAAGCATGGATGCATGAGCTAGCAATGCCGATGTTTTCGTTCAACAGGACACGAGACATGATGTGAGTTTCTCATACTCACCACCCAAGTCTGTTTGCATGGCAAGGATTTTGGAGTTTAGTTGGCATTCAACAAGATTCTGGAAATTGCTAAATACTTGAAACACATCAGGCCGTTTCTTTAGTAAATAAATCCAAGTAAATTTACTATAGTCATTAATAAAGCTTACATAGTTTGAGAATCTACCAACTGAAGTGGGGGCTGGCCCCAAAACATTTGAAAAAACAAGTTGCAAAGGAGCAGTAGATACACTGGTAGAGATGGGATATGGTAACTGATGACTTTTTGCTTGTTGACACGCATCACAAACTGACTCACTACTAGCCTCATAAGGGAGTTTATTCTTACTAAGAACATGTTGAACGATAACTAAAGATGGATGACCCAAGCGTCTATGCCACTTTGCCGAAGATGGTTCGGTGACACTCCAGGCTTGTTTATTAGACCATGAAGATGATGATGAAATAAGAAGATAGAGACCTCCTTCACAGTTTCCTCCAAGAATGACTCTCCTCGTTGCCAAGTCCTTAATCACAATAGAGTAGGGGTAAAATATTATGAGAACATTGTTGTCAAGAGTAAATCGATGAACAGAGACAAGATTTTTTGATGCATGGGGAACATGTAGGACTTTATTTAGATGCAATTCTTATCTGGGGGTTTTAACAATTGAGTTACCAATGTGAGTAATATCCGTACCGGTTCCACTTGTCGTGTGCACTTGGTCACCACTGTGGTACCTTTCCCACATCGTTAACTTGTCGAGTTCCCCCGTGATGTGCTCAGTGGCTCCAGAATCTGCATACCAATTTGTCTCAATCCCATAGGAGATGGTGATGAGGTTGACCTTCTTCTTTTCTTCATGATCCTCTTCATAGGGATGCCAATAAGTCCTTGCGCCGCCGGCATGGTATTTGTAGCAGATTTGGTATTCGGGATAATTTCCCTCATGTTGTTGTTGCTGTTGTTGTGGTGGTTGTCGCTGACGTTGTTGATAGGCGCCGCCACCACCGCCGGGAGCAGGAGGGGGAGAGGGGCGATCACCATGACCGCGCCCTCTGTTACCTCGCCCATAGCCTCCTCTGGAGCGAGATTGCCCACGCCCTCTGTAGATAGCATTGGCAGAAGAGCGAAAACCAGTTGGTCCATCACCCAGCATCTCCATCCTCTGGTCAAACGAGGAGATTTGCGAGAAGAGATCATCAAAAGTAATTGAATTCTTGATAGCGCCGACTACAGCAACGATGGGATCATAGTCCTGATCAAGTCCCGCGAGGATGTAATCCACCATCTCCTGGTCGGATACCGGACAACCGGCCGCAGCTAGCTCGTCACCTTTCTGAAGTGGGAGAAATCAAATTCCTGCTCATTAGTTTCCGATTTTGTCGTTCAGCATTATCTGTGTTTCTGTGAAGTATTTGTGTATACTTCCATATAAGCAAGTACGCCAATGCAGAGAGAACTAATTAATCAACAACATGCAGAGCTCAATCTAATGAATGAGAAATTGAGCGTTGAAGTAGGAAAAGTAAACTCACTGGAGTGAGAAGATCAACTGTGCTCTCAGGTGGCATTATTCAAGTAAAAGGTACTCCCTCTGTCCCAAAATTATTGTCTTAGATTTGTCTAGATACAAAGAGTATGAACTAATTAAGATTATTATTAAAAAACTTATTAACAGGCCTAAGCTACTGGCTATCTATAAAGAGTGTGTCTAGGTCTCATTCGACTGAGACTTAACAAGTCTAACAAGTCTAAATCAAGTGATATAACATGTAAGAAAGAAAAAAAACTAGACGGAAAAATTAGCATGTATCTCAACGTAAGATCCTATGAATATAGCATCGACTAAGACTTGGTTGCAATCCTGATCTACAAATCTAACTTCTCTCTTTATAGCGGCCATGAGATAATGTCAGTCTGAATCTGAAATCACCCACGTACTGTTTGTTTTAGTGCAAAATGTGTATCAGTCATTGTTGGGATAATACTACCTTTATCGTTTAAGGTTTTTGCAAATTGATATTTTCATGAAGTTTCACTATTTGGATATTTGGTCGCTGGAGGGGTTGCTATCATGCATATTATTAATTTTGTATCATACCTACAGCAGTATAATTATTTTTAAGAACAGAAAACAGATATGCAAAGAATGTTTTTGCATATATTTTTGGAAGATGATCCATGCCTATCCTCATCTGATGAACATGTGATTGATTTAGGTCTAGATAAATTAGGGATAGTTGACTGGGCTACTTGCTTAATGGCAAAAGACCGCACTAATTATATGATTTAGGAGACAATGCATTATGCATGGTTGTAATAAATCTACTTCTTTGTCATCTTCAACTTTTCCGTATATTGTTGTCCTTCTCTTTAATTGATAGCAAAAGATACACACAAAATTATCGTACATAGCTTTCAATTTATAACTATTCATTGCTCTATTGTTTAGACGATAGTATACATATTCGCGACTTACCGATAGGCACACCATGTCACCGCGGGCTAAGCTAGTATATTCCACTGATTATCAAATATCGGGGTTGAAAGCAATTATCACACACGAATGTTTGGACTAGTGAATTATGTTCATGAAATTTGGTAGCAAAAAGGAAAACAACATAATTTTTGGGGTCAGTTCTTTTGAGATATGCTGTGAAAATAAGTTTCAGATAAGCTCCTGTGTAAATAAGCTCCAGATAATAAGCTAGCCAGTTCTTTTCCATGTCTGTTTTGTCAACTTATCTGTCGTATGGTCAGTGAAAAGTCTGTAATGCCCTTGGACTATATTGTCGTTCGGATTAAATGATACCACTTTTTTTTATCATTTTGCTGCACATATCACTAGTACAACGACTTCCTAAACAAATGGTTTAAAACCCCTTTCCACGACGGCATTTGGAACCGTCGCCAAGTGAGTGTGGGCAATAGGGGGGTCCTTCCCACACGACCCAGAAATCGTCAGGGATTGGCCCTCGTGGGACACAGGCTGGGGCCGTGTGCGATCGGGCAAGGCATGGAAACCCAATCCCACACGGTGAATCCCAGAAATCATTTCCGTAGGTATGTACATCCCACACGGTGAATCCCAGAAATCATTTCCGTAGGTATGTACAGCCCACACGGTGAAACCCAGAAATCATTTCCGTAGGTATGTACATCCCACACGGTGAATCCCAGAAATCATTTCCATAGGTATATACATCCCACACGGTGAATCCAGAAATCATTTCCGTAGGTATGTACATCCCACACGGTGAATCCCAGAAAATCATTTCCGCAGGTATGTACATCCCACATAGTTCTTTGTGTGAAAACGTTTGTGCAAGGTGGCCTGACGCAAACAGTTCGCTGCCGGAAGCCATTTGTGATTGTTAGTTGATCGAACACACTTACTTTCTAGAAACTATGCGGGTTGTTTGAGTTCATCGGCCAGGGTGCTGTCTGAGTAACCATTTGCAATAGAAAACCCCAATAAGTAGGGTAATTAGCATATTATTGATAATCCATGTACTAATCAAACTGATATTTCTTATAGAACACGCCAGATATTTCATATCCGTATAAAAGCAACCATGATTTCATAATCGAATTACATCAGATAGCTTCGGCACTCAGCTACGCCATTACACAACAACACCAAGTTTCACATGCAGCATCAAAAACCTTTGGAAAGTAGCATCATACATGGTAAGTAGACAGATGAATCTTATCTGGGAAATTGCAGAAGCACAAGGAAAATATTGAGCCTTCAGTGATGTTGAATGTCCTTGCAACTTTAGGCCAGTGGCTATGGATAATTGCCCGCCCAACCTTCGTCCTCTTCACCAAGACTTCAATATTATACCGTGTGTGTTGAATGAATACCTTCCTCGCCACTTTATTATGCAGGTGGTTTGAGAGGTAATCATCGGTGAACTGCTTTGAAAAGTACTAAAAACAAAGCTATGCATAAATCTCTGTTGTAATTTTGAAATGGCGCAAGGGGTAAAAACAAGGTATAAGAGTCGGTACCATCCTATAGTTGACTGATGTCTTCTTCATTGTGCAAAGAAAGATCTTGGTGTTATTCGTCGCAAGTTTCTTCATCCTAACAATATTTCTAAGTTTCTTAACTTGACTGATATTCATGGACATCTCATTTCCCCATCTGCAAAATGGTTCGAACAGTGGGTCTAAGCCTCTGACAGCAGGACCTACATGTGCAAGACCAAATTGTAAGAAACCTAATATAAGAATGATTCCTGCAACTGCACAATAATGTGCTATTAGCCAAAGGACCCTGCTTGAACAAACCTCGATGGTAAACCATAGTGTCTCCCATTGTTTCCCTGCAACACACATAAGGAAGATCTTGATCAGGTTAACTGAGGGTTTCCATACTATCAGTAGAATATGTATTGAGTACATCCAAATTTGATTGGTGTCACATGCATAACAATACAAAATTGTACCCACAGCAAATGAAAATCAAATAGCAGAACTGAACCAAACAGTTAAATTGACAGCAGACCGAATGAACCAAAATAGTTAACTGAGTACGACATTGCAGAATAGAAACATGTACTAGAAGATAAGGCAGTTAACAGAACAAAGAATGCTTGAGAACAGTACTACGAAATGTAGCAATTGTTGGACCAAAGTGTTAACTGAACATGACATTTCAGAGGACCAAACTGTTAAATGAACATCAGATTGCACATTAACATTACAGAGGACAAATCACTAGAAGGCACTGGCGGTGGCCTCGATAAAACATCACGGACTGTATTTTAAAGTAGACAACTGCGCGGCGGTGTTGATGGTGGCCTCGAAGACGAGTTGCTCCTACAAGATTTGGCGGTCGACACGCATGGCAGCCATAGAGACCTCGTTCGCGCATGCGGTCGCATGCTACTCAAATCCACATTATACTGCGTGTAAAATGGCTGTGGGCAACGCTTAATTGGAGGAGGAGGACAGTGATTTCGGTGGAAGGTGTCGCTCCGTCAGTTGGGGCATGTGGGATTGGAAAGGAGGAGAATGGTGTGGGTGGGGTGTGGATTACCTGACCATATCGACAAGGCCGCGCGGCAAGAAGAAGGGTCGGCGGCAAGGAGGCCGCGCAGCAAGAAGAAGGGTCACCGGCGAGGAGGCGGCGCTGCAAGAAGAAGGGTCGCCGGCGAGGAGGCGGCGCTACAAGAAGAAGGGTAGTCGGAAGGAGGTGGCACTGCAAGAAGAAGGGTCACTGCGAGGAGGCTGAGCTGCCATTAAGTAGCAGTGAATGTTTGAACTTGGAAAGTAAGGAGGAACAGTGGAAATGTGGCTTTTGGTATGAGGGAGGGGGCGGGGAGATAGATATTTCCGTGGTGGCAAAAAAAATTCGCTCAGTGGTGCGAGAAACTGGCGCGCAAGTGTGTTCAAGCGGGGGCGGTGGACTGTAGACGACCACGCTTCCTGCGTAAGCCAGACAAGACAGTGCGCCAAGATATTTTATATCGCATCCCACACGATTCTTTCTAGTAAACTGTTTTGTGGTATATCTGATTTTTTCATTATGATTTGAAAGACAAAATGGTGTTATAGAGGGAAAGGATGGTGTTTGAATTGCTAGAACATTTACGTACAGTGAACATGCAACTAGTACATGATTGTCAGTTTAAATTTGGAACTATTCCGGGTTTGTTTGACATTTTTACGCATTAATTGAGTTTCTGGGCATTTAATGTGCATAATTCAAATTTGAACTACAAGCACATGCTAAAATGCACCAATGTTGGGAACGTGTCACCTCCGTGTGTGAAACGACATACGTACACTGCCTTCTCCCGCCTTAATTTTTTACACATGCATATTAGACCAAATTGAAGTATCGTGCTAAATTTTGGAATTATTCCATGTTCGTTTGGCCTTTTTATACATAAATTGAGTTTCTGCGCATTTAATGTGTATAATTCAAATTTGAACTACAAGCACGTGCTCCAGTGCACCAAAGTTGTTTGAAAAATCACATGTGTGTCATTGGGTGAATTTCGAGGACGCAGGCAAGAGATGGGAGTGAAATTCAAACATCTGGGCGTCGTGGCTCGGCCGGAAAGATTGAGAAACTTGGTTTTTGAATTCCTGTAATTCCAAAACACGCCTGAATATCATGAAACTTGGCATGGTCTCATGACATGGCACCAACATGTTGCGGTAATTTTTTTGGCCGATTTGGGACAAGCTTTGTTGTAGGCTTCTTTCAAACCGGAGCTTCCCTCAAGAAGGCTCGTGGTTCCGAGAGGGAACGTGTCACCTCCGTGTGCGAAACGACATACGTACACCATCTTGTCCCGCCTTAATTTTTTTACAGAGCCAGATTAGACCAAATAGAAATACCGTGCTAAATTTTGGAATTATTCCGGGTCCGTTTGGCCTTTTTATACATTAATTGAGTTTCTGGGCATTTAATGTGCATAATTCAAATTTGAACAACAAGCACAGGCTCCAGTGCACCAAAGTTGTTTGAAAAATCACATGTGTGTCCTTGGGTGAATTTCTAGGTCCCATGCAAGAGATGAGAGTGAAATTCAAACATCTGGGCATCGTGGCTCGGCTGGAAAGATTGAGAAACTTGGGTTTTTAATTCCTATAATTCCAAAACACGCCTGAAAATAATGAAACTTGGCATGGTGTCATGACATGGCACCAACATGTTGCGGTAATTTTTTTGGCCGGATTGAGACAAGCTTTGGTGTAAGCTTCTTGCAAACCGGAGCTTCCCTCAAGAAGGCTCGTGGTTCCGAGAGGGAACATGTCACCTCTGTGTTTGAAACAACATACGTACTCTGCCTTCTCCCGCCTTAATTTTTTTACACAACCATATTGGACAAAATAGAAGTACCGTGCTAAATTTTGGAATTACTCGTTTCGCTTATTTTATACATTAATTGTGTTTCTGGGCATTTAATGTGCGTAATTCAAATTTGAACTACAAGCACAAGCTCCATTGCACCAAAGTTGTTTGAAAAATCACATGTGTCTCCTTAGGTGAATTTCTAAGTCCCATGCAAGAGATTGGAGTGAAATTCAAACATCTGGGCGTCGTGGCTCGGCCGAAAAGATCGAGAAACTTGGTTTTTCCTGTAATTCGAAAACACGCCTGGAAATCATGAAACTTGGCATGGTGTCATGACATGGCACGAACATGCTGCGGTAATTTTTTTGGCCGAATTGGAACAAGCTTTGGTGTAAGCTTCTTGCAAACCGGAGCTTCCCTCAAGAAGGCTCATGGTTCCGAGAGGGAACGTGTCACCTCCATGTGCAAAACGACATACGTACATTGCCTTCTCCCCCCTTAATTTTTTTACATAGCCAGATTAGACCAAATAGAAGTACCGTGCTAAATTTTGGAATTATTTCGGGCTCGTTTGGTTCTTTTATACATTAATTGAATTTCTGGGCATTTATTGTGCATAATTCAAATTTGAACTACAAGCACATGCTCTAGTGCACCAAAGTTGTTTGAAAAATCACATGTGTATCCTTGGGTAAATTTCTAGGTCCCATGCAAGAGACCAGAGTGAAATTCAAACATCTGGGCATTGTGGCTCGGCCGAAAAGATTGAGAAATTTGGTTTTTTAATTCTTGTAATTCCAAAACACGACGAAAAATCATGAAACTTGGCATGGTCTCATGACATGGCACCAACATGTTGTGGTAGTTTTTCTGTCCGATTTGTGAAGGCCCACACATTAACAATCAATAAAGTTATTTTGGAACAAGTGTTGTCACGTTACAAATCGGAAACACAAGTATTATTGAAACCGTGGGCGTTTGAGTTACCAATTACGTGCCACCACGCGTCCCCTTTTAGGTTTTCAAAAGTATTATCGGAAAGCTCCCAACAAGCAAAAGAAGAACGAGAAATCTTTTTAGGTTTTCTTTTAATTACTACTACTACAGGCATGGAAAGTAAACTATCTAAAAGCTACAACTAATTTTTTTGGTTTATCTTAAGGTTTTTCAAACACACAAGAAGAAAGCGAGAAAAAGAAAATAAACTGGCATGGATAGTACAATGAAAAAGTATGACCACCGACAACTAGAATGAGAGTGTGAACATGAATGTAATGTCGGTGAGAAATACATACTCCCCCAAGCTTAGGCTTTTGGCCTAAGTTGGTCTATGTCCATGGATGGTCTGGCGGATATCTGAAGTTGTAACTGGGGTCGTACTGAGATCTAATAGCTACTGCCTCAAGAGCTGCAGCTTGGAGGCAAGCTGCCTCTGTCCTCCACTCGTACTCGTTCGCCTCCTCCTTGGTTATAACATATCTCATTTTTGCCTGATAGCCATAGAAAGCAGGAGCAGGGAGAGTAATATGGACAACGCGATGTCTGTCAAAGATTAGTTGGTACTGGAGGGACTGTTCATTCCTCTCAGCAAACTGGTGGCGCACGATAGCATTATAATCTAAATAAGCAGGAGGCAATTCATATCATTTTCACGAATGGGTACCTCAAGAAAATTAGCTAAATGGGTTGCATAAATTCCACCAAACAAATCTCCACTAATACTGTTATGATGCAACCTACGTGCAATAATGGCCCCCAAGTTATATTGTTTATCTCCTAATACAACAATCTAGAGAACACTGCGATTGGGGACACACATGTGACAAGCCTCATCCTTGCCGTTAATGTATGTACCTATAAAAAGAGCAAAATAATGTATAGCAGGAAAGTGAATGCTCCCTATGATGGCTTGCGTTATTTGCCTAGATTTACCCATAGTTATACTAGCAAAAAAATCTTTAAATTCAGATTTGCGAGGTTCACTAGCATTACCCCACTGCGGGAGTTTACAGACAGTATTAAAATCCTCTAAATCCATGGTATAAGATTTATCATAAAGATCAAACTGGACCATGTGAGAATTGCGTGATGATGTAAACTTAAATTTTTCTCACAAAGGAATCAGTAAGGTAGTAGTATTGAGGGCACTTATCTGACAAGAAGCCCTCGAGTTCAGCGTTATGCCCATATGCATCAAATTCTTCATTAAACCCTGCTTGAACCATGAAATTTTCTGATGGTCGTTCACAAGGCCGCACTTGAGCTTCTCTTGGTAGTTCATAGTCCATCAAACGTATCACGAGCCTGGGTCCTTGCTTCCTTGAAGAACCACCTTGGTACATTTTCCTAAACATATTTCTTCCTCTGAAAAATTGCTGAAATTTTTAGGTAACTCAAAATAAAAGTGAACCAAACTCAACAATATTGATAGCAACTACTCCCACAAGTGCCTAGAGACTATATCATGCATTAAAACTACTTGGGACCAAATAAATGTGACATGCAAGCTCAAGAACAGGGTCACCTAAGAAGCAAAAAATTGCAATGAATAAATCACTAGAACAAAAACTAATTGGACCAATTGGAGGAGTCACATACGGAAGAACAATCCCCCAAAGCAGTTATGTGAATGGAGCTTCGAGCAAGGAGATCAGAAATCGCAGCAATATGAGCTAGAACACGGGTTTGAGCTAGCTGGTGGTTTTTTCTGGAAGAAGAAGGAGTGTGTGGGTGCTGGAATAAGTGGTGGGGGACCACGTGGGGCCCACGAGGTAGGGGCCGCACCCAGCGGGGGTGGGCACGCCCTGGACCCTCGTGGCCAGGTGATGGCTGCCCCTGATGTGTTCTCAGTTCCAGATATTATCAGATATTCTAGAAAAAAATCATATTTCATTTTCGGGGCATTTGGAGAACATCTATTTTCGGGGTAATTTTTTATTGCAAGGATAATTCAGAAAATAGACAGAAAATACTAATTTTACTTTATTTAATCTAAATAACAGAAAGTAAAAGGAGGGTATAGAAGGTTGTGCTTTCTAACTTCATCCATCTCATGCTCATCAAAAGTAATCCACTAACAAGGTTGATCAAGTCTTTTTAACAAACTCTTTCCGAATAACATGAAACCGGAGAATTTTCGAATAACACTAGGTTACCTCAACGGGGATGTGCACATCCCCAACAATAAGAATATCATATTTCTTCTTGACAGTAGGAAGAGGGAATTCAAAACCTCCAATAGTAATCGATGAAATTTTTCCAATATAATTGATACTGTGGACTTGAGGTTGTTTCCTCAGAAAGTGTACCGTGTGCTCATTACCACTAACATGAAAAGTGACATTGCCTTTGTTGCAATCAATAACAGCCCCTGCAGTATTCAAAAAGGGTCTACCGAGGATAATCGGCATACTATCGTCCTCGGGAATATCAAGAATAACAAAGTCCGTTAAAATAGTAACATTTGCAACCACAACAGGCACATCCTCGCAAATACTGACAGGTATAGCAGTTTATTTATCAGCCATTTGCAAATATATTTCAGTAGGTGTCAACTTATTCAGATCAAGTCTACGATATAAAGAGAGAGGCATAACACTAACACCAGCTCCAAGAACACATAAAGCAGTTTCAACATAGTTTCTTTTAATGGAGCATGGTATAGTTGGTACTCCTCGATCTCTAAGTTTCTTTTGTATTCAACCTTTAAAAGTATAATTAGCAAGCATGGTGGAAATTTCAGCTTCCGGTATCTTTCCTTTATTTGTAACAATATCTTTCATATACTTAGCATAACGGTTCATTTTAAGCATATCAGTCAAACGCATACGCAAAAAGATAGGTCTAATCATTTCAGCAAAGTGATCAAAAGCCTCATCATCCTTTTTATTGGATGATCTAGGAGGAAAGGGCATGGGTTTTTGAACCCATGGTTCTCTTTCTTTACCGTGCTTCCTAGCAACGACTCTCTTATCATAACATTGATTCTTTGATTGTGGGTTATCAAGATCAACAACAGGTTCAATTTCTACATCATTGTCATTACTAGGTTGAGCATCAACATGAACATCATCATTAATATTATCACTAGGTTCATGTTCATTACCAGATTGTGTTTTAGCATCAGAATTAGAAATATCATTGGGATTCTCAGGTGTATTAACAACAGATTCACTGGAAGCATGCAAAGTCCTATCATTTTTCTTTTTCTTCTTTTTAGAACGACTAGGTGCATCAACATTAGTTCTCTGAGAATCTTGCTCAACTCTCTTTGGGTGGCCCTTAGGATACAAAGGTTCCTGAGTCATTTTACCCCCTCTAGTCATAACTCTAAGAATATTATCATTTTTCTTATCATTTAATTCATTGAGCAAATCATTCTGGGCTTTAAGTACATGTTCTACTTGAGTGGTAACCATAGAAGCATGTTTACTAATAAGTTTAAGTTCACCTTTAACTCTAGACATGTAATTGTTGGGAATATGCCCTAGAGGCAATAATAAAAGCATTATTATTATATTTTCTTGTTCATGATAATTGTCTTTATTCATGCTATAATTGTGTTATCCGGAAATCGTAATACATGTGTGAATAACAGACATCAACATGTCCCTAGTGAGCCTCTAGTTGACTAGCTCGTTGATCAACAGATAGTCATGGTTTCCTGACTATGGACACTGGATGTCATTGATAACGAGATCACATCATTAGGAGAATGATGTGATGGACAAGACCCAATCCTAAACATAGCACAAGATCGTATAGTTCGTTTGCTAGAGTTTTCCAATGTCAAGTATCTTTTCCTTAGACCATGAGATCGTGTAACTCCCGGATACCGTAGGAGTGCTTTGGGTATGCCAAACGTCACAACGTAACTGGGTGACTATAAAGGTAGACTACGGATATCTCCGAAAGTGTCTGTTGGGTGACATGGATCAAGACTGGGATTTGTCACTCCGTATGACGGAGAGGTATCACTGGGCCCACTCGGTAATGCATCATCATAATGAGCTCAGAGTGACCAAGTGTCTGGTCACGGGATCATGCATTACGGTACGAGTAAAGTGACTTGCCGGTAACGAGATTGAACGAGGTATTGGGATACCGACGATCGAATCTCGGGCAAGTAACATATCGATAGACAAAGGGAATAGCGTACGGGGTTGATAGAATCCTCGACATCATGGTTCATCCGATGAGATCATCGTGGAGCATGTGGGAGCCAACATGGGTATCCAGATCCCGCTGTTGGTTATTGACCAGAGAGTCGTCTCGGTCATGTCTGCTTGTCTCCCGAACCCGTAGGGTCTACACACTTAAGGTTCGGTTACGCTAGGGTTGTAGGGATATGTATATGCAGTAACCCGAATGTTGTTCGGAGTCCCGTATGAGATCCCGGACGTCACGAGGAGTTCCGGAATGGTCCGGAGGTAAAGATTTATATATGGGAAGTCCTGTTTCGGGCATCGGGACAAGTTTCGGGGTTATCGGTATTGTACCGGGACCACCGGAGGGGTCCCGGGGGCCCACCGGGTGGGGCCACCCATCCCCGGGGGCCACATGGGCTGTAGGGGGTGCGCCTTGGCCTGCTTGGGCCAAGGGCACCAGCCCCACAAGGCCCATGCGCCTAGGGTTTCCAAGGGGGAGGAGTCCTACTAGTGGACACAAGGACACGTTCCGCACCAGAGTGGTACGGCAACCCTGTCTTGGAAATCATGTTGTTAGACAACGGTGAACCTTCGAACTATGAAGAAGCGATGGCGGGCCCGGATTCCGACAAATGGCTAGAAGCCATGAAATCCGAGATAGGATCCATGTATGAAAACGAAGTATGGACTTTGACTGACTTGCCCGTTGAACGGCGAGCCATAGAAAATAAATGGATCTTTAAGAAGAAGACAGACGCGGATGGTAATGTGACCATCTATAAAGCTCGGCTTGTCGCTAAGGGTTATCGACAAGTTCAAGGGGTTGACTACGATGAGACTTTCTCACCGGTAGCGAAGCTGAAGTCCGTCCGAATCATGTTAGCAATTGCCGCATTCTATGATTACGAAATATGGCAAATGGACGTCAAAACGGCATTCCTTAATGGTTTCCTTAAGGAAGAATTGTATATGATGCAGCCGGAAGGTTTTGTCGATCCTAAGAATGCTGACAAAGTGTGCAAGCTCCAACGCTCGATTTATGGGCTGGTGCAAGCATCTCGGAGTTGGAACATTCACTTTGATGAGATGATCAAAGCGTTTGGGTTTACACAGACTTATGGAGAAGCCTGCGTTTACAAGAAAGTGAGTGGGAGCTCTGTGGCATTTCTCATATTATATGTAGATGACATACTTTTGATGGGAAATGATATAGAACTCTTGGACAGCATCAAGGCCTACTTGAATAAAAGTTTTTCAATGAAGGACCTTGGAGAAGCTGCTTATATATTAGGCATCAAAATCTATAGAGATAGATCAAGACGCCTCATAGGTCTTTCACAAAGCACATACCTTGATAAGATATTGAAGAAGTTCAATATGGATCAATCCAAGAAAGGGTTCTTGCCTGTGTTACAAGGTATGAAATTGAGCTCAGCTCAATGTCCGACCACGGCAGAAGATATAGAAGAGATGAGCGTCATCCCCTATGCCTCAGCCATAGGTTCTATTATGTATGCCATGCTGTGTACCAGACCTGATGTTAACCTTGCCGTCAGTTTGGTAGGAAGGTACCAAAGTAATCCCGGCAAGGAACACTGGACAGCGGTCAAGAATATCCTGAAGTACCTGAAAAGGACTAAGGAAATGTTTCTCGTTTATGGAGGTGACGAAGAGCTCGTCGTAAAAGGTTACGTCGACGCTAGCTTCGACACAGATCTGGATGACTCTAAGTCACAAACCGGATACGTGTATATTTTGAATGGTAGGGCAGTAAGCTGGTGCAGTTGCAAGCAAAGCATCGTGGCGGGATCTACATGTGAAGCGGAGTACATGGCAGCCTCGGAGGCAGCACATGAAGCAATATGGGTGAAGGAGTTCATCACCGACCTAGGAGTCATACCCAATGCGTCGGGGCCGATCAAGCTCTTCTGTGACAACACTGGAGCTATTGCACTTGCCAAGGAGCCCAGGTTTCACAAGAAGACAAGGCACATCAAGCGTCGCTTCAACTCCATTCGTGAAAATGTTCAAGATGGAGACATAGAGATTTGTAAAGTACATACGGACCTGAATGTAGCAGATCCGTTGACTAAACCTCTCCCTAGAGCAAAACATGATCAACACCAGAATTCCATGGGTGTTTGATTCATCACAATGTAACTAGATTATTGACTCTAGTGCAAGTGGGAGACTGTTGGAAATATGCCCTAGAGGCAATAATAAAAGCATTATTATTATATTTCCTTGTTCATGATAATTGTCTTTATTCATGCTATAATTGTGTTATCCGGAAATCGTAATACTTGTGTGAATAACAGACATCAACATGTCCCTAGTGAGCCTCTAGTTGACTAGCTCGTTGATCAACAGATAGTCATGGTTTCCTGACTATGGACACTGGATGTCATTGATAACGAGATCACATCATTGGGAGAATGATGTGATGGACAAGACCCAATCCTAAACATAGCACAAGATCGTATAGTTCGTTTGCTAGAGTTTTCCAATGTCAAGTATCTTTTCCTTAGACCATGAGATCGTGTAACTCCCGGATACCGTAGGAGTGCTTTGGGTATGCCAAACGTCACAACGTAACTGGGTGACTATAAAGGTAGACTACGGGTATCTCCGAAAGTGTCTGTTGGGTGACATGGATCAAGACTGGGATTTGTCACTCCGTATGACGGAGAGGTATCACTGGGCCCACTTGGTAATGCATCATCATAATGAGCTCAGAGTGACCAAGTGTCTGGTCACGGGATCATGCATTACGGTACGAGTAAAGTGACTTGCCGGTAACGAGATTGAACGAGGTATTGGGATACCGACGATCGAATCTCGGGCAAGTAACATATCGATAGACAAAGGGAATAGCGTACGGGGTTGATAGAATCCTCGACATCGTGGTTCATCCGATGAGATCATCGTGGAGCATGTGGGAGCCAACATGGGTATCCAGATACCGCTGTTGGTTATTGACCGGAGAGTCGTCTCGGTCATGTCTGCTTGTCTACCGAACCCGTAGGGTCTACACACTTAAGGCTCAGTTACGCTAGGGTTGTAGGGATATGTATATGCAGTAACCTGAATGTTGTTCGGAGTCCCGGATGAGATCCCGGACGTCACGAGGAGTTCCAGAATGGTCCGGAGGTAAAGATTTATATATGGGAAGTCCTGTTTCGGGCATCGGGACAAGTTTCGGGGTTATCGGTATTGTACCGGGACCACCGGAAGGGTCCCGGGGGTCCACTGGGTGGGTCCACCTGTCCCGGGGGGCCACATGGGCTGTAGGGGGTGCGCCTTGGCCTACATGGGCCAAGGGCACCAGCCCCACATAGGCCCATGCGCCTAGGGTTTGAGGGGGAAAGAGTCCTAGGAGGGGAAGGCACCTCCTAGGTGCCTTGGAGGGGAGGGAAACCCCCCTTGAACGCCGCACCCCATAGGAGATTGGATCTCCTAGGGCCGGCCAACCCCCCTTGGCCCTCCTATATATAGTGGGGGAGAGGAGGGACTTCATACCTGAACGCCTTGGCCTTTGGTTGCCTCCTTCTCCCTCCCCAACACCTCCTCCACCTCCATAGTGCTTAGCGAAGCTCTGCCGGAGTACTGCAGCTCCATCAACACCACGCCGTCGTGCTGCTGCTGGTGCCATCTCCCTCAACCTCTCCTCCCTCCCTTGCTGGATCAAGAAGGAGGAGACGTGGCTGTTCCGTACGTGTGTTGAACGCGGAGGTGCCGTCCGTTCGGCGCTGGTCATCGGTGATTTGGATCACGTCGAGTACGACTACATCATCACCGTTCTTTTGAACGCTTCCGCTCGCGATCTACAAAGGTATGTAGATGCATCTAATCACTCGTTGCTAGATGAACTCCTAGATGATCTTGGTGAAACGAGTAGAATTTTTTTTGTTTTCTGCAACGTTCTCCAACAGTGGCATCATGAGCTAGGTCTATGCGTAGTTCTTCTTGCACGAGTAGAACACAATTTGTTGTGGGCGTAGATTTGTCAACTTTCTTGCCGTTACTAGTCCTTTCTTGCTTCAGCGGTATTGTAGGATGAAGCGGCCCGGACCAACCTTACACGTACGCTTACGTGAGACCGGTTCCACCGACTAACATGCACTAGTTGCATAAGGTGGCTGGCGGGTGTCTGTCTCTCCCACTTTAGTTGGAGCGGAATCGATGAACAGGGTCCTTATGAAGGGTAAATAGAAGTTGACAAATCACGTTGTGGCTTTAACGTAGGTAAGAAGACGTTCTTGCTAGAACCCTAATTCAGCCACGTAAAACTTGCAACAACAATTAGAGGACGTCTAACTTGTTTTTGCAGCAAGTGGTATGTGATATGATATGGCCAAAGTTGTGATGAATGATGAATGATCTATATGTGATGTATGAGATGTTCATGCTATTGTAATAGGATTGACGACTTGCATGTCGATGAGTATGACAACCGGCAGGAGCCATAGGAGTTGTCTTTATTCTTTTATATGACCTGCGTGTCATCAAGAAACGCCATGTAAATTACTTTACTTTATTGCTAAACGCGTTAGCCATAGTAGTAGAAGTAATGGTTGGTGAGCAACTTCATGGAGACACGATGATGGAGATCATGATGATGGAGATCACGGTGTCAAGCCAGTGACAAGATGATCATGGAGCCCCAAGATGGAGATCAAAGGAGCTATGTGATATTGGCCATATCATGTCACATTTATTATTTGATTGCATGTGATGTTTATCATGTTTTGCATCTTGTTTACTTAGAACGACGGTAGTAAATAAGATGATCCCTCACAATAAATTCAAGAAGTGTTCCCCCTAACTGTGCACCGTTGCGACAGTTCACTGTTTCAAAACACCACGTGATGATCGGGTGTTTTATTCAGATGTTCACATACAACGGGTGTAAGACAGATTTACACATGCAAACACTTAGGTTGACTTGACGAGCCTAGCATGTACAGACATGGCCTCGGAACACAGAAGACCGAAAGGTCGAGCATGAGTCGTATAGAAGATACGATCAACATGAAGATGTTCACCGATGTTGACTAGTCCGTCTCACGTGATGATCGGACACGGTCTAGTTTAACTCGGATCATGTAATACTTAGATGACTAGAGGGATGTCTAATCTAAGTGGGAGTTCACTAATAATTTGATTAGTAGAACTTAATTATCATGAACTTAGTCTAAAATCTTTGCAATATGTCTTGTAGATCAAATGGCCAACGTAGTCCTCAACTTCAACGCGTTCCTAGAGAAAACTAAGCTGAAAGACGATGGCAGCAACTATACGGACTGGGTCCGGAACCTGAGGATCATCCTCATAGCTGCCAAGAAAGATTATGTCCTACAAGCACCGCTTGGTGACGCACCCGTTCTCCCTGCGGAACAAGACGTTATGAACGCTTGGCAGGCACGTTCCGATGACTACTCCCTCGTTCAGTGCGGCATGCTTTATAGCCTAGAGCCGGGGCTCCAAAAGCGTTTTGAGAGACATGGAGCATATGAGATGTTCGAAGAGCTGAAAATGGTTTTCCAAGCTCATGCCCGGGTCGAGAGATATGAAGTCTCCGACAAATTCTTCAGCTGTAAGATGGAGGAAAACAGTTCTGTCAGTGAGCACATACTCACTATGTCTGGGTTGCATAACCGCTTGACTCAGCTGGGAGTTAATCTCCCGGATGATGCGGTCATTGACAGAATCCTCCAGTCGCTTCCACCAAGCTACAAGAGCTTTGTGATGAACTTCAATATGCAGGGGATGGAAAAGACCATTCCTGAAGTATTTGCTATGCTGAAATCAGCAGAGGTAGAAGTCAAGAAGGAACATCAAGTGTTGATGGTCAATAAAACCACTAAGTTCAAGAAAGGCAAGGGTAAAAAGAACTTCAAGAAGGACGGCAAGGAGGTTGCCGCGCCCGGCAAGCAAGCTGCCGGGAAGAAGCCAAAGAATGGACCCAAGCCCGAGACTGAGTGCTTTTATTGCAAGGGAAGCGGTCACTGGAAGCGGAACTGCCCTAAGTACTTAGCGGATAAGAAGGCCGGCAAAACAAAAGGTATATGTGATATACATGTAATTGATGTGTACCTTACTAGTGCCCGTAGTGGCTCCTGGGTATTTGATACCGGTGCAGTTGCTCACATTTGTAACTCAAAGCAGGGGCTGCGGAATAAGCGGAAACTGGCAAAGGACGAGGTGACGATGCGCGTCGGGAATGGTTCCAAGGTTAATGTGATCGCCGTCGGCACGCTACCTCTGCATCTCCCTTCGGGATTAGTTTTAAACCTTAATAATTGTTATTTAGTGCCAGCTTTGAGCATGAACATTGTATCGGGATCTCGTTTAATTTGAGATGGCTACTCTTTTAAATCTGAGAATAATGGTTGTTCCATTTTTATGAGAGATATGTTTTATGGTCATGCTCCTATGGTGATTGGTTTATTCTTTATGAATCTCGAACGTGATGCTACACATGTTCATAACGTGAGTACCAAAAGAAGTAAGGTTGATAATGATAGTCCCACATACTTGTGGCACTGCCGCCTTGGTCACATAGGTGTCAAACGCATGAAGAAGCTCCATGCTGATGGACTTTTAGAGTCTCTTGATTATGAATCATTTGACACGTGCGAACCATGCCTTATGGGTAAAATGACCAAGACTCCGTTCTCAGGAACAATGGAGCGAGCAACCGACTTATTGGAAATCATACATACTGATGTGTGCGGTCCGATGAGTGTTGAGGCTCGCGGTGGCTATCGTTATGTTCTCACCCTCACTGATGATTTAAGTAAGTATGAGTATATCTACTTAATGAAACACAAGTCTGAAACCTTTGAAAAGTTCAAGGAATTTCAGAGTGAGGTTGAAAATCAACGTGACAGGAAAATCAAGTTTCTACGATCAGATCGTGGAGGAGAATACTTGAGTCACGAGTTTGGGGCACACTTAAGAAAATGTGGAATAGTTTCACAACTCACGCCGCCTGGAACACCTCAGCGTAATGGTGTGTCCGAACGTCGTAATCGCACTCTGTTAGATATGGTGCGATCTATGATGTCTCTTACCGATTTACCGCTTTCTTTTTGGGGCTATGCTTTAGAGACTGCCGCATTCACTTTAAATAGGGCTCCGTCGAAATCCGTTGAGACGACACCGTATGAATTATGGTTTGGGAAGAAACCTAAGCTGTCGTTTCTAAAAGTTTGGGGATGCGATGCTTATGTCAAGAAACTACAACCTGAAAAGCTCGAACCCAAATCGGAAAAATGCGTCTTCATAGGATACCCAAAAGAAACTATTGGGTACACCTTCTACCTCAGATCCGAAGGCAAGATCTTTGTTGCCAAGAATGGGTCCTTTCTGGAGAAAGAGTTTCTCTCGAAAGAAGTAAGTGGGAGGAAAGTAGAGCTTGATGAAGTATTACCTCTTGAACCGGAAAATGGCGCGACTCAAGAAAATGTTCCTGAGGTGCCTGCACCGACTAGAGAGGAAGTTAATGAAAATGATCAAGATACTTCTGATCAAGCTCCTACTGAAATTCGAAGGTCCACAAGGACACGTTCCGCACCAGAGTGGTACGGCAACCCTGTCTTGGAAATCATGCTGTTAGACAACGGTGAACCTTCGAACTATGAAGAAGCGATGGCGGGCCCGGATTCCGACAAATGGCTAGAAGCCATGAAATCCGAGATAGGATCCATGTATGAAAACAAAGTATGGACTTTGACTGACTTGCCCATTGAGCGGCGAGCCATAGAAAATAAATGGATCTTTAAGAGGAAGACAGACGCGGATGGTAATGTGACCATCTATAAAGCTCGGCTTGTCGCTAAGGGTTATCGACAAGTTCAAGGGGTTGACTACGATGAGACTTTCTCACCGGTAGCGAAGCTGAAGTCCGTCCGAATCATGTTAGCAATTGCCGCATTCTATGATTACGAAAAATGGCAAATGGACGTCAAAACGGCATTCCTTAATGGTTTCCTTAAGGAAGAATTGTATATGATGCAGCCGGAAGGTTTTGTCGATCCTAAGAATGCTGACAAAGTGTGCAAGCTCCAACGCTCGATTTATGGGCTGGTGCAAGCATCTCGGAGTTGGAACATTCGCTTTGATGAGCTGATCAAAGCGTTTGGGTTTACACAGACTTATGGAGAAGCCTGCGTTTACAAGAAAGTGAGTGGGAGCTCTGTAGCATTTCTCATATTATATGTAGATGACATACTTTTGATGGGAAATGATATAGAACTCTTGGACAGCATCAAGGCCTACTTGAATAAAAGTTTTTCAATGAAGGACCTTGGAGAAGCTGCTTATATATTAGGCATCAAAATCTATAGAGATAGATCGAGACGCCTCATAGGTCTTTCACAAAGCACATACCTTGATAAGATATTGAAGAAGTTCAATATGGATCAATCCAAGAAGGGGTTCTTGCCTGTGTTGCAAGGTATGAAATTGAGCTCAGCTCAATGTCCGACCACGGCAGAAGATATAGAAGAGATGAGCGTCATCCCCTATGCCTCAGCCATAGGTTCTATTATGTATGCCATGATGTGTACCAGACCTGATGTTAACCTTGCCGTCAGTTTGGTAGGAAGGTACCAAAGTAATCCCGGCAAGGAACACTGGACAGCGGTCAAGAATATCCTGAAGTACCTGAAAAGGACTAAGGAAATGTTTCTCGTTTATGGAGGTGACGAAGAGCTCGTCGTAAAGGGTTACGTCGACGCTAGCTTCGACACAGATCTGGATGACTCTAAGTCACAAACCGGATACGTGTATATTTTGAATGGTGGGGCAGTAAGCTGGTGCAGTTGCAAGCAAAGCGTCGTGGCGGGATCTACATGTGAAGCGGAGTACATGGCAGCCTCGAAGGCAGCACATGAAGCAATATGGGTGAAGGAGTTCATCACCGACCTAGGAGTCATACCCAATGCGTCGGGGCCGATCAAGCTCTTCTGTGACAACACTGGAGCTATTGCACTTGCCAAGGAGCCCAGGTTTCACAAGAAGACAAGGCACATCAAGCGTCGCTTCAACTCCATTCGTGAAAATGTTCAAGATGGAGACATAGAGATTTGTAAAGTATATACGGACCTGAATGTAGCAGATCCGTTGACTAAACCTCTCCCTAGAGCAAAACATGATCAACACCAGAATTCCATGGGTGTTCGATTCATCACAATGTAACTAGATTATTGACTCTAGTGCAAGTGGGAGACTATTGGAAATATGCCCTAGAGGCAATAATAAAAGCATTATTATTATATTTCCTTGTTCATGATAATTGTCTTTATTCATGCTATAATTGTGTTATCCGGAAATCGTAATACATGTGTGAATAACAGACATCAACATGTCCCTAGTGAGCCTCTAGTTGACTAGCTCGTTGATCAACAGATAGTCATGGTTTCCTGATTATGGACACTGGATGTCATTGATAACGAGATCACATCATTAGGAGAATGATGTGATGGACAAGACCCAATCCTAAACATAGCACAAGATCGTATAGTTCGTTTGCTAGAGTTTTCCAATGTCAAGTATCTTTTCCTTAGACCATGAGATCGTGTAACTCCCGGATACCGTAGGAGTGCTTTGGGTATGCCAAACGTCACAACGTAACTGGGTGACTATAAAGGTAGACTACGGGTATCTCCGAAAGTGTCTGTTGGGTGACATGGATCAAGACTGGGATTTGTCACTCCGTATGACGGAGAGGTATCACTGGGCCCACTCGGTAATGCATCATCATAATGAGCTCAGAGTGACCAAGTGTCTGGTCACGGGATCATGCATTACGGTAAGAGTAAAGTGACTTGCCGGTAACGAGATTGAACGAGGTATTGGGATACCGACGATCCAATCTCGGGCAAGTAACATATCGATAGACAAAGGGAATAGCGTACGGGGTTGATAGAATCCTCGACATCGTGGTTCATCCGATGAGATCATCGTGGAGCATGTGGGAGCCAACATGGGTATCCAGATCCCGCTGTTGGTTATTGACCGGAGAGTCGTCTCGGTCATGTCTGCTTGTCTCCCGAACCCGTAGGGTCTACACACTTAAGGGTCAGTTACGCTAGGGTTGTAGGGATATGTATATGCAGTAACCCGAATGTTGTTCGGAGTCCCGGATGAGATCCCGGACGTCACGAGGAGTTCCGGAATGGTCCGGAGGTAAAGATTTATATATGGGAAGTCCTGTTTCGGGCATCGGGACAAGTTTCGGGGTTATCGGTATTGTACCGGGACCACCGGAAGGGTCCCGGGGTCCACCGGGTGGGTCCACCTGTCCCGGGGGGCCACATGGGCTGTAGGGGGTGCGCCTTGGCCTACATGGGCCAAGGGCACCAGCCCCACATAGGCCCATGCGCCTAGGGTTTGAGGGGGAAAGAGTCCTAGGAGGGGAAGGCACCTCCTAGGTGCCTTGGGGGGGAGGGAAACCCCCCTTGGCCGCCGCACCCCCTCGGAGATTGGATCTCCTAGGGCCGGCCAACCCCCCTTGGCCCTCCTATATATAGTGGGGGAGAGGAGGGACTTCATACCTGAACGCCTTGGCCTTTGGTTGCCTCCTTCTCCCTCCCCAACACCTCCTCCACCTCCATAGTGCTTAGCGAAGCTCTGCCGGAGTACTGCAGCTCCATCAACACCACGCCGTCGTGCTGCTGCTGGTGCCATCTCCCTCAACCTCTCCTCCCTCCCTTGCTGGATCAATAAGGAGGAGACGTGGCTGTTCCGTACGTGTGTTGAACGCGGAGGTGCCGTCCGTTCGGCGCTGGTCATCGGTGATTTGGATCACGTCGAGTACGACTACATCATCACCGTTCTTTTGAACGCTTCCGCTCGCGATCTACAAAGGTATGTAGATGCATCTAATCACTCGTTGCTAGATGAACTCCTAGATGATCTTGGTGAAACGAGTAGAAATTTTTTTGTTTTCTGCAACGTTCTCCAACAGTAATCACTCAAGTATTCAATCATATAAGCATTACGTTTCAATTGTCTACCAACATAAGCATTGGAGTTTTCGTGTTTAACAATAAAATTATCAAACTCATCTAAGCATTGGCTAGCAAACTTAGTAGACGGGATTTCATCTTTATCATATCTATAGAGAGAATTTACCTTTACTACCTGTGTCGGGTTATCAAGATCATGTATTTCCTCAATAGGTGGTAAGTTCTTAACATCTTCAGCTTTAATACCCTTTTCTTTCATAGATTTCTTTGCCTCTTGCATATCTTCAGGACTGAGAAATAGAATACCCTTTTCTTCGGAGTTGGCTTAGGAGTTGGTTCAGGAAGTGACCAATTATTTTCATTAGTCAACATATTATTCAATAGCAATTCAGCTTGATCAACTGTTCTTTTCCTAAAAACACAACCATCACAACTATCCAGGTGGTCTCTGGAAGCATCAGCTAGTCCATTATAAAAGATATCAAGTATTTCATTTTTCTTGAGAGGATGATCAGGCAAAGCATTAAGTAATTGGAGAAGCGCCCCCAAGCTTGTGGGAGACTCTCTTCTTAAATTTGCACAAAGTTATATATTTCCCTTAAAGCAGCTTGTTTCTTATGAGCGGGGAAATATTTAGCAGAGAAGAAATAAATCATATCTTGGGGACTACGCACACAACCAGGATCAAGAGAATTAAACCATGTTTTAACATCACACTTTAATGAGAATGGAAATAATTTAAGGATATAGTACTAACGAGTTTTCTCATCATTAGTGAACAGGGTGGCTATATCATTTAATTTAGTAAGATGTGCCACAACAGTTTCAGATTCATAGCCATAAAAAGGATCAGATTCAACTAAAGTAATTATCTCAGGGTCGACAGAGAAATCATAATCCTTATCGGAAATACAGATAGGTGATGTAGCAAAAGCAAGGTCATATTTCATTGTAGCATTCAAAGATTTTTCTTTCAGCTTAGCTAATAATTTCTTAAGATCATATCTATCATTACAAGCAAGAAAATATCTAGTGGTTTCTTCATCAATAACATAACCCTCAGGCACTATAGGCAATTCATATCTAGGGGGATAATCTTCATATCACTTTCATCAATATTATCAGTTTCAATAATTTCATTCTCTCTAGCCCTAGCAAGTTGTTCATCAAGAAATTCACCTAATGGGATAGTAGTATCAAGCATAGAAGTAGTTTCATCATAGGTATCATGCATAGCAGAGGTGGCATAATCAATAACGTGCGACCTATCAGATCAATAGCATGTGTAGGTGTCGCAAATTTACTCATAACAGAAGGTGAATCAAGTGCAGAGCTACATGGCAGTTCCTTACCTCCCATCGTAGTTGAGGGAAAAATCTTAGTTCTTTCGTCTTTCAAGTTCCTCATAGTGATCAAAAGATATAAATCCCAAGTGACTCAAAGAATAGTGCTATGCTCCCTGGCAACAGCGCCAGAAAATAGTCTTGATAACCCACAACTATAGGGGATCGCAACAGTTTTCGAGGGTAGAGTATTCAACCCAAATTTATTGATTCGACACTAGGGGAGCCAAAGAATATTCTCAAGTATTAGCAGCTAAGTTGTCAATTCAACCACACCTGGATAACTAAATATCTGCAGCAAAGTATTTAGTAGCAAAGTAGCATGGAAGTAACGGTAAGAGTGGCAAAAGTAACAGTAGCAGTTTTGTAGTAATTGTAACAGTGGCAATGGAAAAGTAACTAAGCAAAGATCAATATGTGAAAAGCTCGTAGGCAATGGATCAGTGATGGATAATTATATCGGATGCGATTCCTCATGCAATAGTTATAACATAGGGTGACACAGAACTAACTCCAGTGCATCAATGTGACGTAGGCATGTATTCCGAATATAGTCGTACGTGCTTATGGAAAAGAACTTGCATGACATCTTTTGTCCTACCCTCCCGTGGCAGCGGGGTCCTATTGGAAACTAAGGGATATTAAGGCCTCCTTTTAATAGAGTACCGGACCAAAGCATTAACACTTAGTGAATACATGAACTCCTCAAACTACGGTCATCACCGGTAAGTATCTCAATTATTGTCACTTCGGGGTTAATGGATCATAACACATAATAGGTGACTAATGACATGCAAAATAGGATCAAGAACTCACATATATTCATGAAAACATAATAGGTTCAGATCTGAACTCATGGCACTCGGGCCCTAGTGACAAGCATTAAGCATAGCAAAGTCATAGCAACATCAATCTAAGAACATAATGGATACTAGGGATCAAACCCTAACAAAACTAACTCGATTACATGATAAATATCATCCAACCCATCACCGTCCAGTAAGGCTACGATGGAATTACTCAAGCACCGCGGTGAGCATCATGAAATTGGTGATGGAGGAAGGTTGATTATGACGACGAAGACGGATTCCCTTCTCCGGAGCCACAAACGGACTCCAGATCAGCCCTCTCGGGAGATTTTAGGGCTTGGCGGCGGCTCCGTATTATAAAACGTGATGAATCCTTCTCTGTGATTTTTTTTCTCCACGAACATGAATATATGGAGTTGGATTTGAGGTCGGTGAAGCACCATGGGGCCCATGAGGCAGGGGGCGCCCCTGGGAGCGAGGGGGGGGGGGGTAGGCGCTCCCCCACCCTCATGGATAGGGTGTGGGCCCATTGGCCTTGATTCTTTCGCCTATATTTTTTATTAATTCCAAAAATATTCTCCGTGAAGTTTCAGGTCAGTCCAAGAACTTTTATTTCTGCACAAAAATAACACCATGGCAATTCTGCTGAAAACAACGTCCGTCCGGGTTAGTTTCATTCAAATCATGCAAGTTAGAGTCCAAAACAAGGGCAAACATGTTTGGGAAAGTAGATATGATGGAGACGTATCACCACGTCCATGCTCGCCTCTCCCTGGTGGCAATCTCTCGACCCAGAACTCACGCTGGCCATGGCGAACGCAAGGGAATGATGATGAATGACTTGTTTTTTTTTGAGTTTTTGTGGATGAGGAGTTGAGGAGGAATGCACAGTCATCTTGGAGTAGTATTATTTATAACCGCGTAGTAATACGCTCCTAAGTAGGAAACCGTTTAGGTTTTGATCGGTGTGAACAGGTTTGCTATTTGGAATGTGACGGGACGCAACTTCCCTTTTCTTCTAAAAAAATTGTGATGGGACGCATGCCCAAACTTTACTGACGGTTATAAGTGCGGCACTATTCCCGGAAGGCGTAACATGGGCACGTACGCCTTCTCGGCCGCGTACGTGGCGTTTGCACCATAGGGTGCACCACAATAGGCAATGTCAGCATACGTCTTGTTCCAACAAGCGTGCACGCTCGTTATTACCATCGCGCATGCTTGTTTTACTTAGAATGGGTGTGCCCGTCTAGCGCACACAAGTTGATCTATCTAGCTGTTTCAGTTTGTTGTGGCTAATCGCAACCAGTTCATCCATGTGAAGTGTATGCCATCAATCGCAGATAGTTTGATCTGGCTTACCCGTTTCTGTTATGTTGCCTAATCGCAAACAGTTAATCCTTCTGAAGCGTATGCCCTCAATCACAAACCCCTTGATTTGGCTGTCCGTTTCTTTTGTGTTGCCTAATCAGAAACAGTTCATCCGAGTGAACTGCATGCTGTATATCGCACACACCTTCATTTGGCTGCCCATTTCTTTTGTGTTGCCTAATCACAAACAGTTCATCCGAGTGAACCGTATGCTATGTATCACACACGCCTTCATCTCGCTGCCCGTTTCTTTTGTTCCTCCTCACCGCAAATAGTTAAATGAATTGAACCGTATGCCCTTCATCGCACACGCAACTAAAATCTAAATCGTGTTTTATGCATCCTCCATCGCAAACGTTTTCACCTTTTTTGACGGTTTTCATACACCACCGTTTGCGATTATTGCATCGCACATAGTTTCTCGAAGGGTCTCTGATCGTAGTATCATGTTAGCAGCATCCTGCAGTAGTGTATGAACATAAATTCGATGTCCAGACATCACAATATGTCAGTGTTTTTCGATCTATTATTCAACATGTCAATACAAAAGAATTGGAACAATTAATATGTAGTACCAAAAACATCTGGATATTGCTTTTGATGGGGAACGTTGCAGAAAATTAAAATTTTTCCTACGGTTTCACCAAGATCCATCTATGAGTTCCTCTAAGCAACGAGTCTAGGGAGAGAGTTTGCATCTACATACCACTTGTAGATCGCGTGCGGAAGCTTGCAAGGTGATGATGTAGTCGTACTCGACGTGATCCAAATCACCGATGACCAGCGCCGAACGGACGGCACCTCCGCGTTCAACAAACGTACGGGACGGGAGACGTCTCCTCCTTCTTGATCCAGCAAGGGGGAAGGAGAGGTTGATGAAGATCCAGCAGCACGATGGCGTGGTGGTGGATGCAGGGCGTCACAGCAGCAGGGCTTCGCCGAGACTACGAGGGAGAGACGTAACGGGGGAGGTGGAGGCTCCAGGGGCTGGTGTATGAAGTCCCTCCTCTCCCCCACTATATATAGGGGTGCCAGGGGGGGCGCCGGCCCTAGTAGATGAGATCTACTAGGGGGGGCGGCGGCCTAGGGGAGGTTTCCCTCCCCCCCAAGGCACCTAGGGGTGCCTTCCACCACTAGGACTCCTCCTAGGGGGAAACCCTAGGCGCATGGGCCTATAGGGGCTGGTGCCCTTGGCCCATGATGGCCAAGGCGCACCCCCTACAGCCCATGTGGCCCCCCGGGACAGGTGGCCCCACCCGGTGGACCCCCGGGACCCTTCCGGTGGTCCCGGTACAATACCGATAACCCCGAAACTTGTCCCGATGCCCGAAACAACACTTCCTATATATAATTCTTTACCTCCGGACCATTCCGGAACTCCTCGTCACGTCCGGGATCTCATCCGGGACTCCGAACAACATTCGGGTTTCTGCATATACATATCTTCATAACCCTAGCGTCACCGAACCTTAAGTGTGTAGACCCTACGGGTTCGGGAGACATGCAGACATGACCGAGACGCTCTCAGTCAATAACCATCAGCGGGATCTGGATACCCATGATGGCTCCCACATGCTCCTCGATGTTGTCATCGGATGAACCACTATGTCGAGGATTCGATCAAACCCTGTATGCAATTCCCTTTGTCAATCGGTACGTTACTTGCCCGAGACTCGATCGTCGGTATCCCAATACCTTGTTCAGTCTCGTTACCGGCAAGTCACTTTACTCGTACCGTAATGCATGATCCCGTGTCCAACACCTTGGTCACATTGAGCTCATTATGATGATGCATTACCGAGTGGGCCCAGAGATACCTGTCCGTCATACGGAGTGACAAATCCCAGTCTCGATCCGTGTCAACCCAACAGCTACTTTCGGAGATACCTGTAATGCACCTTTACAGTCACCTAGTTACGTTGTGACGTTTGATACACCCAAGGCACTCTTATGGTATCCGGGAGTTACACGATCTCATGGTCGAAGGAAGAGATACTTGACACTTGCAAAGCTCTAGCAAAACGAACTATACGATCTTTTATGCTATGCTTAGGATTGGGTCTTGTCCATCACATCATTCTCCTAATGATGTGATCCCGTTATCAACGACATCCAATGTCCATAGTCAGGAAACCATGACTATCTGTTGAGCACAACGAGCTGGTCAACTAGAGGCTTACCAGGGACATAGTGTGGTCTAAGTATTCACACGTGTATTACGATTTCCGGATAATACAGTTATAGCATGAATAAAAGACAATTATCATGAACAATGAAATATAATAATACTTTTATTATTGCCTCTAGGGCATATTTCCAACAGTCTCCCACTTGCACTAGAGTCACCAATCTAGTTACATTGTGATGAATCGAACACCCATAGAGTTCTGGTGTTGATCATGTTTTGCACGCGAGAGAGGTTTAGTCAGCGGATCTGCGACATTCAGATCCGTGTGCACTTTGCAAATCTCTATGTCTCCATCTTGAACATTTTCACGGATGGAGTTGAAACGACGCTTGATGTGCCTGGTCTTCTTGTGAAACCTGGGCTCCTTTGCGAGGGCAATAGCTCCAGTGTTGTCACAGAAGAGTTTGATCGGCCCCGACGCATTGGGTATGACTCCTAGGTCGGTGATGAACTCCTTCACCCAAATCGCTTCATGTGCTGCCTCCGAGGCTGCCATGTACTCCGCTTCACACGTAGATCCCGCCACGACGCTCTGCTTGCAGCTGCACCAGCTTACTGCTCCACCATTCAACATATACACATATCCGGTTTGTGACTTAGAGTCATCCAGATCTGAGTCGAAGCTAGCGTCGACGTAACCTTTTACGACGAGCTCTTCGTCTCCTCCATAAACGAGAAACATGTCCTTTGTCCTTTTCAGGTACTTCAGGATATTCTTGACCGCTGTCCAGTGTTCCTTGCCGGGATTACTTTGGTATCTTGCTACCAAACTTACGGCAAGGTTTACATCGGGTCTGGTACACAGCATGGCATACATAATAGATCCTATGGCTGAAGCATAGGGGATGACACTCATCTCTTCTTTATCTTTTGCCGTGGTCGGTGACTGAGCTGAGCTCAGTCTCATACCTTGTAACATAGGCAAGAACCCCTTCTTGGACTGATCCATTCTGAATCTCTTCAAAATCTTATCAAGGTATGTGCTTTGTGAAAGACCTATGAGGCGTCTCGATCTATCTCTATAGATCTTGATGCCTAATATATAAGCAGCTTCTCCAAGGTCCTTCATTGAAAAACACTTATTCAAGTAGGCCTTGATGCTGTCCAGAAATTCTATATTATTTCCCATCAGGAGTATGTCATCTACATATAATATGAGAAATGCTACAGAGCTCCCACTCACTTTCTTGTAAACGCAGGCTTCTCCATAAGTCTGCATAAACCCAAACGCTTTGATCATCTCATCAAAGCGAATGTTCCAACTCCGAGATGCTTGCACCAGTCCATAAATGGATCGCTGGAGCTTGCATACTTTGTTAGCGTTCCGAGGATCGACAAAACCTTCCGGCTACATCATATACAGTTCTTCCTTAAGATGCCCGTTAAGGAATGCTGTTTTGACGTCCATCTGCCATATCTCATAATCATAGTATGCGGCAATTGCTAACATGATTCGGACGGACTTTAGCTTCGCTACGGGAGAGAATGTCTCGTCGTAGTCAATCCCTTGAACCTGTCGATAACCCTTAGCGACAAGTCGAGCTTTATAGATGGTAACATTACCATCCGCGTCCGTCTTCTTCTTAAAGATCCATTTGTTTTCTATCGCTCGCCGATCATCGGGCAAGTCTGTCAAAGTCCATACTTTGTTTTCATACATGGATTCTATCTCGGATTTCATGGCTTCAAGCCATTTGTTGGAATCCGGGCCCGCCGTTGCTTCTTCATAGTTCGAAGGTTCATTGTTGTTTAACAACATGATTTCCAGGACAGGGTTGCCGTACCACTCTTGTGCGGAACGTGTCCTTGTGGACCTACGAAGTTCAGCAGTAACTTGATCCGAAGTGCCTTGATCATTATCATGGTTTTCCTCTTCAGTTGGTGTGGGCATCACAGGAACGGTTTCCTGTGCTACGTCACTATCCCGCTCAAGAGGTAGTACTTCATCGAGTTCTACTTTCCTCCCACTTACTTCTTTCGAGAGAAACTCTTTTTCCAGAAAGCATCCGTTCTTGGCAACAAAGATCTTGCCTTCGGATCTTAAGTAGAAGGTATACCCTACAGTTTCCTTAGGGTATCCTATGAATACGCATTTTTCCGACTTGGGTTCGAGCTTTTCAGGTTGAAGTTTCTTGACATAAGCTTCGCATCCCCAAACTTTTAGAAACGACAGCTTAGGTTTCTTTCCAAACCATAATTCATACGGTGTCATCTCAACGGATTTAGACGGTGCCCTATTTAAAGTGAATGTAGCTGTCTCTAGAGTGTATCCCCAAAATGATAGCGGTAAATCGGTAAGAGACATCATAGACCGCACCATATCCACTAGAGTGCGATTACGACGTTCGGACACACCGTTTCGCTGAGGTGTTCCAGGCGGCGTGAGCTGTGAAACGATTCCACATTTCTTTAAGTGTGTACCAAATTCGTGACTTAAGTATTCTCCTCCACGATCTGATCGTAAGAATTTTATCTTTCGGTCACGTTGATTCTCCACCTCATTCTGAAATTCCTTGAACTTTTCAAAGGTCTCAAACTTGTGTTTCATTAAGTAGACATACCCATATCTACTCAAGTCATCTGTGAGAGTGAGAACATAACGATATCCTCCGCGAGCCTCAACGCTCATTGGACCGCACACATCGGTATGTATGATTTCCAACAAGTTGGTTGCTCGCTCCATTGTTCCGGAGAACGGAGTCTTGGTCATTTTGCCCAAGAGGCATGGTTCGCACGTGTCAAATGATTCATAATCAAGAGACTCTAAAAGTCCATCGGCATGGAGCTTCTTCATGCGCTTGACACCAATGTGACCAAGGCGGCAGTGCCACAAGTATGTGGGACTATCGTTATCAACTTTAAATCTTTTGGCATCTACACTATGAACATGTGTAATATTACGCTCAAGATTCATTAAGAATAAACCATTGACCATCGGAGCATGACCATAAAACATATCTCTCATATAAATCGAACAACCATTATTCTCAGACTTAAATGAGTAGCCATCTCGTATTAAACGAGATCCTGATACAATGTTCATGCTCAAACTTGGCACTAAATAACAATTATTAAGGTTCAAAACTAATCCCGTAGGTAAATGTAGAGGTAGCGTGCCGACGGCGATCACATCGACTCTGGAACCATTCCCGACGCGCATCGTCACCTCGTCCTTTGCCAGTCTCCATTTATTCCGCAGCTCCTGCTGTGAGTTACAAATATGAGCAACGGCACCGGTATCAAATACCCAGGAGTTACTACGATTACTGGTAAGGTACACATCAATCACATGTATATCAAATATACCTTTGGTGTTGCCGGCCTTCTTATCCGCTAAGTATTTGGGGCAGTTCCGCTTCCAGTGACCCTTACCCTTGCAATAAAAGCACTCAGTCTCAGGCTTGGGTCCATTCTTTGACTTCTTCCCGGTAACTGGCTTACCAGGCGCGGCAACATCTTTGCCGTCCTTCTTGAAGTTCTTCTTACCCTTGCCCTTCTTGAACTTAGTGGTCTTATTGACCATCAACACTTGATGTTCTTTCTTGATTTCAGCCTCTGCTGACTTCAGCATCGAGAACACTTCAGGAATGGTCTTTTCCATTCCCTGCATGTTGTAGTTCATCACAAAGCTCTTGTAGCTTGGTGGGAGCGACTGGAGGATTCTGTCAATGACCGCCTCATCTGGGAGGTTAATGTTCAGCTGGGTCATACGGTTGTGCAACCCAGACATCTTCAGGATGTGCTCACTGACAGAACTGTTCTCCTCCATCTTACAACTGTAGAACTTGTCGGAGACATCATATCTCTCGACCCGGGCATGAGCTTGGAAAACTAGTTTCAGCTCTTCGAACATCTCATATGCTCCGTGATGCTCAAAACGCTTTTGGAGCCCCGGTTCTAAGCTGTAAAGCATGCCGCACTGAACGAGGGAGTAATCATCAGCGCGAGTTTGCCAAGCATTCATAATGTCTTGGTTCTCTGGGACGGGAGCGTCACCTAGCGGTCCTTCTAGGACATATTGTTTCCTGGCAGCTATGAGGATGATCCTCAGGTTCCGGACCCAGTCCGTATAGTTGCTGCCATCATCTTTCAGCTTGGTTTTCTCTAGGAACGCGTTGTAGTTCATGTTGACATTAGCGTTGGCCATTGATCTACAAGACATATTTGCAAAGGTTTTAGACTAAGTTCATGATAATAAAGTTCTAATCAAATTATGAACTCCCACTTAGATTAGACATCCCTTTAGTCATCTAAGTGTTACACGATCCGAGTCGACTAGCCCGTGTCCGATCATCACGTGAGACGGACTAGTCATCGTCGGTGAACATTTTCATGTTGATCGTATCTTCTATACGATTCGTGTTCGACCTTTCGGTCTCTGTGTTCCGAGGCCATGTCTGCACATGCTAGGCTCGTCAAGTTAACCCTAAGTGTTTTCGCTGTGTAAAACTGTCTTACACCCGTTGTATGTGAACGTAAGAATCCATCACACCCGATCATCATGTGGTGCTTAGAAACGACGAACTATAGCAACAGTGCACAGTTAGGGGAGAACACTTCTTGAAATTTTATAAGGGATCATCTTATTTACTACCGTCGTCCTAAGTAAACAAGATGCATAATATATAATAAACATCACATGCAATTATATAGTTGTGACATGATATGGCCAATATCATATAGCTCCATTGATCTTCATCTTCGGGGCTCCATGATCATCTTGTCACCGGCTTGACACCATGATCTCCATCATCATGATCTCCATCATCGTGTCTTCATGAAGTTGTCACGCCAACGACTACTTCTACTTCTATGACTAACGTTTAGCAATAAAGTAAAGTAGTTTACATGGCGTTATTCAATGACACGCAGGTCATACAAAAATAATGACAACTCCTATGGCTCCTGCCGGTTGTCATACTCATCGACATGCAAGTCGTGAATCCTATTACAAAGAACATGATCTCATACATCACAATTCATCATTCATCACAACTTCTGGCCATATCACATCACATGATCAATCGCTGCAAAAACAAGTTAGACGTCCTCTAATTGTTGTTGCATCTTTTACGTGGCTGCAATTGGGTTCTAGCAAGAACGTTTTCTTACCTACGAATCACCACAACGTGATTTTGTCAACTTCTATTTACCCTTCATAAGGGCCCTGTTCATCGATTCCGCTCCAACTAAGGTGGGAGAGACAGACACCCGCCAGCCACCTTATGCAACTTGTGCATGTCAGTCGGTGGAACCGGTCTCACGTAAGTGTACGTGTAAGGTTGGTCCGGGCCGCTTCATCCCACAATACCGTTGAGCAAGAAAAGACTAGTAGAGGCAAGTAAGATGACAAAATCCACGCCCACAACAAAGTTGTGTTCTACTCGTGCAAAGAGAACTACGCATAGACCTAGCTCATGATGCCACTGATGGGGAACGTTGCAGAAAATTAAAAATTTTCCTACGGTTTCACCAAGATCCATCTATGAGTTCATCTAAGAAACGAGTCTAGGGAGAGAGTTTGCATCTACATACCACTTGTAGATCGCGTGCGGAAGCTTGCAAGGTGATGATGTAGTCGTACTTGACGTGATCCAAATCACCGATGACCAGCGCCGAACGGACGGCACCTCCGCGTTCAACACACGTACGGGACGGGAGACGTCTCCTCCTTCTTGATCCTGCAAGGGGGAAGGAGAGGTTGATGAAGATCCAGCAGCACGACGGCGTGGTGGTGGATGCAGGGCGTCACAGCAGCAGGGCTTCGCCGAGACTACGAGGGAGAGACGTAACGGGGGAGGTGGAGGTGCCAGGGGCTGGTGTATGAAGTCCCTCCTCTCGCCCACTATATATAGGGGTGCCAGGGGGGCGCCGGCCCTAGTAGATGAGATCTACTAGGGGGGGCGGCGGCCTAGGGGAGGTTTCCCTCCCCCCCAAGGCACCTAGGGGTGCCTTCCACCACTAGGACTCCTCCTAGGGGGAAACCCTAGGCGCATGGGCCTATAGGGGCTGGTGCCCTTGGCCCATGATGGCCAAGGCGCACCCCCTACAGCCCATGTGGCCCCCCGGGACAGGTGGCCCCACCCGGTGGACCCCCGGGACCCTTCCGGTGGTCCCGATACAATACCGATAACCCCGAAACTTGTCCCGATGCCCGAAACAACACTTCCTATATATAATTCTTTACCTCCGGACCATTCCGGAACTCCTCGTGACGTCCGGGATCTCATCCGGGACTCCGAACAACATTCGGGTTTCTGCATATACATATCTTCATAACCCTAGCGTCACCGAACCTTAAGTGTGTAGACCCTACGGGTTCGGGAGACATGCAGACATGACCGAGACGCTCTCAGCCAATAACCATCAGCGGGATCTGGATACCCATGATGGCTCCCACATGCTCCTCGATGTTGTCATCGGATGAACCACTATGTCGAGGATTCGATCAAACCCTGTATGCAATTCCCTTTGTCAATCGGTACGTTACTTGCCCGAGACTCGATCGTCGGTATCCCAATACCTTGTTCAGTCTCGTTACCGGCAAGTCACTTTACTCGTACCGTAATGCATGATCCCGTGTCCAACACCTTGGTCACATTGAGCTCATTATGATGATGCATTACCGAGTGGGCCCAGAGATACCTCTCCGTCATATGGAGTGACAAATCCCAGTCTCGATCCGTGTCAACCCAACAGCTACTTTCGGAGATACCTGTAATGCACCTTTATAGTCACCCAGTTACGTTGTGACGTTTGATACACCCAAGGCACTCTTACGGTATCCGGGAGTTACACGATCTCATGGTCGAAGGAAGAGATACTTGACACTTGCAAAGCTCTAGCAAAACGAACTATACGATCTTTTATGCTATGCTTAGGATTGGGTCTTGTCCATCACATCATTCTCCTAATGATGTGATCCCGTTATCAACGACATCCAATGTCCATAGTCAGGAAACCATGACTATCTGTTGATCACAACGAGCTGGTCAACTAGAGGCTTACCAGGGACATAGTGTGGTCTAAGTATTCACACGTGTATTACGATTTCCGGATAATACAGTTATAGCATGAATAAAAGACAATTATCATGAACAATGAAATATAATAATACTTTTATTATTGCCTCTAGGGCATATTTCCAACAGCTTTATGGTAGCATAAATAGAGGCCATCAATATTTCTTCTATGCAAATACAATGATATCAACCAGGGGCAATAATCCTGACTACTACTTGGCACACTCAGCACATCCATATCAAAATTATTTCCTCCATATACATGCAACACATCATAGAAAATCAAGATGAAAATTACATACATCAGCGGCAGCTCGTAGCATATCTACATGAAAATTTTGCAAAAAACAAATCAGAAGAGATCCTAGTTGATGCTAAGGCTCAGGCCATGGAAGAGAGAAGGGGGAACGGGGTCCTTCGCCGGAGTGGCACATTGCCAGAGTGGGCACCGTCCACCAGCGTGGAGCCCTGGCCGGACCGGGCTAGGAGCTGCTGCTGGACAACGGGGGAGCGAGGGGACGCACCCGAGGGAGGGGTCGCACCCGAGGGAGATGGGACGGGAGGTGCAGGCCTAACCGCCGGCCATGTCGTCGGAGTGTTGGGGAACGTAGTATTTCAAAATTTTCCTACAATCACGCTGATACGTCTCCAACGTATCTATAATTTATAAAGCATTCATGCTATTTTATTATCTGTTTTGAATGATTACGAGCTTTATTATACACTTTTATATTACTTTTGGGACTAACCTACTAACTGGAGTCCCAGCCCATATTGCTGTTTTATTGCCTGTTTCAGTATTTCGAAGAAAAGGAATATGAAACGGGGTCCAAACAGAATGAAACCTTCGGGAGCTTGATTTTTAGAAAGGATATGATCCGGGAGACATGGAGTTCAAGCGAGAGAAGGTTCGAGGAGACCAGGAGATAGGAGGGCGCGCCCACCCTCCCTGGGCACGCCCCCTGTCTCGTGGGCCCCTCGAGGCTCCCCCGACCGACTTCTTTCGCCTATATATTCCCTTATACCCTAAAACCATCGAATATGAAGATAGATTGGGAGTTCCACTGCCGCAAGCCTCTGTAGCCACCAAAAACCTCTCGGGAGTCCATTCCAGCATCCTGCCGGAGGGGGAATCCCTCACCGGTGGCCATCTTCATCATCCCGACGCTCTCCATGTGTTTGATGGTATGTACCAGTAGCTATGTGTTTGATCTCTCTCTCTCATGTTCTCTCTATGGCACGATGTATCGTGAGCTTTGCTATTATAGTTGGATGTTATGATGTTTCTCCCCCTCTACTCTCTTGTGATGAATTGAGTTTTCCCTTTGAAGTTATCTTGTCGGATTGAGTCTTTAAGGATTTGAGAACACTTGATGTATGTCTTGCCGTGCTTATCTGTGGTGACAATGGGATATTCACGTGATTCACTTGATGTATGTTTTGGTGATCAACTTGCGGGTTCCGCCCATGAACCTATGCATAGGGGTTGGCACACATTTTCGTCTTGACTCTCTGGTATAAACTTTGGGGCACTCTTTGAAGTACTTTGTGGTGGTTTAATAGATGAATCTGAGATTGTGTGATGCATATCGTATAATCATGCCCACGGATACTTGAGGTGACAATGGAGTATCTAGGTGACATTAGGGTTTTGGGTGATTTATGTCTTAAGGTGTTATTCTAGTACGAACTCTTGAATAAATCTATCCGAAAGAATAACTTTGAGGTGGTTTCGTACCCTACCATAATCTCTTCGTTTGTTCTCCGCTATTAGTGGCTTTGGAGTGACTCTTTGTTGCATGTTGCACTAGTAGAAAAAGGGCCTATTGTCCCGGTTGGTGAGGGCCTTTAGTCCCGGTTCATGAACCGGGACTAAAGGGTCGGTACTAATGCCCTGACCCCTTTAGTCCCAGTTCAATCCAGAACCGGGACAGAAGGGCCTCCACGTGGCCTGTCCCCTGAGCCGAGGCAGGAGGGCCTTTGGTCCCGGTTGGTGGCACCAACCGGGACCAATAGGCATCCACGCGTCAGCGTTTATGTGGCTGTGGTTTTTGTT
>NC_041386.1:720941659-720964466 GCF_002162155.2 Triticum dicoccoides
GGGTTAATTTAGGTGTTTCATATATTGTGCTATAGCTAGCTAATTAATAGAGAGAAGTGTCCTCTCTTTTGTCCGTGCTTGGTCGACGCTACGTACCATACATACATACGTATAGAGAGGACTAGCTAGACACGCTAGCTAGCTAGTAAGCAAACAGAAGATCGTCATGAACATATATGCATACAGGAGAAGTGATATCGACCACCTCTCCTTCTCCGAGAGATTGGTCGAACAAACAAGTTCTCGTATATCTATCCGACACTACCGGCTACATATATACAATAATTATCTTTTACAAATATATAATATCCTAAAATACGGACGCGTGGTCCACATATTATTCTCCGTCTTCAGCGATCACGTGGTCAAGAAAGAATGCCGCCAATTCCTCTTGAATTGCTCGCATTCGATCTGGTGCTACGAGTTCATCCCGCATCCGAAACATCTAATTTCAAGAAGAGGGTCAATACATATATATATATATATGAATCAATGAAACTCAACACAAATGATGGTAATAAAATAAAATTGTGAATATTGTTATTTACGCACTTCATATTGTTTGTCGGAGTAGCCCCGCTCACAGGTCGTGTGGCGGATGGACTCGCAAATGTAGTATCCACAGAAATCATTCCCTTGTTCCTGCCACAACCACTTTACAAGAAATAGAGGTCAATGAAACTGATAATTAGCAAGCATGCTAAATGGTATTGATCAAACTAGCGCTTGAATCACTAGGAGATGCCTGGAATATGCTACTATATAGTACTTACTTTCGGGTGCCTAAATTGCAGCTTCTTCGGTAGTCCCGGAGCTTTTTTGGTGAATTTTCTCCAAGCCCTGCCATACAAAGAAAACAATTACTTGATATCGGAAATGACGTGGGCATCGACGTGGGCATCGACGCCCACAAGCTATTGGATTTCTTCAATACTTTGACACTATCGGAACCCTCGACCCTGAAACCTTCGACCCTTGACCCCTTAACGACCCTCGACCCTCTACCCTAGTTCCCGACCCTCGACCCCTCGGCGATCCTCGACACCCTCGTTATATCGACAACGACGCAACATACATATACATGGGAAAATAATGTTATCGGGGAGGGGGTATCAGTACCCCCCCCCTCGTGTCAAAGTTTCTTCTTTCTCCTCTATTCCTTTCTTTCTTCTTCTCCTCTTCTTTTCTTCTTATCCCTCGAGAAAGGAAAATAAGGAAAAGGAAGAAAAGAGGAAGAAAGAAGAAGGAAGAAGAAGAAGAAAAGAAAGAAGAAAAAAAAGGAGGAGAAGAAGAAAAGAATAGAGGAGAAGAAGAAAAATTAGAAAAAAAATTCTATTTTTTCTTCTTCTCCTCTATTCTTTTCTTCTTCTCCTCTTCTTTTTCTTCTTTTTTCTTATTCTTATTTATTTCTCCTCTTCTTCCTATCCCCTCTTCTTCTCCTTTCTTCCTCTTCTTTTTTCCTTTTTCCTCTCATTCTTTTTCTTCTTCTTGTATTGCTTTTTTTTAAATAATGTTCAAATAATAATCTATGGACAGAAAATATATATATATACACAGAGAAGATATATACATTTTATAAAAATAGTGTTGAGGGATTGTTATATGATCTATCTATGTTATTATTGTTGAGAGACCTCGCACTAGTGAAATTATGAACCCTATGCCTTGTTTCCTACCATTTCAATACCGTTTACGCTCACTTTTATCATTAGTTACCTTGCTGTTTTTATATTTTCATATTACAAAAACCTACATCTACCATCCATATTGCACTTGTATCGCCATCTCTTCGCCGAACTAGTACACCTATACAATTTACCATTGTATTGGGTGTGTTAGGGACACAAGAGACTCTTTGTTATTTCGTTGCAGGGTTGCTTGAGAGAGACCATCTTCATCCTACGCCTCCCATGGATTGATAAACCTTAAGTCATCCACTTGAGGGAAATTTGCTACTGTCCTGCAAACCGCTGCACTTGGAGGCCCAACAACGTCTACAAGAAGAAGGTTGTGTAGTAGACATCAAGCTCTTTTCTGGCGTCGTTGCCGGGGAGGTGAGTGCTTGAAGGTATATCTTTAGATCTTGCAATCGAATCTTTTGTTTCTTGTTTTATCACTAGTTTAGTTTATAAAAGAAAAACTACAAAAAAATGGAGTTAAGCTTGTCTCATATGCATCATCTTTTTAATATCTTTCGTGAGTATGATGGAAAGTAAAATTGTGCTCAAGTGCTAGAAGAAGAATGCATTAAAATGCTTGGTACTAAATCTTTGAATGATGATCATGATTGCAATGTTGTTAGTATGAACTCATTGAATATCCATAGTACTAATGATGATTGCACTAGTTATGATGAAAATGTCTCTTATAAGCATGTTGATTTTTGTGGAGTAAATTGGGTTTGCAAGTACACACCAAATAGGGAAAATAGATATTGCAAGAGGCATATGTATTTAAAAACTAAAGGGTTGCAAGAAAGTCTTGATGATTGTGCTGAAAAATTCAATATTTTTCGCGCTCCTGGTGAACTTTGCAATGAACGTGGTCATTTAAATCTCCAATGCAAATTGTTTCATGACCGAATCGTGTCCAAAAATTGTGATAACTTGATTACCCTTGAGCATCATAAAGAGCTTAGTCTTCTTTTGGGGTATGGAGAAATGAAACTTATAACTGAGGGTATTCCAAAATTTAATCTTGATAGATGTCTTGATTTTGATCTAGAGAAGATTTATTTGTATTGTGCGGTGAATTGCGTTGAAAATCCTTATATTGCCAATTACCTAAAGAAAAGAAAGCAATTAGAAGATGAAGAGAATACTAATGAAAGGGAAGAGACTTCCCAATCTCCTCCTATTATTTCTTATAATGAATCAGGTAACGAGGAGGAGCTTTCTATTCAACCAATCTCATCTATAAGGAGCTCAAAGAAGAAGGTTGAACCCACACATAATGTGGAGAAGAAAAAGAAAAGAAGGAGCAACAAAGGTACAAAAATGTATCCCTCCGAAATGGTGTTGCTCCTACTACTCATTGTGACGATGATAATTGCTATACTATTGGTGCTATCCATACTATTAATGATGAGAGTGATTATGCTTATGATATGAAAAGGCCCAAGCTTGGGGAAGCTATGTTTGATGAGGATGAAATATTTGAGAATATGTTTTCTGAAATTAACGTTTGTCCCTCGCTTGGGGATGCTACGTTTAATGAAGATGATATTTTTAGCATCCCAAGTTTTGATATGCAAAGTTGTTATGATGATAGCATGCCTCCTACTTATGATGGTTATATTGATAAAAGTGGGTTTGGAAGAGTGTCAACTTTAGGAAATAGTGATCCCACTAATTTGGAGGATGTTGAATCTTATTGTGATGAATACAAAAGTGGATCTGGAAGAGTGTCAACTTTATTTAGTAATGATTCCACTATCCTGGAAGAGGTTTCAATCGATTATGATGAGAACGAAGTTGCTACTTATGATGATTATTGTGATGAAACTTATGCTATAAAAAGTAGTGATGATTATATTTATAAATCTTGTCATGATTTTTCTGAACATTACTATTTTAATGTGGAAACAATTTATAGTATTCAAATCTTTTATGATACCCCCACTATTCCGAATGAGAAGAAATTTGCTTATGTGGAGAGTAGTAAATTTTCTATGCAAGTAGATCATGAAAAGAATGCTTTAGGTGCTTGTTATATTGTTGAATTCATTCATGATGCTACTGAAAATTATTATGAGGGAGGAACATATGCTTGTAGGAATTGCAATAATACCAAGTTTCCTCTCTATGTGCTTAAAATCTTGAAGCTATGCTTGTTTTACCTTCCCATGCTAGTTGATTATTGTTCCAATAAATTGTTTTCTCACAAAATCCCTATGCATAGGAAGTGGGTTAGACTTAAATGAGCTAGTCTTATGCTTCATGATGCTCCCGTTATGTTTCAATTCTTATCTTTTATGTGAGCATCATTGTCATCATCATGCCTAGCTAGAAAGGCATTAAAGAAAAGCGCTCATTGGGAGACAACCCAACATTTACCTTTACTGTTTTTGTGTGTACACATGATTATACTACTGTAGTAATCATGTTTTATAGCTTTTGTTTCAATAAAGTGTCAAGTAAGACCTTTAGGATAGCTTACGGTGATAGTTGTGTTGATCCTGCTGGGAATCTTAAACTTTTGCACCCAGTAAATTAGTTTTGTTAATTCACAGAAACATGATTCTGATCTGATTAATTTTGCTCTGTATTGGTACACAAATTGCTTAGTACTTCCTAATTTGGTATAATTGTTGGAGTTCCATAAGTATACGTTTGATACAGATTACTACAGACTGTTCTGTTTTTGACAGATTCTGTTTTTCGTGTGTTGTTTGCTTATTTTGATGCATCTATGGCTAGTATTAAGTGGTATGAACCATAAAGAAGGTGTAATACAGTAGATATTACACCAAAATGAATTTAGAATGAGTTCATTACAGTACCTAAGTGGTGGTTTTGTTTTCTTATACTAACCGAGCTTACGAGTTTTCTGTTGAGTTTTGTGTTGTGAAGTTTTCAAGTTTTGGGTAAAGATTCGATGGACTATGGAATAAAGAGTGGCAAGAGACTAAGCTTGGGGATGCCCAAGTTATCCCAAGGTAATATTCAAGGACAACCAAGAGCCTAAGCTTGGGGATGCCCCGGAAGGCATCCCCTCTTTCATCTTCGTCCATCGGTAACCTTACTTGGAGCTATATTTTTATTCACCACATGATATGTGTTTTGCTTGGAGCGTCATTTTTTTGTTAGTATTTGCTTGCTGTTATTTAGAATAATGTTTTGCATCTTTATTTTCAATAAAAATGTCAAGGATAGCCTTTGCCATGCTTATTTTGAAAACAGAAAGTTTACCGTTGTTGCAAAAATTCCCTAGAAAAGTCAGAGAATGATATAATGTTGAAACTTTTTGCATAACGAGCTCTGATAAATCTTATACAGAGTAGTATTTTTCTCATAATTTTTTGAGTTAGGGAAGTATTGATACTCGTGCATTCTTTACAGACTATACTGTTTTGGCGGAGTGCTGTTATGTTTGCATATGTTTGCTTGTTTAATGATTCTATTTGAGGATAGGAGTATTAAATATGCAGAGGCATTTAGTATACAATGTTGAATAATAATTTTTGTGATTTGTTACAGTAGAAAATGGTAAGGTTTTGCATTGGTTTGTACTGACCTATCTCACGAGTTCTTGTTGAGTTTGGAGTGGACGAAGCTTTCGAGATTTAGGAAACCGAGATATAAAAGGAATTAAGGAGACACAAAAGTTTAAGTTGGGGATGCCCAAGGCACCCCAAGATAATATTTCAAGAATTCTCAAGCATCTAAGCTTGGGGATGCCCCGGTAGGCATCCCACCTTTCTTCTTCAACAATTATCTGTTAGTATCAGTTGAGCCTAAGTTTTTGCTTCTTGACATGAGTTGTGATATCCTTGCAATGTCATTTTATTTTGTTTTGCTTGCTATTTGAATACAATACCAAGATCTGAAATTCTTAAATGAGAGAGAGTCTTCACGTAGTTACATAATTATTTAGCTACTCATTGGTCTTAACTTATATCTTGTTGGAGTAGTTTGTCATTTACTCGTGTGCTTCACTTATATCCTATGAGTAAATGGTTGAATGAGTTGAATGTCATAAATCTGAAATTATATATGTCTCATTTGCTTATCCCATGTGGAGTAATGACTTCACATCTAAGTAGTAGAGGTTGTAAATTTATTGAAGGTTAGTAAGCATTGTATTGGTCATTTGAACAATTCATGAAAGAATATTGAAGGAAGAGAGATTTCACATATAAATATACTATCCTAGACATCTTTTATAATTGTGAGCACTCATTAAGTATGACATGCTAAAGAGTTCATGTTGGACAAGGAAGACAACATAATGGGTTATGTTTTCTCACATCTCAGTTAAAGTATATTGTTATGGATCATTCAAACATGTTGAGCTTGCCTTTCCCCCTCATGCTAGCCAAATTCCTTGCACCAAGTAGAGATACTACTTGTGCTTCCAAATATCCTTAAACCTAGTTTTTGCCATGAGAGTCCACCATACCTACCTATGGATTGAGTAAGATCCTTCAAGTAAGTTGTCATCGGTGCAAGCAATAAAAAAATTGCTCTCTAAATATGTATGATCTATTAGTGTGAAGAAAATAAGCTTTATACGATCTTGTTATGGAAGCAATAAAAGTGATGGACTGCATAATAAAGGTCCATATACAAGTGGTAATATAAAGTGACGTTCTTTTGTATTAAGATTTTGTGCATCCAACCATAAAAGCGCATGACAACCTCTGCTTCCCTCTGCGAAGGGCCTATCTTTTACTTTATGTCTTTTACTTTTATGCAAGAGTCAAGGTGATCTTCACCTTTCCCTTTTTCATTTTATCCTTTGGCAAGCACCTCGTGTTGGAAAGATCCTGATATATATATCCAATTGGGTGTAAGTTAGCATGAACTATTATTGTTGACATCACCCAAAGGTGAATACGTTGGGAGGCAACACTATAATCCCCTATCTTTCTCAGTGTCCGATTAAAACTCCATAACCATTAGTATTGCGTGAGTGTTAGCAATTGTGGAAGACTATATGATAGTTGAGTATGTGAAGTTTGCTAAATCGAAGCTCTGACATAGACCCTTCTTGAAAATAAGATGAATTGCAATTGTTTGATGACTAAGAACATAGTTTGCTAGTTTTCAAGAAAGTTTATGGTCTATGTTTTAACATGTGAATTGCTTGTTACTTGTTCGTGAGAAGTTTTATGAGATGAACTATTGTTATGACATATAATCATGCTAGAAAAGGTGATTGAAATTATCATTGATCAAACTTGTGCACCTGCTAGCATTCACACTTCATAAATTCTTTCTTTTATCATTTACCTACTCGAGGACGAGCATGAATTAAGCTTGGGGATGCTGATATGTCTCCAACGTATCTATAATTTATGAAGCATTCATGCCATTTTATTATCTGTTTTGAATGATTACGAGCTTTATTATACACTTTTATATTACTTTTGGGACTAAGCTACTAACCGGACGCCCAGCCCATATTGTTGTTTTAATGTCTGTTTCAGTACTTCGAAGAAAAGGAATATCAAACGGAGTCCAAACGGAATGAAACCTTCTGGAGCGTGATTTTTGGAAAGGATATGATCCGGGAGACTTGGAGTTCAAGCCAGGGAAGGTTCGAGGAGGCCAGGAGATAGGAGGGCGCGCCCACCCTCCCTGGGCGCGCCCCCTGTCTCGTGGGCACCTCGAGGCTCCCCCGACCGACTTCTTTTGCCTATATACTCCCTTATACCCTAAAACCATCGAATACGAAGATAGATTGGGAGATCCGCTGATAACCCACAAGTGTAGGGGATCGCAACAGCTTTCGAGGGTGAAGTACAACCCATATTTATTGATTCAACACAAGGGGAGCCAAAGAATATTCTTGAGTATTAGCAGTTGAGTTGTCAATTCAACCACACCTGGATAACTTAGTATCTGCAGCAAAGTATTTAGTAGCAAAGTAGTATGATAGTAATGGTAACAGTAGCAAAAGTAAAGATGAATGTTTTTGGGTTTTTGTAGTAGTTGTAACAGTAGCAACGGAAAAGTAAATAAGCGGAGAACAATATATGAAAAGCTCGTAGGCAATGGATCAGTGATGGATAATTATGCCGGATGCGATTCCTCATGTAATAGCTATAACATAGGGAAAAGAACTTGCATGACATCTTTTGTCCTACCCTCCCGTGGCAGCGGGGTCCTAGCGGAAACTAAGGGATATTAAGGCCTCCTTTTAATAGAGAACGATATCAAAGCATTAACACATAGTGAATACATTAACTCCTCAAACTAAGTTCATCACCGAGAAGTATCCCTATTATTGTCACTCCGAGGTTGTCGGATCATAACACATAATAGGTGACCATAGACTTGCAAGATAGGATCAAGAACACACATATATTCATGAAAACATAATAGGTTCAGATCCGAAATCATGGCACTCGGGCCCTAGTGACAAGCATTAAGCATAGCAAAGTCATAGCAACATCAATCTCAGAACATAGTGGATACTAGGGATCAAACCTAACAAAACTAACTTGATTACATGGTAAAATCTCATCCAACCCATCACTGTCCAGCAAGCCTACGATGGAATTACTCACGCATGGCGGTGAGAATCATGAAATTGGTGATGGAGGATGGTTGATGACGACGACGGCGAGGAATCCCCCTCTCCGGAGCACCGAACGGACTCCAGATCAGCCCTCCCGAGAGAGATTAGAGCTTGGCGGTGGCTCTGTGTCATAAAACGCGATGAAACTTTCTCTCTGATTTTTTTCTCCGAGAAACGGAATATATGGAATTGGAGTTGAGGTCGGTGGAGCTCCAGGGGGCCCACGAGATAGGGGGCGCGCCCTAGGGGAGGGTGCCCCCCTGACATATTTCTTTCGCCCAGAAATTCTTATTAGTTCCAAAAAGTGACTCCGTGGATTTTCAGGACATTTCGAGAACTTCTCTTTTCTACACATAAAACAACACCATGGCAGTTCTGCTAAAAACAGCGTCAGTCCGGGTTAGTTTCATTCAAATCATGCAAGTTAGAGTCCAAAACAAGGGCAAAAGTGTTTGGAAAAGTAGATATGTTGGAGACGTATCAACTCCCCCAAGCTTAAACCTTTGCTTGTCCTCAAGCAACTCAATTGATAAATTGAAAGTGATAAAGAAAAACTTTTACAAACTCTGTTTGCTCTTGTTGTTGTAAACATGAAAAGCCAGCATTCATGTTTCAGCAAATATTATGAACTAACCATACTCACAATAACACTTAGCTCTCACAGTTACTCATATCAATAGCATAATCAGCTAGCGAGCCATAATAATAAAACTAGGATGACAAAACTTTCTGAAAATAATTATAACATGATATAACAAAATGGTATCTCGCTAGCCCTTTCTGAGACCGCAAAACATAAATGCAAAGAACCTTTAAAGATCAAGGAATGACTAAACATTGTAATTCATGGTAAAAGAGATCCAATCAAGTCATACCCAATATAAACCAACAATAATGAATGCAAATGACAGTGTGCTCTCCACCGGGTGCTTTTAATAAGAAGGGTGGTGACTCAACATAAAAGTAAATAGATAGGCCCTTCGCAGAGGGAAGCAGGGATTTGTAGAGGTGCCAGAGCTCGATTTTAAAATAGAGATTGAATAACATTTTGAGCGGCATACTTTCACTGTCAACACAACATCTATGAGATGGTTGTATCTTCCATACTACATGCATTAAAGGCAGTTCCCAAACAGAATGGTAAAGGTTTATACTCCCCCAACCACCACCAAGCATCAATCCATGGCTTGCTCGAAACAACGAGTGCCTCCAACTAACAACATCCCTGGGGGATTTTAGTTTAATTATTTTGATTTGCTTTGATCTTTTTGGATCATGGTACTGGGCATCCCGGTTACCGGCCCTTTCTCGTGAATGAGGAGTGGAGTCCACTCCTCGTGAGAATAACCCACCTAGCATGGAAGATATACATAGCCCTAGTTGTAACATGAGCTGCTCGAGCATACAAAACATAATTTCATTTGAAGGTTTGGAGTTTGGCACATACAAATTTAGTTGGAACGGCAGGTAGATACCGCATATAGGAAGGTATAGTGGACTCATATGGAACGACTTTGGGGTTTTAAGGAGTTTGGATGCACAAGAAGTATTCCCGCTTAGTACAGGTGAAGGCTAGAAAAAGACTGGGAAGCGACCAACTGAGAGAGCGACAACAGTCATAAACATGCATTAAAATTAATTCATACCGAATAAAAGCATGAGTAGGATATAATCCACCATGAACATAAATATCGTGAAGGCTATGTTGATTTGTTTCAACTACATGCGTGAACATGTGCCAAGTCGAGTCACTCAATTCATTTAAAGGAGGACACCATCCCATCATACCACATCATAATCATTCTAATAGAATGTTGGCACGCAAGGTAAACCATTGTAACTCAAAGCTAATCAAGCATGGAACAAGCAACTATAATCTCTAAATATCATTGAAAATATGTTTACTTCATAATAGCTGACTCAGAAACGATGAACTCATCATATTTACAAAAACAAAAGAGGTCGAGTTCATACCAGCTTTTCTCATCCCAATAAGTCCATCATATATCATCATTATTGCCTTTCACCTGCACGACCGAACGATGTGTATAATAATAAGAGTGCACGTGCATTGGACTAAGCTGGAATCTGCACGCATTCAACTCAAAAGAGAATACAAGATAGTGTGGGCTCTAAGTTAAATAAACAATTATGCATATGAGAGCCATTAAACATTTTCAATATGGTCTTCTCGACCCCCAAAGGAAAGAAAAGAAAATAAAACTATTTACACGGGAAAGCTCCCAATAAGAAAGAAGAAGAACTAGAAATATTTTTGGGTTTTTATTTTAATTTCTACTACAAGCATGGAAATTAAACTAACTATTTTTTTTTGTTTTTTCTCAAGGTTTATCAAACACACAAGAAGAAGACTAGAAAAAAAAAGAAACTTAAACTAGCATGGATAATACAATGAAAGAGTATGAGCACCGACGACTAGTGTGTGAACATGAATGTAAAGTCAGTGAGAAATATGTACTCCCCCAAGCTTAGGCTTTTGGCCTAAGTTGGTCTAGAACCAAGGACCGTCTGGCTGATATCCATAAGTGAAACCGGGGTTGTACCGAGATGCAGAGGCAACCGCCTCTTGAGCTGCAGCGTGTTCGCGAGCTGCCTCCACTCCCCTCTCGTATTCAGCTGCTTCCTCCCTTGTGACAACATATCTTCCTTTTGCCTGATAATCAAAAAGGTAGGGAGCAGGAAGAGTAACAGCGATGACGTTGCGTCTGTCATATATTAGTCGATAATGGAGGAATTGTTCATTCCTCTCAAGAAAATGATGACTAAACATAACTTCTTTATCCAAATAAACATGAGGTATTATCATATCTCCCTCTCGTGGGGCTATATTAAGATAATTAGCCACACGGGTTGCATAAATCCCTCCAAAGAAATCTCCCTTTCTACTATTATTCTGCAACCTACGTGCAACTATTGCCCCCAAGTTATAACCTTTATAACCTAACACATTACTCTTGAGGACACACAGATCAGGGACACACAGATCAAGGACACACATGTGACATGCTTCATCCTTACCATTAATACATCTACCAATGAAGAGAGCAAAATAATGTATAGCAGGAAATTGAATGCTCCCTATGGTAGCTTGTGTTATGTCCCTAGATTCTCCCATAGTAATACTAGCAAGAAAATCTCTAAATTCATATTTGTGAGGATCATTAATATTACCCCACTGCGGGAGTTTGCAAGCAGTTGTAAAATCCTCTAAATCCATGGTATAAGATGTATCATAAATATCAAATATGACACTAGGAGAATTACGCACACAGTTATATTTAAACCTGCACACGAAGGAATCAGTCAATTGATAGTACTGAGGACACTTATCTTGTAAGAAGTCCTCCAACTCAGCATTACGCACAAATGCGTCAAATTCCTCCTTAAAACCTGCTTCAACCATAAAATAATCGGATGGCCACTCGCAGGCTCGTACATTCGCGTCCCTCGGCAGTGCAACATATTGCTCACGTATAGCAATCCTGGGCCCTTTCTTCACCGAGGAACCACCTTGTTACGTTCTTCTAAGCATATTTCTTTCTCTGAAATAAATCTGAAATATTTAGTAACTTCAAGATAAAAGTGAATGAAACTGAACAAGATTGATAGCAACAACTCCTACAAGTGCCTAGAGCCTATATCATGCATTGGAATTGCTTGGGACCTCAAAATTTTAACATGCAAGCTCAAGAACATGGTCACCTATGCAGCAAAATTTGCAATGAATAAAGCACTAGAACAAAAACTAATTGGACCAATGGAGGAGTCACATACCAAGCAACAATCTCCCAAAGCAGTTTTGTGAATGGAGCTTTGAGCAAGGTGATCGAAAATCGCAGCAAAACGAGCTAAAACTCGTGCTTGAGCTGGATGGGGATTTTTTTGGTACAAGATGAAGTGTGTGGGTGCTGGCATAAGTGGAGGGGGGCCACCAGGGGCCCACGAGACAGGGGGGCGCGCCCTCCACTCTCGTGTCCTGGTGCTTACCCCTCCTGCAGTGATTTCACTGCCTAAAATCCTCAAATATTCCAGAAAAAATCATACTAAATTTGCAGGGCATTTGGAGCACTTTTATTTTCGGACTATTTTTTAATGCACGGATAATTCAAAAAATAGACGGGTAATACTATTTTTGCTTCATTTATTCTAAATAACAGAAATTAGAAAGAGGGTACAGAAGGTTGTGCCTTCTAGTTTCATCCATCTAGTGATCATCAAAATGAACCCACTAACAAGGTTGATCAAGTCTTGTTAACAGACTCATTCTGAATAACACGGAACCGGAGAAATTTCGAATAACACTAAGTTACCTCAACGGGGATATGAAAATCCCCAACAATAAGAATATCATACTTTTTCTTGACAGTAGGGAGAGGAAATTCAAAACCTCCAAAAATAATAGTTGGAACTTTTTCAATAGAATTGATGCTATGAACTTGAGATTGTTTCCTCGGAAAGTGTACCGTATGCTCATTACCATTAACATGAAAAGTGACATTGCCTTTGTTTCAATCAATAACAGCCCCTGCAGTGTTCAAAAAAGGTCTACCAAGGATAATAGACATACTATCGTCCTCGGGAATATCAAGAATAACAAAGTCCGTTAAGATAGTGACATTTGCAACCACAACAGGCACATCCTCAAAAATACCGGCAGGTATAGCAGTTGATTTATCAGTCATTTGCAAAGATATTTCAGTAGGTGTCAACTTATTCAATTCAAGTCTACGATATAAAGAGAGAGACATAACACTAACACCGACTCCAAGATCACATAAATCAGTTCTAACATAATTTCTTTTAATGGATCATGGTATAGTTGGTACACCCGGATCTCCAAGTTTCTTTGGTATTCCACCCTTAAAAGTGTAATTAGCAAGCATGGTGGAAATTTCAGCTTCTGGTATCTTTCTTTTATTTGTAATGATATCCTTCATATACTTAGCATAAGGATTTACTTTCAGCATATTAGTTAAGCGCATACGTAAGAAATAGGTCTAATCATTTCAGCAAAGCGCTCAAAATCCTCTTCATCCTTTGACTTGGATGGTTTAGGAGGAAAGGGCATGGGTTTCTAAACCCATGGTTCTCTTTCTTTACCGTGCTTCCTAGCAACAAAATCTCTCTTATCATAACATTGATTCTTTGATTGTGGGTTATCAAGATCAACAACAGGTTCAATCTCTACATCATCGTTTTTGCTAGGTTGAGCATCAACATGAACATTATCATTAACATTATCACTAGGTTCATGTTCATCACCTCATTGAGTTTCATCATCAGAAATAGAAATATCATTGGGATTTTCAGGTGTGTCTACAGTAGGTTCACTAGAAGCATGGAAAGTCCTATCGTTTTTGTTTTTCTTCTTTTTAGAAGAACTAGGTGCCTCTAAATTATTTCTCTGAGAATCTTGCTCGATTCTCTTAGGGTGGCCTTCAGGATACAAAGGTTCCTGAGTCATTCTACCAGTTCTAGTGGCCACTCTAACAGCAAAGTCATTTTTATTATTTAATTCCTCAAGAAAATCATTTTGAGCTTTAAGCACTTGCTCAGCTTGAGTAGCAACCATAGAAGCATATTTGCTAACGCGGTGAAGTTCATCTTTAACTCTAGCCATATTATCACCTACGCGTCCTATCTCGAAAGCATTATTCTTTAACTCTCTACCAACATAAGCATTAAAACTTTCTTGTCTAGCCATAAAGTCATCAAATTCATCTAAGCAAGGGCTATGAAATATAGTAGATGGGGTTTCAACTTTATCATATCTATAGAGAGAATTTACCTTTACTACCTGTATCGGGTTATCAAGACAATATGGTTCTTCAACAGGCGTTATATTAAGACCATGTATTTCTTCAATACGAGGTAAATTCTTAACATCTTCAGCTTTAATACCTTTTTCTTTCATTGATTTCTTTGCCTCTTGCATATCTTCAGGACTGAGAAATAAAACACCTCTCTTCTTCGGAGTGGGTTTAGGAATATGCTCAGGAGTTGGCTCAATTGGTTCAGGAATAGGCTCAGGAAGAGTCCAATTGTTTTCATTAGTCAATATATTATTCAATAATATTTCAACTTCCTCGACTGTTCTTTCCCCGAAAACACAACCAGCACAATTATCAAAGTAGTCCTTGGAAGCATCGGTTAGTCCATAATAAAATATATCAAGTATTTCATTTTTCTTAAGAGGATGATCAGGCAAAGCATTAAGTAACCAGAGAAGCCTCCCCCAAGCTTGTGGGAGACTCTCTTCTTTGGTTTGCACAAAATTATAAATTTCCCGCAAGGCAGCTTGTTTCTTATGAGCAGGGAAATATTTAGCAGAGAAGTAATAAATCATGTCCTCGGGACTACGCACACAACTAGGAGCAAGAGAATTATACCAAGTCTTAGCATCACCCTTTAATGAGAACGGAAATATATTAAGGATATAAAAATAGCGAGACTTCTCATCATTAGTAAACAGAGTAGCTATATCATTCAACTTGGTAAGATGTGCCACAACAGTTTCAGATTCAAGGCCATAAAAAGGATCAGATTCGACTAAAGTAATAATTTCAGGATCAACAGAGAATTCATAATCCTTATCAGTAACACAGATAGGTGAAGTAGCATTAAGAGACTGCTGCTTCCATTTAGCTAATAATTTCTTAAGATTAGATCTATCATTGCAAGAAAAAATTTCCCTAGCAGCTTCTTCATTCATAACATAGCCCTTAGGAACAACAGGCAATACATAATCATTGGGGGAACGTTCATCATCACTATCATCAATAGCGTCTTCAATATTTTCATTCCTCCTAACTCTAGCAAGTTGTTCATCAAGAAATTCACCTAATGGAAAAGTAGTAACACGCACAGAAGTAGTTTCATCAAGCATAGCAGAAGTGGCATCATCAATAACATGCGACATATCAGAATTCGTAGCAGTAGCAGGTTCAGGTGTCACAAACTTACTCATAACAGAAGGAGAATCTAGTGCAGAGCTAGATGGCAGTTCCTTACCTCTACTCATAGTTGAGGGATAGATCTTGGTTTTAGCGTCTTTCAAGTTCTTCATAGTGATCAACAGATATAAATCCCAAGTGACTCAGAGAATAGAGCTATGCTCCCCGGCAACGGCGCCAGAAATTGGTCTTGATAACCCACAAGTGTAGGGGATCGCAACAGCTTTCGAGGGTGAAGTACAACCCATATTTATTGATTCGACACAAGGGGAGCCAAAGAATATTCTTGAGTATTAGCAGTTGAGTTTTTAATTCAACCACACCTGGATAACTTAGTATCTGCAGCAAAGTATTTAGTAGCAAAGTAGTATGATAGTAATGGTAACAGTAGCAAAAGTAAAGATGAATGTTTTTGGGTTTTTTGTAGTAGTTGTAACAGTAGGAACGGAAAAGTAAATAAGTGGAAAACAATATATGAAAAGCTCGTAGGCAATGGATCAGTGATGGATAATTATGCCAGATGCTATTCCTCATGTAATAGCTATAACATAGGGTGACACAGAACTAGCTCCAGTTCATCAATGTAATGTAGGCATGTATTCCGTAAATAGTCACACGTGCTTATGGAAAAGAACTTGCATGACATCTTTTATCCTACCCTCCCGTGGCAGCGGGGTCCTAGCGGAAACTAAGGGATATTAAGGCCTCCTTTTAATAGAGAACCGGACCAAAGCATTAACACATAGTGAATACATGAACTCCTCAAACTACGGTCATCACCGAGAAGTATCCCGATTATTGTCACTTCGGGGTTGTCGGATCATAACACATAATAGGTGACTATAGACTTGCAAGATAGGATCAAGAACACACATATATTCATGAAAACATAATAGGTTCAGATCTGAAATCATGGCACTCGGGCCCTAGTGACAAGCATTAAGCATAGCAAAGTCATAGCAACATCAATCTCAGAACATAGTGGATACTAGGGATCAAACCCTAACAAAACTAACTTGATTACATGGTAAATCTCATCCAACCCATCACCGTCCAGCAAGCCTATGATGGAATTACTCACGCACGGCGGTGAGCATCATGAAGTTGGTGATGGAGGATGGTTGATGATGACGACGGCGACGAATCCCCCTCTCCGGTTAGTTTCATTCAAATCATGCAAGTTAGAGTCCAAAAAAGGGCAAAAGTGTTTGGAAAAGTAGATACGTTGGAGACATATCATCCGCCGCCGCAAGCCTCTATAGCCACAAAAAACGTCTCGGGAGCCCGTTCCGGCACCTGCCGGAGGGGGAATCCCTCACCGGTGGCCATCTTCATCATCCCGACGCTCTCCATGACGAGGAGGGAGTACGTAGTTCACCCTCGGGGCTGAGGGTATGTACCAGTAGCTATGTGTTTGATCTCTCTCTCTTTCTCTCTCTCTCTCTCTCTCTCTCTCTCTCTCTCGTGTTCTCTCTATGGCACGTTGTATCGCGATTTTTGCTATTATAGTTGGATCTTATGATGTTTCTCCCCCTCTACTCTCTTGTGATGAATTGAGTTTTCCCTTTGAAGTTATCTTGTCGGATTGAGTCTTTAAGGATTTGAGAACACTTGATGTATGTATTGTCGTGCTTATCTGTGATGACAATGGGATATTCACGTGATCCACTTGATGTATGTTTTGGTGATCAACTTGCGGGTTTCGCCCATGAACCTATGCATAGGGGTTGGCACACGTTTTCGTCTTGACTCTCCGGAATAAACTTTGGGGCACTCTTTGAAGTACTTTGTGTTGGTTGAATAGATGAATCTGAGATTGTGTGATGCATATCATATAATCATGCCCACGGATACTTGAGGTGACACAGGAGTATCTAGGTGACATTAGGGTTTTGGTTGATTTGTGTCTTAAGGTGTTATTCTAGTATGAACTCTTGAATAGATCGATCCGAAAGAATAACTTTGAGGTGGTTTCGTACCCTACCATAATCTCTTCGTTTGTTCTCCACTATTAGTGGCTTTGGAGTGACTCTTTGTTGCATGTTGAGGGATTGTTATATGATCTATCTATGTTATTATTGTTGAGAGAACTTGCACTAGTGAAAGTATGAACCCTATGCCTTGTTTCCTACCATTGTAATACCGTTTACGCTCACTTTTATCATTAGTTACCTTGCTATTTTAATATTTTCAGATTACAAAAACCTATATCTACCATCCATATTGCACTTGTATCACCATCTCTTCGCCGAACTAGTGCATCTATACAATTTACCATTGTATTGGGTGTGTTGGGGACACAAGAGACTCTTTGTTATTTGGTTGCAGGGTTGCTTGAGAGAGACCATCTTCATCCTACGCCTCCCACGGATTGATAAACCTTAGGTCATCCACTTGAGGGAAATTTGCTACTGTCCTACAAACCTCTGCACTTGGAGGCCCAACAACGTCTACAAGAAGAAGGTTGTGTAGTAGACATCACACGCAATATCTATCTAGGAGAAGCATAGCAACGAGCAAGGAGAGTGTGTCCACGTACCCTCGTAGACCGAAAGCTGAAGCGTTTATCAACGCGGTTGATGTAGTTGTACGTCTTCACGATCCGACCAATCCAAGTACCGAACATACGGCACCTCCGTGTTCTGCATACATTCAGCTCGATGACATCCCATGAACTCTTGGTCCAGTTGAGGTCGAGGGATAGTTCTGTCAGCACGACGGCGTGGCGACGGTGATGATGAAGTTACTGGCGCAGGGCTTCGACTAAGCACTACGACGATATGACCGAGGTGTGTAATTGTGGAGGGGGGCACTGCACACGGCTAAGAGAAGACTTGGTGTGGCTTTGGGGTGCCCCCCTCCCACGTATATAAAGGGGGGAGGAGAGGAGGCCGACCTAGGAGGAGGCGCGCCATGGGGGGAGTCCAACTTGGACTCCCGGTCCAAGTAGGATCCCCCCTCCTTTCGTATTCCAACAAGGGGGAGAGAGCGAAGGAGGAAGAAGGGAGAATGAAAGAGGGGGGTGCCACCCACTCCTAGTCCAATTTGGACCATCCCATGGGGTGCGCGCTGCCTCCCGTTGTGTCCCTTCTCTCCTTTCCACTAAAGCCCAATAAGGCCAATTACTTCCACGGGGGGGTCCGGTAACCTCCCGGTACTCCGAAACTTATCCGATACTTCCCGAAACCATTCCGGTGTCTGAATATAACCTTCAAATATATGAATCTTTACCTCTCGACCATTTCGAGACTCCTCATCATGTCCGTGATCTCATCCGGGACTCCGAACTAACTTCGGTTATCAAATCACATAACTCATAATACGAATCGTCATGAACGCTAAGCGGTCTGACCCTACGGGTTCGAGAACTATGTAGACATGACCGAGACACATCTCCGGTCAATAACCAATAGCGGAACCTGGATGCTCATATTGGCTGCAATATATTCTATGAAGATATTTATCGGTCAAACTGCATAACAACATACGTTTTCCCTTTGTCATCGGTATGTTACTGGCCCGAGATTCGATCGTTGGTATCCTCATACCTAGTTCAATCTCGTTACCAGCAAGTCTCTTTACTTGTTCCTTAATGCATCATCCCGCAACTAACTAATTAGTCACATTGCTTGCAAGGCTTATAGTGATGTGCAATACCGAGAGTGCCCAGAGATACCTCTCTGATACTCGGAGTGACAAATCCTAATCTCGATCTATGCAAACTCAACAAACTCCATCGGAGACACCTATAGAGCATCTTTATAATCACCCAGTTACGTTGTGACGTTTGATAGCACACAAAGTGTTCCTCCGGTATTCGGGAGTTGCATAATCTCATACTCAGAGGAACATGTATAAGTCATGAAGAAAGCAATAAAAATAAACTAAGCGATCATTGTGCTAAGCTAACGGATGGGTCTTGTCCATCACATCATTCTCTAATGATGTGATCCCGTTCATCAAATGACAACACAGGTCTATGGTCAGGAAACATAACCATCTTTGATTAACAAGCTAGTCTAGTAGAGGCATACTAGGGAGACTCTGTTTTGTCTATGTATTCACAGATGTACTAAGTTTCCGGTTAATACAATTCTAGCATGAATAATAAACATTTATCATTATATAGGAAATATAAATAACAACTTTATTATTGCCTCTAGGGCATATTTCCTTCACAGAGAAGGGGGGGGGGGGTCGAGGAGCATAGGCCCGGCGGCGGCGGCGGGTTCACTGGAGGAACCCTAGGGGGAGCGAGAGACCTGGGGTTGAGTGCGGGATGGAGGGGATCAAGGGCGAGCCTCCTTTGTCTGTTTTTTTTTGTCGGGCAATTTTTGGTGCAGGACTAGGCAGTGGCAATTTTGGCATAATAAGTTCAAATGACAGGGCCACATCGCTATACCCTTTCGGTTTTAAGTGAGAAGCTGCGGGAAGCTACCCTCCCCCCAGCTTTTTTCCATTGTGAAGAAGAGGGAGGTGGAAATAAGCTAAGCTAGCTTTTTCAAAACGAGTTCTTTTGAGCTTCTAGCTTATTTTGACAATAAGCTGCTAGAAGCTACAAAAGAACTGGCCCTTGGTAGCATGAGATTTTGTAACTGACAAACAAAATTATAACTATCTTTCTAGGGAGAAAAAAGACTAAAAAAATATTAGTTGTGTTTTCTTTCGAGGCTAAATGATGTTAGGAAAACCATCAGCACCGTTGAACTGGGCTGAACGTTGCAAAGGTAAATTATGCAAATTTACTACAAATTTCATAGTAACATAATTCCAAATTTTTGATATATCACTAGGAATGGTGTACATTACATGTATAAAAAAATATTTCACAAAGAAAACAACACCCACCCCCTTGCACCATTTCCGGTTGTTCCACTTGATCGATCCTGTCGGGCCGGATCGAAATAATTAAGCAATGTATCAAAACTTATATATGCTTGACACTTCGAAATATTTAGAACACATTGAACTGGTTAGATATTGACAACATGGAAGGTTTTATTTGCTTTCATTAGTGTTTCAAAGATTTCAAAAAAGTTTGAGCATTAATTTCTATTAAAATAATACTAACAGTTTGACTACTCCCGAAACTCTGCTAGAGCTTCCTTTTACAGCGTTTGTCTAAGGTAAACGCTCCTAATATTAATTATTCAAATTCCATACAAAATAGCAAAGCATCCTTTTATAAATCAGTTTTGCTAAAGCACATCTAGATGTGCTATAAGTATTGCACATCTAAGTCCTATGACATTGATCTTATGTTGGATTCGTGTGGGTATTTTCTTTTCTTTTTTTTCTTTTCTTCTTTATACTTGATTCACTCATTTAGATGTGAAATAACTAGAGCACATCTAGATGTGCCCTAGACACACCCTTTATAAATACGAAAATTGTATATATCATTAGGAATGGTGTAACTTATATTCATAAAAAATTGTGCCTGGAAACAAACAAAACGCATAGCTAATAAACTTCTCCTAGTGAAAACCTAAAACCATACCAATAGGATTTCCCTAGTGGACCTAGAATCTCAGGTTTGGGGGTGCCAAACTCAAAGTTTACAGTAAAAATGCATCATCCGAGAGCACATCCTAGTAAATTTATACATCCGGCCTAGATTGTGCTTTCAATTGTCTTCCCAAGACCACGTAATTACAACCGATCAATTAAATTGCATAGCTCAGTATCGTATTATTTTTTTTATTTTTTTGACAAATATTTCCTCCTTTATTCATTGATCAAAATAGTGGCATCGCTTATAAGAAAGGGAATAACCGCACTAGGGGCAGTATCCATCCAACAACCAGGAGGAGAAAACTTAGCTAATCTAGCCAATTCTTGAGCTACTTGATTGCTCTCTCTATTACAATGTTCATAAATTACTTGATTGAAATCTAATGACATGAAATAATAATCATCGAATATAGCACTAGCAACTGAAGAAGAATTGCCCTCTTTTAAGGCTTCAACTACCTCTACATTGTCGTAGTTTATTTCAATCTTGCTACATCCATCAGAACGGGCTAGATTCATTCCAAATCTTACTGCAATAGATTCTGCTGTAAATGAATCAAGGCATATGTCTATTTTTTCATTTGCTGCAGCAATGAACATGCCGTTGTGATCACGAAGGACTGCTCCTACCGATCCTTCAACTGTATCCATATCAAATCCAGCGTCCACATTCAGTTTACTATATCTGTACCTTGGTCTACTCCACCCGCCTACCTTCTGTTTAGCTTTGGGAGTACACGAGATAATGTAGTTCGCCGCTAGTCCTCTCACGGCCACACTGATTTGAGCTGCTGTTTGGGTGTACACTGGTATGTTTTCTTTCTTGGCTTTGAAGGACACGATCGAGTGAAGATACAATAGGAGCCGGCCGATCTGAGCTTCTTGTGGATCTCGACAGCGGTTTCCTTATGTAGCTGCGTCTGGTGAACCCTAATCTCTCCGGCTGCCAATATATATAGAGGCAGAGGAGACACGCAGGGGAGACAGCCGCAAGACCACGCAGCAAACCCACGAGACAACTCACGCAAGAGGAGAAGGCACGCAGCCAAGGCCAAGAGCTAGCTGGCATAACTCACGAAAGGCAGAATTCAACGTACGCACGCAGGCAACACCACATTCAGCAACACGCACGCAGCCGGCGGCGAATCAACGCAGCCGACGCACGTTGACAGGATGTTGGCTACTCGGCGTACCCTCATCCGCGCAAAGAACCTCGGTGGTGATGGACGCAAAGCTCATGTTTCCGGAAGGTGAGACAATTGTCTAATTCTTTTCTTTTGTCTCTCTCACATCCAGAACACGGAGAGTGCACGCAATTGCAGAAAACATTGACATTGATGGCTAGGATTGCAGAAACCACACTTCTACAGTTTTGTTCCATAAACCACTAACTCTGCGACTAATGTCCTTCAAAAAAATACTAGTTGACGCTTAGACCGTTTTAAGCATGATTATGACGAATGTGTCCCGCAAATGTTGGTGTAACGGTTCAAGTTAGACATCACTAGGTGAGGGTTTTTCTAGATCTACAAAATAGTCCCAATAATTTTACAGAGACATCCTTCAATCAAAAATAATAAAAAAGGAATCGGTCCTTCCCAGCAAGCCCACCCCGTGCCACCATCCTCCGACCACCACCCACTGCCGATGGGACTCGCGGCCCTCCGACGAGCAGCCATAGGGAGCAACAGGTGTCAGGGGCTAGCAGCAGCAACAAGGATGGCCATTGTTGCGTCGAGCTATGACCGTCGCTAGCCACGCCTCGCCAGGAGCAACGCCACTCGACGCGGTTATTGTGGCCGACGCGGGCAGAGCTGGGCTCGAGAGGTGTTTGAATCCATCCATGGCGCCGACGGCTCGACCCTTTAGAATCCCTAGAGACCACCATCGACTACCACGGTGGCCATAGCCCACACCACCGCCGCCGCTGCTTGTTACTCATAGCCATGCGCGGCCAATGCCGCTCCACCTCCCACCCATGCGCGGCCATGCGCGACCAGTGATGCTGCTCCTCGCGCTCGTGGCCTTGCACGGCCGGTGCCACTGCTAAGCGTGCCCATGCATGGTGGGCGCCG
>NC_041386.1:720964701-720967906 GCF_002162155.2 Triticum dicoccoides
GGCTGCTCGTGCCCTTCCGCCAGAGGTGGTGCTCCTGTTGCACGGATTCAGGAGCTATGGTGGTGCTCCCATGTGGTCGTGGTGGTGCTCCTGTCGTGCCCTTGCGCTGCATTGCCTACCTGCGCACCGTAGCAGCAGCTATGGCAGCAGCTGGTGAGATCCGATGAAGGAAGCCCGGAGAGGAAGGGGCGGCGCCGGGAGGACATTGGGAGGCAACCCGGCGAGGGAGGGTCGCCGCCGGGAGGCAGGGGCGGCGCTGGGAGAACACGAAGGAAGCGACCGTCTGCTCAGGGTGGGGGTGCCTTTTGTTTTTTGAACAAGGCAGGGAGTTTTTCGTAAAAAACATCTCTAATGACGTCTAGCATGAACAACTATGCCACGTCGTCATTTGAGGGCCCTACGTGTCATAATCCTCATCAAATGAGCCAAAGCCACTAACTAGTGTTTTTTGCAAAAAAATAGCCTCTGAATCAGTGGTTTTTGGCACAAAACTATAGAAGTGTGGTTTCTACAACCCTAGCCTTCATTGTCGATGTTTTTTGCAATTCACTCCGTATAGGCGGCATGATCTTTGTCTCGGTAGACAACCAAATATGGCGTCTAGCTGAGATGAGGCATCAGCCGCGCCCCTCCATGACTTCACCTTTCTTTGGTGTCGTGATGTGTTTTCCTTGTCTTGGTGGACCACAATATACGGCGTCCAGCCAAGATGAGGTGCACTCTTCAAGGCGAACAGGCATCGGCACACATGTGGCGTGATCCTTGTCTTAACAGACCACCGAATACGGCGTCCAGCTGAGACGAGGCATCAAGCCGAGACGAGACACCCACCACACCATACAGTACACCGTCGTATAGGCGGCGTGATCCTAGTCTTGGCAGACCACCGAATACGACGTCTAGCCAGGATGAGGCATCCGCCACACCCTTATAAAATGTTACCTTTCACGGCCTCGTGAGGCGGAGTTTTCTTCATTGTGGACTGTCATAACCTCGGTGTCTAGTCAAGACCAAAGGCGCCAGCCACACCGGCCATGCTGATGCGAGCGTGTGTTGGTTTTACACCGATGCCGGTCTCCACCCAGGAATACTTCCGCGAAGTGAACCCCTTGCATACGCCGACGAAGCCGCTACCAATGATCAAGAAGTCCGAGCCAAGCAGGGCCCATGCTACTCCAACACCGACTACATCAAAGTTGTCAAGACACACGAGGAGCGACAGCGAGGGCAAACATGGCTAGCACAATGCCATGTTTTGAGCGGCACGTGTGCCTACGAGGACACGGGCTTTGCCGCTGTCCACACCTACACACACCATCATTATCATGCATGAAGAATATGAAGTGAAGACGACGAATACGATCACACGGCTTAATCGGAGGTAACTCGCGGGAGTAATTAACCAGGAGCCTTCCGACACACCGAGAACCAGAAACCGCACATCGCTAGTCAGGCTGGTCGCGCTAGTAGGCCACGGAACCCATTGGGAATTGTATTTGTTATCCTTGAGATTAATAAAATAGTTTTCCTATCTCTTTGTTTTCATTGTGTATCACGGTACACTGGCATGCCTGCAATTTCTTTTTCCCGGCGCATGAGCCTACTCGTGTTAAACAAGAGGAGAGGAGACTATGATTTCCCGTGTCGCCCGTGAGAGTGACGCGTATGTCATGGGAAATATTATTCTTCTCTTGCCTTTGTCGGCCTTAATTTCACCAAGTCTAAGTTGGAACACATGAAATTTGCATACATATAGGCTTTAGCAATCTCAGGCCTCCTTTGGTTTGTAGGAAGTTTATAGGAAGTATATAGGATAGGATTTGCAAAGGAAAAATTCCTTTGAAGCTCTTTGGTTTGTAGGAATGGATTTTTATTTCTATGTAGGATAGGAATCAATCTTTCACATTTTGAAGAAAAAAATATTAGTCTAGACTCAACGGAAAAATTCCTATTGTATGCACCAAATGGCATCTTTTCCTCTATAGGAATTGAGATGCATATCATCTCACTTCCTATGATTTTCCTATCCAATATACCTAAGAAATTCATCCCCACTACTTGATTTATCTAAACATCCAGCCTATCCACCTCAGCGATCTGCCACGTCAGCGTCTCCCAACAATCCTTCCACACCTCAGAAAATAATGACCAGTTACGATTTTTCTTTTTCTCTGACTGCAACCCATTCTGATTCTGCGTTCAATTTCCTTCGGCAGCAATCTCTCAACAACATGCAGCCCATTACTCCAGCCTACATGCAGATCATTATTAGATGCTCACCAAATTCAAAATAAGCATACTGCGCGCAACAACAAAAGAAGAAGAAACTGACGGAGGCATGCAACGGGTTCGAGTGGAATTATGCGTTGTCTCCCCTTCCCAAAGAAGTATTTCATGTTCTTCTAACACAGATGGAGGACTGGTGGCAGCGGATTCGGCTTTTCTCCTCGTCTTCGACAGCGGCGGGCGGCGGATCCAGATCCTGGACAACACGGGGACATTCCCCGGCTGACGTGCCACATCGACAAGCGCCACTTCCACAGGCCTGGTCATCGGCTCTCGACGCCTTTATGGCTATGGTGTTGGCTTGAATCATGGGATTGTGGATGTCTGCCTCTTCTTCCGGCGAGTCTCACGGCAATGCTGGCGGTCGACGGCTGTTTCTGTGTATTATGTACTCTGTTAATTGGTTAATATAATGTGTGTGGTTTCTCTCAAAAAAAAATGTCACACATATCTTTTCCCCTTCCATGGATCTTCTATTTCCCTTCCTATATATGTACCAAGCAACAGTATCTCCATGTGATCAATCTCTTCTCAATCCTAGTCCTTACAAATGGATTAATCCTTCTCCTTGCTCAACAGCCATGGCCTCGCCAGTCGCCACGGCACGGGCGATCTTCTCGCCACCATCGCCCATAAGAGGACGTTGATAGAGCGGAAATATTCAAATGATTATTTGAGTGATAAATTTGGTTTTTCCCCATGATTTTGTTTACCCCCTTCCCAGCCCCTATCCTCCCGTCCTGCAAATTTACGCTGACGCCTCCATGGTTGTATATATCAATTTGGGATCTCCGGTGCCTTTTGTTTTTCTATGTAACCAACAAGTGATTAATGTAGGTCATATGCAATTCCTTCCAACAGTGGAGCAGGCTAGCTATGCCTACTTCGGACAAAAGAAGCCTAGCTAGGACTATGTCTA
>NC_041386.1:720967916-720969653 GCF_002162155.2 Triticum dicoccoides
TCCCTCCATCTAGGTGAATATGTCATCTTAGGTTGTGCATCATGACCAAGAAGGAGGGGAAAACGAGAGAACTTATTTTTTATTTGCTAATTAATAGCATTGCATGCAATGAACTAACCACTGCATGTCGTGTTTGGTAGTCTTGAGTCATTGAAAACACGCACGCGCCCACATGTCTTATTGGTTGATATGTCAAGAAACAAGAAACGAGGTGGGAGTTAATGCACCGCGCCTACTCCCTCCATCCATATATATAGGGTCTCATACATTTTTCGAGGCTGCCTTTGACTATTGATAAGATTAATAATATATGAGATGTATAACGTGAAAATTGTATCATTAGAAGCTCCTTCCACGTACGAATTTGATGTTGTGTTTTGCGTAACTTGCATGTCATATATTATTGCTCTAATATGTGGTCAAAGTTAGCCTCGGAAAACACATTAGGCCCTATATATATGGAAGGAGGGAGTAAGTGTTTTGGAATTAATTGGTTTTCGTAAGGTGACTTATACAACTTGACGGAGGGAGTACATTTATTTGGTTAACTTAGTTTTCATCGTAGGTGATTATGAACACAATTAATAGTTGGCACACCTTTTCATCGATGCATCTGGCTACCTCGGCTGGATGGTTTTGTGCAAATATGCGTGTAGTACTTGCACAGTTGCACTCTTTGATTGTCTCCATTTACTTTTATTATCTCCCTAACTTCCTAGGGATGTACTGAATAAGAGAGTTCTGGTGAATGGACTTCTACTTTGCAGAGTTATGTTTTATACTAGCACAAATGTCCGTACGTTGCAACGGGGAAAGTAGTTTATATTCAGGTTTATTTATGATAATATATGCATAAATACATTCATTTTTCATGCAATTTTTAGTCAATTTTTTTCAAGATCCAAAATTTTCTAAATAAGACATGCTAATCTCATAGAATATTTCTTTACCTACATCAACATACTTTCCGCCATGAAAGAAAATAAAGTTAGGAACTTCTCCTTAAAAGAAATTAGGAACTCAAAAAGTTTAGCCAATACCGCTCACAAAATTCCGAGAGAAAAGTATTGCACAAAGATCCTTAATCCTTTGGGTAATATAACATAGAAAAGCGAGAGTTCATGTTGGACACACCAGGGACTTCGAGTCCGACTCCTCAGTGACATGTCCAATGCTAATTACAATGTGTTATACAATTAATTCACAGTGATCAATACAAAAAATAAGTTATATTGGATCCTTTCATTATTAGAAAAAAAAGAGCCCAACATGTTTTCACAAAGACCAACAAACATGCTCGTAAGTAGTAATCTCAAGGATACTTTTATAATATTACATTGAGAAAACTTCACAAAATGAACATTGTTAGCTGGTTAATTTGATTCTTAACGACACTTACTTGGTTCATTTTTTGATTTGAGAGGTTTCTTGGTAAGTTTTAATATTAGAATAAGCAGAAAGCTCATATAAACCCATATAAGCCTAGGATCCATAAGCAATGCAAATAGAATTGCAAGATAGCAACAATATTATTTCACAAAAAAAAGATAGCAATAATATTTAGTGCAAATTCATGAATGTAATTTTTTTTGCAGGTGAAATTCATGAATGTAATTAAGATTACTATATTTAGCTGGTTCATATGATTGTCTGCAACACTAAATGCATGCACACTATATGATGTCCAGGACACCAAAAATAATGACATTAGGATACTGATTTCCCATACAAAAAGTT
>NC_041386.1:721023339-721028871 GCF_002162155.2 Triticum dicoccoides
CGATGCTTTCTCCTTTGCGAGGCCAAAAATTATATATGTAATTATGATCATGATGAACAAGATGCATAGGATAAAACTTCTGGTGAAATTCCAACTTCAATCATTTATAATTCCAAGATCCCGTATCATCACATAGCCTATACCATGTCAATGCATCTCCCTTTGAAGATAAAGGAAAGACCTTCCTTTAGACACCATCATCGGGAATACCTGCAAGCTTAAATAATCCACAAACTTCATCCACAAAGATAAGATGTAAATCGGGATGCAATGTTCCATCTTCTGCAAAGGGATTAGCTAGCAGTTTCTCTATCATACCCGAAGGAATCTCAAAGTAAATATTTTCAGTAGGTTCCGTAAGTTGAGGAGCAACTCTTTGCTCTTCTGGTCGGGATGAAGATACCCCGAACAAGCCCCTCAAAGGATTAGTTTTTATAGTAACAAGTGACAGAAAATTTCAGCACACTATATAAATATTTCCTTACCAAGTTCCACTCACCAAAAGCGCTATGCTCCCCGACAACGGCGCCAGAAAAGAGTCTTGATGACCCACAAGTATAGGGGATCTATCATAGTCCTTTCGATAAGTAAGAGTGTCGAACCCAACGAGGAGCAGAAGGAAATGACAAGCGGTTTTCAGTAAGGTTTTCTTTGCAAGCACTAAAATTGTAGGTAACAAATAGTTTTGTGATAAGATAAATTGTAACGAGTAACAAGTAATGAAAGTAAATAAAGTGCAGCAAGGTGGCCCAATCCTTTTTGTAGCAAAGGACAAGCCTGGACAATTTCTTATAATGAGGAAGGAGCTCCCGAGGACACATGGGAATTATCGTCAAGCTAGTTTTCATCACGCTCATATGCTTCGCGTTCGGTACATTGATAATTTGATATGTGGGTGGACCGGTGCTTGGGTACTGCCCTTACTTGGACAAGCATCCCACTTATGATTAACACCTATTGCAAGCATCCGCAACTACAAAAGAAGTATTAAGGTAAACCTAACCACAACATTAGACATATGGATCCAAATCAGCCCTTTACGAAGCAACGCATAAACTAGGGTTTAACCTTCTGTCACTCTAGCAACCCATCATCTACTTATTACGTCCCAATGCCTTCCTCTAGGCCCAAATAATGGTGAAGTGTCATGTAGTCGACGTTCACATAACACCACTAGAGGAAAGACAACATACATCTCCTCAAAATATCGAACGAATACCAAATTCACATGACTACTAATAGCAATACTTCACCCATGTCCTCAGGAACAAACGTAACTACTCACAAAGCATATTCATGTTCATAATCAGAGGAGTAATAATATGCATTAAGGATCTGAACATATGATCTTCCACCAAGTAAACCAATTAGCATCAACTACAAGGAATAATCAACACTACTAGCAACCCACACGTACCAATTTGTGGTTTTGATACAAGATTGGATACAAGAGATGAACTAGGGTTTTGAGAGGAGATGGTGCTGGTGAAGATGTTGATGGAGATTGACCCCCTCCCGATGAGAGGATCGTTGATGATGACGATGATAATGATTTCCCCCTCTCGGAGGGAAGTTTCCCCGGCAGAACAGCTCTGCCGGTGCTCTAGATTGGTTCCGCCAAGGTTCCGCCTCGTGGTGGCAGAGTTTCGTCCCGTAAGCTTGCCTCTGATTTTTTTCAGGGTAAAAGCCTTCATATAGCAGAAGATGGACACCGGAGGGCCACCAGGGGGCCCAGGAGACAGGGGGCGCGCTCAGTAAGGGTGAGCGCGCCCCCACCCTCCTGGCCAGGGTGTGGGACCCCTCTAGTGTTTCTTTCGCTCAATAATTCTTATTAATTCCAAAAAAGACTTCCGTGGAGTTTCAGGATTTTTGGATTTGTGTAAAATAGGTTTCCAATATTTGCTCCTTTTCCAGCCAGAATTCCAGCTGCCGGCATCCCCCCTTTTCATGGTAAACCTTTTAAAATAAGAGGGAATAACTGTCACTAGAAGAAAACAAGGCTTTGGTTCGGGCCTGGCCAGCCCATTAGACCCGGTTCTTCATGAACCGGGACCAATGGGGGGCATTAGACCCGGTTCATGAGCCTAGGGGGCTGGCCGGGACCTCGTGGGCATTGGTCCCGGTTCGTCTGGATCCATTTGTCCCGGTTCTAGGCAAGAACCGGGACCAATGGTCCACACTCGTGGCCCACAGCCATTGGTACCGGTTCGTGCCATGAACCGGTATAGAAGGGGGGGGGGATATAGTCCCGGTTCATGGCACAAACCGGGACAAATAAGTTGCCTATATATACCCATCGCCGCGGCAGAGCACTCTGTTTTTTTCGCGGATGAGGAGAGGGCATTTGGGTGCTCTAGCTCACCTCCTATGCACATGAGGTGTTCGATGAAATGTCCGAGCCACGCTAGTTAATTGTTATCCTCTCGAAACTCGACCTCCGAGCTCCAATTTCCCCGAGATTTGTCTAGGTTTAGCGGTCCGTCACGTCCTGTCGCCGTCTTCACCGCCGTCGGTCGCCCGCGCCGATCTTGTCGCCGGCACCACCGTGGTGAGCCTCTTGTTCTTATCTTCTTTCTGAAAGAAAAAATTCTTACTTCAGATAGATACTTGTCTAATTTTCTTACTTTTATTATTTGTTGTTATTATACAGTGCGATGGTTTTGGTATCCGCCCCCGTCGGGCCTTGTCCTATCTATGATTCGGATGTGGTATATATTATCTTTTGATAACTATTTGGTTCATTTATTGTTTATGATAATTATGCCGACCAACGTGACATATATTTTATTTATCTACGAGGTGGTTGAACCAGAAATTCCGACCGACCCTACTGTCGAGAGGTTAAATTTAGTTGAAGAAGAAAACAATTACTTGAAGGAAAAAATAAGAAAAATTGAGGAGCAGAATATGATATTGGAGTTGCATGTTGCGGATGCCGTCGATGATCACAAGATCAAGATGGATGCAATGCGGTTGAAGATTAGAAAGATTAGAAAATATGCCATTCATACTGAGGCTTGGTATCATTACGCAGTTGGATCAGTTGTTACCTTGGTTGCGATTATGATCGCATTTGTTTTTGCATATAAATGTTTTACATAATTTCAATGTATGGTTTAATTAGATGCTCCGGAGAGCTATATGTTGCACATGCTCTGTGGGTGAAATCCCTTTGTAACAGACGAGTTTCCGTATGAAACCCTGATACTTCGAAGGAGATTGTCTGTTTTGTACACGAAGTGCATCCAGTTTTTGCCGTAAGCCCATGTACTTTCTTGCACATGCTATGTGGGTGAAATGATGATACCATGCCAACTTGGAACCTTTTCAGAGTTCATTTCAAATGCTTTTCAATTTCATGGTCTTATAGCTCAAAATAATCAGTAAATGCATGAAAAACAACAAATGAAGTCGGAAAGGGTTGTAATTGATGATGTGGCTTTGGATGGTGCATTTTGAACACAGAAAAAATATGGAGTTCAAATAAGTTCAAAAAAATGAAATCCTTTTGTAACAGACGAGTTTCCGTATGAAACCCTGATACTTCGAAGGCGATTGTCTGTTCTGTACACGAAGTGCATCCAGTTTTTGCCGTAAGCCTTTGTACTTTCTTTCATATGCTATGTGGGTGAAATGATGATACCATGCCAACTTAGAACCTTTTCAGAGTTCATTTCAAATGCTTTTCAATTTCATGGTCTTATAGCTCAAAATAATCAGTAAATGCATGAAAAATAACAAATGAAGTCGGAAAGGGTTGTAAATTGATGATGTGGCTTTGAATGGTGCATTTTGAAAAAGGAAAAACTATGGAGTTCAAATAAGTTCAAAAAAATGAAATCCATTTGTAACAGACGAGTTTCCGTATGAAACCTTGATACTTCGAAGGAGATTGTCTGTTTTGTACACGAAGTGCATCCAGTTTTTGCCGTAAGCCTCTGTACTTTCTTGCACATGGTATGTGGGTGAAATGATGATACCATGCCAACTTGGAACCTTTTCAGAGTTCATCTCAAATGCTTTTCAATTTCATAGTCTTATAGCTCAAAATAATCAGTAAATGCATGAAAAATAACAAATGTAGTCAGAAAGGGTTGTAAATTGATGATGTGAATTTGAATGGTGCATTTTGAACACAGAAAAACTATGGAGTTCAAATAAGTTAAAAAAAGAAATCCCTTTGTAATAGACGAGTTTCCGTATGAAACCCTCATACTTCGAAGGAGTTTGTCTGTTTTCTACACGAAGTGCGTCCAGTTTTTGCCGTAAGCCTCTGTACTTTCTTGCACATGCTATGTGGGTGAAATGATGATACTATGCCAACTTGGAACCTTTTCAGAGTTCATTTCAAATGCTTTTCAATTTCATGGTCTTATAGCTCAAAATAACTCAGTAAATGCATGAAAAATAACAAATGAAGTCGGAAAGGGTTGTAAATTGATGATGTGGCTTTGAATGGTGCATTTTGAACACAGAAAAACTATGGAGTTCAAATAAGTTCAAAAAAATGAAATCCATTTGTAACAGACAAGTTTCCGTATGAAACCCTGATACTTCGAAGGAGATTGTCTGTTTTGTACAGGAAGTGCATCCAGTTTTTGCCGTAAGCCTCTGTACTTTCTTGCACATGCTATGTGGGTGAAATGATGATACCATGCCAACTTGGAACCTTTTCAGAGTTCATTTTAAATGCTTTTCAATTTCATGGTCTTATAGCTCAAAATAATCAGTAAATGCATGAAAAATAACCAATGAAGTCAGAAACAAAATAAAATAAAATAAATAAGTAATTTGAAACAAAATAATATAAACTTTAATAAAATAGATAAGTAGAAACAAAATAATAAAATAAATAAAGTTTAAAACATAAATAAAATTTATGAAACTAAAATTATGAAAGTATTTTCTCTTCAAAACATTATAAGCAACCTCTAGTATTACTGAAACTAAAATTATATAAAATAGATGAAACTAAAATTATCAAAGTATTTTCTGTTCAAAATCATTACAAGCAAAAGGAATTTTCATAAAGAACTTTTTTTGTTAAAAACTTTAATAGCAAAAAGAATTATAATAAAATAAAATTAATAAGTAATTATAAACAAAAAAAATAAAATAATTAAGTATTTTGTTGTAAGTAGAAACAAAACAAAATAAATAAAGCAAAAAAGAAAACATAAAAACTGGAAAAAAAAATAAAAAATTGCCACCAACTAGGCCACCACGGCCTGAATATGACCAGAAACCCATCCATGGGCCAGGATTCAGGCCCGCAGTAGGCCCAGAAGGCCCATCAGGCATAGCAGTAATAGTTAGGCCCGTGAGCCTGGAATGGAGAGGAGCTCGAGAGGGGTGCGGCAGTGGAGCTTATAAACCACTATGCGCCCCTCTCAACTAGCGAGGTTGGACTAAACTTTGGCCGCGACGCGGGCAGCACAGGGGCCTTTGGTCCCGGTTGGTGGCACCAACCGGGACTAAAGGATGGGCATTGGTACCGGTTGGTGGCACCAACCGGTACCAATGCCCATCCTT
>NC_041386.1:721028909-721034238 GCF_002162155.2 Triticum dicoccoides
CCTTGCTGTCGCCGCCGCCATCGACGCCGTCAGGCTTCTCACCGTCGCCGTCACCGACGCCCCTGCCCCCTGCTCCTCCTCGTCATCGTCGCCGTCCGACGCCCCTGCTCCACCTTGCCGTCGCCGCCGCCACCAACGCCGTCAGGCTGCTCGCCTTCGCTGTCGCCGCCTCCACCGACGCCCCTACCGGCCACGACACGCCGCCCACCGTGCCCCGCTGCCCCCTGTGAGCACCAGCCTGCTCCCGCGCCCCTGCGCCCTTGTCCTGTGCGTCCGCCGTGCCGCGGCCCCTGCCCTGCGCTGGCGCCACGAGCCGCCCTGTCGCCCCTGCCCTGCATTTTTTGTCAATTTATTTATATGTTCATATATATATATATATATTCATAATTGTATTTTTTTGTCAATTTATGTATATGTTCATATATATATATATATATATAGATTATTTTTTTCATACATGTATTTTTTTTGTCAATTTATGTATATGCTCATATATATAGATTATTTTAGTTTATGTTTAGTTTAGTATTAAGATTAGGAAAATTTCGGATGTGTAATTATATTTACTTATATGTGTAGTTAATTTAGATGTCGTAATTTGTTCATAAAAATTGTGCACTTTTGTATAGAAACTTTATTTTTTTCATATGTACAAAATGTAGAGTGAAAACGAAAACAAACATATAAGAAAAAACAAAGGAAAAATGAAGAAGGAAAACAAAACCGCCCGGCTCAGCCACCACCGCATTTTCATAAAGTGTTTCCACCGCATTTACATGAGGGGGGACATCATAAAAAATAAGAAGAGGAAGAAGAAGAAAAAAAAGAGGAGAAGAAGGAATAGAGGAGTGGAAGACTATGAAGAAGGAAAACAAAACCGCCCGGCTCAGCCACCACCGCATTTTCATAAAGTGTTTCCACCGCATTTACATGAGGGGGGACATCAGAAAAAATAAGAAGAGGAAGAAGAAGAAAAAAAAGAGGAGAAGAAGGAATAGAGGAGTGGAAGACTTTTTTCTTCTACTCCTCTATTCCTTCTTCTTCTCTTCTTTTCCTTCTTCTTGTTTTTTATCGCGAACTAGGGCAGAGGGTCGAGGGTCGGGAACTAGGGCAGAGGGTCGAGGGTCACCCTCTCGACCGTGATAACTCATACCACGGGAGCACCCCCCCCTCCCCGGCCCTCTCGCTCGACCAGAACTCTCGAGGACAAACAAACCCTAGAGAAAAACGATGTTGGTCTCCTACCCCCTCCCGTCGTGCCCCTAACCGACAAACTCTCTCGAGGCCACCCAAATTTACCAAGTTAAAAGAGCATTGTCGTCGAGGCCACCCCAAACCCTTGAAGCGCTGTGTTGAGGCCACCCCAAACCCTTGAAGCGCTGTGTTGAGGCTACCCCAAACCCTTGAAGCGTTGTCGAGGCCACCCCAAACCGTAGAGAAGCAGCGTCGAGGCCACTAATATGATTCCTTATTGTGATTAGCTAGCTAGTTCTACGTTTGCCACTACTATATATCCATCTGTCAGGTTTGAATAATAATTGACATGTTGTAAATATTTGCAGAAACTATGGAGCACCCCCAAGACGAACCAACAGAAGCAATGTTGGGGGACATAATCGCAGAAGGAAGTGATGTCGTTGTGTCGTTTCTCAACGACACTAATGGTCTGGAAGGACGGGGTAGTGAAGAAAGCTATGATTATGATGGCTCCGGTGACCCATTAATGCCGGTACAAGAAGAGGGCTATGATTATGATGGCTCCGGTGACCCAATGGAGGTACAAGAAGGAGACCGTGATGACGGCTCCGGTGACCGAACCGAGTCCGGATCGAGCTGACTAGCTAATTGATGCATTCATTGTTTTGATATGTACACATATTAATTAACTCTTGTCTTTCTTCTTTTCTCTAGCCCTCCGGATCGAGCTCAACTTCGGTAAAGAAACGAGGCCCGAAGAAAAAGTTGTGCTTGGATGAAAGGTTTGAGATCACAACAATCTCGCATGATGGCAAGCCGATTGAACCCATCCGGACAAGGGATGCATTTCGTGCTTAGTGCGGGGTTCTTGTTAGGGACAAGATCCCGATCAGTTTCCACCAATGGTTAACGCCTAAGAAAGAAGACCCTGAGGAGTCTTATGTCTCTGATATGCAGAAAGAAGATCTTTGGACAACGCTTAAGAAAAATTTCACCCTACCGCTAGAGGAGGATCCGGAGAAGCCAGTTAAAGAGCAATTGATAAAGTCTCATGCTCTTAAGAAGATGGCAAAACTATTCAGAAAAGTATGAGAAGATCAGAGATCAATGGCCCGCATTTGTGGCCCACAAGACATCGGAAAAGAGTAAGAAGATATCAATGACAAACAAGATAAATGCTACGAAGAAGAAGCATCACCATCGCACGGGGTCAGGTGGCTACCTCAAAGTTGAGAATGACCTGATTGCTAAAGGGGTCGAACAAGAGACATTCAATTGGCCAGACCATTGCCGGACTTGGTTCTTCGGGGTTGGCGGAACCTTGGACCCTATAACAGGGAAGTGCGTTTGGACGGAAGAGCAACTGTGTATACCCGTCAAGAGGCTTGAGGAGTATATCGAGAAAGCGCAGCAAGGGATGTTAGTTCCAGACAGAGAGAAGGATGAGCTCACAATGGCCCTCGGGAATCCTGAGCACCCTGGACGGACACGAGGCACGCTAGGCTCCATTCCATGGAAGGGTGGGTTTCCGGACGTAGGGGGTTCCAAAAGCAAGGAGAGGAGGAAGAAAGTGGAGCATAGCCAACTGCAGGCGCTGCACGAAAGGGTACAAGGGCTAGAGGAAGGAGAAGCAGATCGCAGCAAACGACCTGCCGAAGCTTCCCTTGAACCTACCCCGCCATCTCAACGGAGAAGTAGCGTGGCTTCCACCGAGCAGACTCAACAACTAGAGCCTGTCTTCACAGCTCCTGCTAGCTACGCCGTGGATGCTATCACGGAGTCTCAACATTGCCACCTTATGGCGCGATGTATGACATTGAAAGTGAAGGCGTCTGTTGGCTCTGTTTTACCTACTGGACCTGGCACAACCTACCACGGCCGGTCGATTCCAGAAGGACATGCTAGTGTGATGATGGATCAAATAACGGACGGATTTGAGGACCTTGAGCTTGACCACCCTACGGGTGAAGGGGAGATTCGGTCGGGTTCTTCTCTGAAGACTCCATGCCTATGATGAAAGGAGCTCATCAACCTTCCGAACTGGACGCCTCCGCCTCCTCCTCCTCCTCCTCCAGCGAGTCAGGGCACTCCGCCTCCTCCGGCGAGTGATCAGGGCACTCAGCCTCCTTCTACGGCACGTGCCGGCACTCCGCCTCCTTCTCCGCCTACGCCGGCGCGCCCGAGCAGCCATCCTCCTCCTTGTCTGCCTCGTCAACAAGGGCGGAAGAGACCCGCCGCCGCTCCGGCTGCTCCGGCGCATCGTCCTTCTCCTCCGCCTGTTAAGAAAGGAAAGACGGCCACAGCTGCTCCGTCTGCTCTGGCGTCTAGCAGTACAGCCAGAGGCAGGCAATACAGATATGGTCCTTCTCTGAAGACTCCAGAGAAGTTACCATACGAGCGGAGCCAGGAGGAAAACGCAAAGATCGTGCAAGCCGAAGTGACCAACTTCTTTGAAGGGGTGAAAGCAAAGAAAAATCCACCTCCGGAGGAGAAGATAGATCCGGTAAAAAAGAAGCATACTCTGACTGCCCTGAAGAAACCACCAAAGTCTCCGGTGAAAGACAACTATGAGCGCATTCTTACAAAGTCATTTATCAAAGTGGAGCGGTCGGGAAGTACTGCCAGTGGTCAAAGGTTAGCGGAACGACGAGCTGGGAAAAATGTTGCCCAGCTCGGCGAGCAAGCGAACCGATCGTTGCCCCCGCTCCAGGTGTCTAGCATCGTCGCGAATCATCCGGGCGGGACAATGGTGTCCGTTTATAATGATCTTGGAGATTACCTGCCCGACGATGCACATTTCGATTTCTTGGAGGTGGACGAACACAAATACGTGTACGGGAAGCCTCTCGTCAAAGATGAAAGATCTCTAACAACGATGATGCGAAGATTCCATGATTGGTACATGAAAACCTGCAGAGAGTCTGAGGGGAGGAATATTTTGACGCTGAGAGTTAGAGAGGAGCATGACCTCGTTGTAATTGAACTGTTGAATGTTCCATTTGAGGAGTTCTTCGTGTTTTTCAATCTAAAGGCGCTCGATAAGTTAATGATCACTTGCTACTGCCTGTAAGTACTACTTCCGTCATTAAGTCTTTATATATAGGTCAGATCTTTCATTGCATCTATTTTTAATTATCCTCACTATATTATGCAGATTGAAGATCGTCGAATTGAAGAAAAGACAAATCGGTGATATTGGTTTCATTAACACAAATCTCATAGATGCATATATGGTTAAATTTCTGGCCAAAGATACTGAGGCCAAGCTGCTACAATCGTTTGTATTAAATCAAAACAAAGCTATAATACTCTTCCCTTACGAATTATAGTCTTGTGCGTATTCTGTTTCCCTTGTTAGTCGAGGTTATAGTAATGTAATTGATGAGTTATGCATGCATGCGCAGCTTCCACTATATTCTCCTAGAGATTAAGCTTGAGCACGGACTAGTAACCGTCTTAGACTCGAGACGAAAAGATCCCAAGGAGTATGCGGACATGACTGAAATTCTAGAGAGGTAAGTTAAATCGATCATTATCGCACCATATCGGCAACTTCAGTTTGTTCCTTTCCTGATATCAAGTAATTGTTTTCTTTGTCTGCCAGGGACTGTCGAAGAAGCTGGAATTTAGACACCCGAAAGTATGTACTATAGTAGCATGTTCCACGCATCTCCTATTGATTCAAGCGCTAGTTTCATCAATACTATTTAGCATGCTTGCTAATTATCAGTTTAATTGACCTCTATTTCTTGTAAAGTGGTTGTGGCAGGAACAAGGGAATAATTACTGTGGATACTATATCTGCGAGTCCATCCGCCACACGACCTGTGAGCGGGGCTACTCTGACAGACAATATGAAGTGCGTAAATAATAATATTCACAATTTTGTTTTATTACCATCATTTGTGTTCAGTTTCATTTATTCAGATATATGTATTGACCCCCTTCTTCAAATTAGATATTTCGGATGCGGGATGAACTCCTACCACCAGATCGTACGCGAGGAATTCAAGAGGAATTGGCGGCATTTTTTCTTGAGCACGTGATCGCTAAAGAGAATACTATGTGGACCCTGATGAGTTCGATTTTAGTTAGGAGATTATATTGTGAGAGATACTTATATTATATATGT
>NC_041386.1:721034787-721038593 GCF_002162155.2 Triticum dicoccoides
CCAGCCCCTGAAATGCTGACGCGTGGATGCCTATTGGTCCCGGTTGGTGCCACCAACCAGGACTAAAGGCCCCGCTGCCTAGTTGGCCGCACCGGCCACGTGGAGGCCCATCTGTCCTGGTTCGTGTAAGAACCGGGACTAAAGGTCAAGGGCATTAATAACGACCTATTAGTCCCAGTTCCAGAACCGGGACTAAAGGTCCTTACGAACCGGGACGAAAGGCCCTTTTTCTACTAGTGCATAAGTATTGAGATATAATGTGTAATAACAGCCGATAATGCAATAAATATTAATATAAAAGCATTATGCAAAATGGACGTATCGGGCTCCAGATCGACAAACAAGGCCCTTGAAGCATGTTAAATGCATCAAACAAAAAGCAAAGACACTTGTTAGTATGAATTCTTGAGAAAATTGTTAGTAGGATTTAAGCAAGGTGCCCTATCATTTCATAAACAGTACCCAGATGCCTCATGCCTGCTAAAATTAAACCGGACCAACAGATCATCTAACAAAAATCCATGAGCATTACACCTTTCATGATTTGCCAACGCAATTCTGAAAAAACAAATCGACAACACATGATATAAAATAGTAACAGGCTGCTGCCTTTGGGCTGTAGTTAATTTAGCTGATTATTTTTTTGGGGAGCATATGCAAAAGATACGTACCCAATGCTACAAACAAGAAGACACATCTTGTTCACTATTTTAGCTTTTGGACGAGGGCCGCATAGAGAGCCCCGTCGATCATGGCAGGAACCGTCCTTGCAAGGAACAAAAAGACTCAAGGCCCTCCAATGGCGATGGATCCTAGTGCTAAATCCGTCTTCTAATCTGCTGAACATGAAGCCCTAATGACGGAGCGGCTAATTTTGAATGGGAGGCGGCAGATCAGCCGGCCGCGTCGCCACCACAGGCGGCAGATCAACAAAATAGGCCAGGTCATAACCGAAAACTCATCTCGAGTTTGAGCTCATTATTGAGAATCAGACCAAGAAACATAGAAAATTTAAGAGAAGAGCAAAGATGAGGCATAGCTTACTGGATGGATGGACCCCCGATCCAGCCGGGGAGGAAGCTATCAGGCACCATGGTACGAGTTGCGGAAGGCCTCTATGGCAAATAAGAACCCCAGCTGACAGGGCGCTGTTGAGCAATGGCAAGACGTAGACGTCGACGTGCTCCACGCGCAGCCCCAGGACAGACTACTCGAACACCTCCGCCGCTGGTCAACGACGGGTCAGCTGCGTTGGTGCGTACATGAGCAAAGAGAAGAAGGTTTGGATCAGAGAACGTACTAGCGTAGAGGATGCCTTGCGGAGAGAGCCCCTCCTCGAGATGCCCGAGCCATACCATAATGCATCCCGCACAGCCGCCGTTGACCAACGAACCACATCGACCCACTTCGACCCGCTTCTGGGCCGCGACATGGAGGTGGAGCCACCTCCGTCACCAATTCCTCCTCCCGAGTAGCGCAACACCTGACTGTCTTCTTGATCTTCGGTAAGCCGACACCGTTGGGCTTCCATCATCGCCATGACGCCTCGACTGTGGAGTCGCCGTAGGGGTGGCAATGGGGCACTGAGAAGGGAGGAGGTGGGGAGGGCTCCGGGGATGCGTCGGTGCGTGGGAAGGAGCCGCCGCCGACGAGATCCAGATCGAGCGGGGTGACGAGATTCGTTAGTGTTTTTTAACCTGGTTAATTTTTGTAGGTTTATTTTTGTAGATTTTTTTCACTCGGTTTTTTCTGGATCGACCGAACGATTCCCGCCTGGACCTCGTGGGGGCATCGCTGGTTCGGCGCCGGATCGGGGGCGGAATCGCTGGTATGTGGGAGGTGGAAGAGAGGACTACCAACTGAGACATCTCTATTCCTAATGAACGAGTTGGTTGAATAGTCCACTTTTGTCTGGTTTTTTTTATCTCAGGCACCACCCCTCGCACTTCCACAGCGATTTTTTATGTTCCCACACACAGAACCGGTGGAATAGGCACGTCCTCCGCCCGCACCCCAATCCCCACCTCATTCCTTTCCTGCCTTCCTACCGCCGCTCCTCCGCTTCTCACCGCCGCCGCCACCACACATCTCCCTCACCACCCCCTGGAAGAAGCCCACGCGCCGCACGATGCATCCAAGCTCTCCTTGACGCCCTTGCCTCAATACTCCCGCCCCCGGAACTTCCACCGTTCACCCCCACCTCTGGAGGGCCTCGGGTCGAAGCTCGTCTCCACATGGCTGCGGAAGGAGCGTCCCCATCTGTGGCAGTTGTGGTCGGCGCCTGATCAAGTTTGAGAGGGTCACGCGTTCCTACGGCGGTGTTCGGAGAGTCTGTTGCAGAGGCTTGCAAGGGAGAAGCGGAGGGTGGCGGAGGAGCGGAGTCCATGGAGGAAAGCAGGCAACGACTCCAGGTATGCGCTCGGGCTGCGCCACTCCGTAGTTCAGTGCGTCACCATAGGGATAGGAGCGCTGGCACCGGCACCGGCTCCAGGTACGTCCTCGACTAGGTCGTGCTCGGGCAGCCCTCGGGCATGTCCACGCCATAGATCAGATCATGATCTCTTGTTGAATGCCTTCCGAGGTCTCCCTGAGTTCTGACTGGTGCCCTTGTTGGACCTTTTTTTTTAGAACGAAGGCTCAAGGGGGAGCCTGGCTTTGAATTAACAAAGCCATCAACCGGCCAGGATTACAACCATTGCATTACAAACTCAAACAAACAAAAAACAGGAACACGGCAAGATACAAGGGTGCTGGCAGGCAGCTCTCAAAACCTCGCTCACTACAGCTAGAAGGGTAGCACAAGATAAGCACAAGCTGAAGCACGCAGAGGCGCTCGTCCACACAAGCATCATCAGGGAAGAACAAATGGGGCTCCGGGAAGCGCCCGCTGTCGAGGATAGGCTATGTCGGCACCAAACAACTAGGCCCTGGAACAACATCTTCATCCATTCCCACTGTCGAAGGAGGCCCCTGCCTCCTCGCCCCTTGTTGGACCTTACCCATCCCTTCCTCTCCGCCAGCCGAGTTTCATAATCCGATATTGATGCTTGCTACCATGGTTTGCTTCAGGAGATCTACAGCATGATGATATGGAAGCAACCAAAACCATCAGTTCCATCATTGAGTATCATACATGATGCATCAACGGGTTAGGTAGAAATTGCCTGCACTAAAACCTGTGCGACAACCAGACTGCCACATTCATTCAGTGCAATTCATCCCGCTTCAGCATCGAAGTTTCAAGGGGCCATGAGAGCGGAGGTAGCCAAGTCGTTGTCGCATTAAGGCAGAGTGAGGGCGTAAGTATCTCGTTAGTGTTTAAGTGCTGGTTCGATAAACAACCTTTGATCTGTGTGGTTTGTTACATATCTACTGATCCATGAAGAAAGTTTTCACTGGATACTTATCACTTGTTTTAATTACAATTATCTCTTGATTAATACTTTCTTTACGCAAGTTTTTTTTATCTAATTGTTACATTCTTCATAGGTTTATAGGGGTATTTTGTAACCTGGAGCAATCAGACACACTTTCTATCCGGAAATGAAATCTGAACATCTGTTGTAGCACTAGTAGAAAAACACCTAATAGTCCCGGTTCATAAGGGCCTTTAGTCCCGGTTCATGAACGGGGACTAATGGATCGTTACTAATGCCTCCACCCATTAGTCCCGGTTCAAACACGAACCCGGACCAATGTGCCTCCACGTGGCCCTGTGCACCGAGCCCAGTCAAGGGGCCTTTGGTCCCGGTTGGTGGTACCAACCGAGACCAAAAGGCATACACGCGTCAGCATTCCAGTGGCTG
>NC_041386.1:721039032-721045656 GCF_002162155.2 Triticum dicoccoides
GGGGGGTTAATTTAGGTGTTTCATATATTGTGTTAGCTAGCTAATTAGTAGAGAGAAGTGTCCTCTCTTATGTCCGTGCTTGGTCGACGCTACGTACTATATACATAAGTGATCGAGAGAACCATTGAGTACAGAAGTTCATCATGCATACCGAGAGAAGTGATCGATCGACCTCTCCTTCTCCGAGAGATTGGTCGAACAACAAGTTTTCGTATCATGTATCCGACGCTACTAGCTACATACATGTACAATATGTATAAGATCTCTTAATTACAATCCCCTAGCAATTGAAATCAATTTCCACATGGTATTCTTCGGCTTTACTGATGACGTGGACAAGAAAGAATCCCGCCAATTCCTCTTGAATTGCTTTCATGCGATCTGGTTCTAGGAGTTCATTCCGCATCCGCCACATCTAATTTGAAGAAGGAGGGTAATTAATACATATATATGAATGAAACTCAACAGAAATGATGGTGTAATAAAATGAAATTGTGAATATTATTGCTTACGCACTTAATATTGTCTTTTAAAGTAGCCCCGCTTGTTTTTCAAAGTCGCGTTGTGGATGAACTCGCACACGTAGTATCCACAGAAATCATTCCCTTGTTCCTGCCACAAGCACTTTACGAGAAATAGAGGTCAATCAAACTGATAATGAAGCATTATAAATGGCATTGATGAAAGTATAGCTATAGAATCAACAGGAGATGCGCGCAACTAGCTAGCCAGTAGTACTTACTTTCGGGTATATATATCGCAGCTCCTTCGGTAGTCCCGGAGCTTCTGCGGTGAACTGTTTCCAAACCCTGCAAGACAAAGAAAATAATTATTATTACTTGAGATAACAGGAAATGAACAAAAAGTTGCCGATATGGTGCGATAATGATCGATTGAACTTACTTGTTGAGCAATTTAGTCATGTCCACATAGGTTTCGGGTTCTTTCCGTCTCGAGTCTAAGACGGTTACTAGTCCCCGCTCAAGCTTAATCTCCAGAAGAACATAGTGGTACCTGCGCACGCACGCATAACTCATCAATTACATTACTATAACCTCGCTCGAGTAATAAGGAAAACCGAATTTGCACACGACAGTAACACTCACTTGCCGTTGTAAGGAAAGAGTATGGTATCTTTGTTTTGAGTTTTGAGCAACGATCGTAGCAAGTTGTCCTCGGCCTCTTTGACGTCCTTTTTAACCAGAAATTCATCTATGATATTTGTGTTAATGAACCCAATATCATAAATTTCTTGTTTTTTGCACTCGACGATCTTCAATCTGCATAACGTATTGAGGATAATTAATTATAAATACATGCAATGAAAGAGCCGAGCTATATATAGAGACTTAATGCAAGAAATAGTACTTACAGACAGTAGCAAAAGACCATTAGTTTATCGAGGGCCTTTTGATTGAAGAACGCGAAGAACTCATCAAATGGAATAGTCAAAAGATCACTTGCAACGAGATCGTGCTCCTCCTTAATATTCAGATACAAAGCATTCGTCCCCCCAGACTCTCTCCAGGTTTTCATGTCCCAATTATGGAATCTTCGCATCATTGTTGCCAGAGATTTTCATCTTTGACGAGAGGCTTCCCGTACTCGTATCTGTGTTCGTCCACCTCCAAGAAATCAGGAAGTTGATCGTCAGGCAGGTAATCTCCAAGATTGCCATAACTGGCCACCGTCCCCGGAGCATTAGACACATTGAGCGGGGGGCACGATTGCTGTGCTTGTTTGCTGAGCTGGGCAATTTTTTCCCCTCTGCTCGTTCTTTTAACCTTTTATCACTGACAGTACTTCCCGACCGCTGGGCTTCGAGATATGTCTGTTCAGTAATGCGCTGATAGTTGGTTCTCGGCGGAGACTTTGGTGGTTTCCTCAGGGCATCGATAGTGCGCTTTGCTTTCACCGGATCTACCTTCTCCTCCGGAGGTGGATGTCTCTTTGCTTTCACCAATTCGAAGAACTCCTTCACGTGGGTCCGCACAATCATATCGTTTTCCTCCTCGGTCCTCTCATAAGGTAACTTCTCTAGAGGCTTGAGATATGGACTATATCTGTATTGCCTCCCGCCTATGGTTGTGCTGCAAGACGCCGGAGCAGACGGAGTGGCTGCGCCGTCTGTCTTCTTTAGTGCTTGCTTACGAGGCGGAGGAGAAGGAGTACGACACGCCGGAGCAGCCAGGGCGGCGGCGGGTCTCTTCCGCCCTTGCTAGCGAGGCGAAGAAGGAGGAGACTGCTGGCTGCTCGGGAGCGCCGGCGCGGGCGGAGAAGGAGGCGGAGTGCCCCCACGCGCCGGAGAAGGAGGCGGAGTGCCTCCACGCATGCCCTGATCGTCACTCGCCGGAGGAGGAGGCGGTGGAGGAGGCGGAGTGCCCTGACTCGCCGGAGGAGGAGGAGGAGGCGTAGGCGTCCAGTTCAGAAGGTTGATGAGCTCCTTCCGCCATAGGCATGGAGTCTTCAGAGCAGAACCCAGCCTAGTCTCCCCTTCACTGGTAGGGTGGTCAAGCAGGAGGTCCTCAAATCCCTCCGTTATTTCATCCACCATCACCTTAGCATATCCTTCTGGAATCGGCCGGCAGTGATAAGTTGCTCCGGATCCAGTAGGATAAACAGAGCCAACAGCCGCCTTGACCTTCAAATTCATCCGTCGCGCCATAATGTGGAAATGTTGAGACTCCGTGATAGCATCCACGGGATAGCTGGAAGGAGCCGTCAAGACATGCTCCGGCTGAAGCAGCTCGGTGAAAGCCACGCTGCTTCTCCGCTAAGATGGCGGGGTAGCTTCGGGGGAAGCTTCGGCAGGTCGTTTGCTGCGATCTGCTGCTTCTCGTTCCTCTTCTCGTTCCTCTAGACCCATTACCCTTTCGTGCAGCGCCTGCAGTTGGCCCTGCTCCAGTTTCTTCCTCCTCTCGTGGGTTTTGTAACCCCCTGCGTCCGAAAAACCAACCTTCCATGGAATGGAGCCTGGCGTGCCTCGTGTCCGTCCAGGGTGCTCAGGATTCCCGAGGGCCATTGTGAGCTCGTCCTTCTCCCTGTCTGGTACGAACGTCCCTTTCTGCGCAGCATTGATATAGTGTCGAAGGTTCTTGACCGGTATTTCCAGTTGCTCGTCCGTCCAACGGCACATGCCTGATACAGGGTCCAAGGTTCCGCCAGCCCCGAAGAACCAAGTCCGACAATGGTCTGGCCATCTCATTGTCTCTGGTTCGATCCCTTTTTCAAGCGGATCATTCTCCTCCTTGGACCACTTAGGCCGGGCTTTGAGGCAGCCACCTGACCCAGTGCAAAGGTGAAGCTTCTTCTTCGCAGCATTTTGCTTGTTCGTCGCCGACATCTTATTACTCTTTTCCGATGTCTTGTGGGCCACAAATGTGGGCCAATGATCTTTGATGTTCTCATATTTGCCGATGAATTCTGGTGTCCTTTTTTTCCGACAAAATGGTTCAACTCTTTCCTCCACCTCCTGAATAGGGTTGCCATCTTCTTAAGAGCACAAGACTTGATTAATTGCTCTTTAACTGGCTTCTCCGGATCCTCCTCTGGCGGTAGGGTGAAATTTGCCTTCAAGTGAGTCCAAAGATCTTCTTTTTGCATATCATTGACATAAGACACCTCAGGGTCGTCCTTAGGCTTATACAATTGCTGGATGCTGATCGGGATCTTGTACCTAACAAGAACCCCGCACTGAGCAGAAAATGCGTTCTTTGTCCGGATGGGTTCAATTGGTTCGCCGTCGGGCGCGATTTCTATGATCTCAAACCTTTCATCCGAGCTCAACTTTTTCTTCGGGCCTCGTCTCCTTACCGAAGTTGTGCTCGATCCGGAGGGCTAGAAATTAAAAGAAAGAAAGACGAGAGTAATTAATATGTGTACATATACGGAAACAATGAATACATCAATTACTAGTCAGCACAGGCTTAACTAATATATATATACCTGGCCATACTCGGTTCGGTCACTGGAGCAGTCAGCACGGTCTCCTTCTTGTACCTCTATTGGGTCATCACCAGAGCCATCATGAACATAGCCCTCTTCTTGTACCGGCATTAATGGGCCGGAGCCATCATGAACATAGCCCTCTTCTTCACCCAGTCCTTCCTGACCAACGACGTCGTTGAAAAATGACGCAATGACATCAGTTCCTTCTGCGATCATCTCCCCCAACATCACTTCTGTTGCTTCGTCTCGGTAGTGCTCCATAGTTTCTGCAAATATTTACAACATGTCAATTATTATTCAAACATGGTACATATGGATATATATTAGTTACAAACGTAGAACTAGCTAGCTAATCACAACAAGGAATCATGTTAGTGGCCTCGACGCTGCTTCTCTAGGGTTTGGGATCGCCTCGACACAACGCTTCAAGGGTTTGGGGTGGCCTCGACGACAACGCTCTTTTAACTTGGTAAATTTGGGTGGCCTTGAGAGTTTTGGTCGAGCGAGAGGGCCCAGGGGGGTGCTGCCGTTGTATAGGTTATCACGGTCGATAGGGGGTATATATATCGACCGCCCCTCATGTCGAAGTTATCTCAAGGGGGCGGCGAGGGCGAAGGCGAGCAGCCTGACGGCGACATACCCGATAAAACATAAGAAAACGAAGAAGAGATAAAAAGAGGAGAAGAAGAAAGGAATAGAGGAGAAGATCGAAGAAAAAAAGAAGAAAAAAAAAGAGGAGAAGAAGAAAGGAATAGAGGAGAAGAAGAAAAAAATAGAATTTTTCTATTTTTTCTTCTTCTCCTCTATTCCTTTCTTCTTAGAAAGGAATAGAGGAGAAGAAGAAAAAAATAGAATTTTTCTATTTTTTCTTCTTCTCCTCTATTCCTTTCTTCTTCTCCTCTTCCTTTTCTTCTTTTTTGTTCTTCTTATTTATTTCTCCTCTATTCCTCTCTTTCTTCTTCTCCTCTTCTTTTTCTTCTTCTCCCTCGAGAAAGGAAAATAATTAAGGAAAAGGAAGAAAAGAGGAAGAAGGAAGAAGGAAGAAGAAGAAGAAAGGAATAGAGGACAAGAAGAAAAAATAGAATTTTTTTTCTATTTTTTCTTCTTCTCCTCTTCTTTTTCTTCTTTTTTCTTCTTCTTATTTATTTCTCCTCTTCTTCTCTTTTCTTCCTCTTCTTATTTTCCTTTTTCCTCTCATTCTTTTTCTTCTTCTTCCTTCTTTCTCTTTTCTTCCTTTTCCTTATTTTACTTTTTCCTCTACACTAACCTAATTAAAATGCACTAACCTAAAATCGATATCTACTAACAACCTAAATAAAAAATTAATACATATATGAAAAAACATATATAAACAAAAAATGCTATGAACATTATATTTATACATACATATAGCCACATCCATTCATCATATAGCTACCACATACATATACACATTAATTATATATATGAAAAAAATGCAATGAACAAAAAAATACACATGTATGTATGAAAAAAAGCACTGAACACAAAGCCTCGACGATGGCGGCTCACAACGGGGGCGGCCGGCGAGGGCGACGGCGGCGGCGGCGAGGGCGGCGGCGACGACCACGGCGGGACGGGGCAGGGGCGTGGCCGGCGACAACGGCGACGGTGACGGCGACGACGGGCGCGGGCGACGACGACGGCGTCGGGGCAGCGCCTGGCGCGACGGGGCAGGGGCGACGACGGCGGCGCGTGGACGGCGTCGGGGCGGCGCGCGGACGGCGCCGGGGCGGCGGGCGGCGTCGGGGCAGCGGACGGCGTCGATCTGGGCAGCCTGGCGGCGTCGATGAGCTCGGCGTCGTCGGGCGGGCCGGGGGTAACTAGCGATGTGTTCGTCAAATTTTTCTAAGTGTTGTATATATAGCAAGAGCATTGGTCCCGGTTCGTGAGTCCAACCGGGACTAATGCCCCCTTTAGTCCCGGTTGGTACCACCAACCGGGACCAAAGGCTTCTTTTCAGCAGCCCAAAGTGCGGGAAGTGGCGACCTTTGGTCCCGGTTGGTGGCACCAACCGGGACTAAAGGGTGGGCATTGGTACCGGTTGGTGCCACGAATCGGTACCAAAGGACCCTGTGCTGCCAGCGTCGGGGCCAAAGTTTAGTTCCACCTTGCTAGTTGAGAGGGGCGCGCAGTGGTTTATAAGCCCCACTGCCGCACCCGTCTCGAGCTCCTCTCCACCGTAGGCTTGCGGTCCTATTTGCTACTGCTTTGCCTGATGGGCCTTCTGGGCCTACTGCGGGCCTGAATCCTGGCCCATGGTAGGGTTTCTAGTCGTATTCAGGCCGTGGGGGCCGAGTAGGAGGCATTTTTTTTTGTTTTCTTTCTTGCTTTATTTATTTTATTTTGTTTGTACTTACAAAAAAATACTTATTGTTGCTATTTTTAATTATTTTCCAGTTTTTTGTTTTGTTTTCTGCATTATTTATTTTCTTTTGTTTTTTGCTTTATTTTTTAATTCTTTTTGCTTTTAGTTTTGGAAAAATAATAAACTTTCTGTTAGTGCCATTAGTTTTCAAATTTGAAAACACTTTTTTTGTTTTTTGTTTTATTTCTTACTTTATTTATTTTATTTTGTTTGTACTTACAATAAAATACTTATTGTTGCTATTTTTAATTGTTTTCTTGTTTTGTTTTCTGCATTATTTATTTTCTTTT
>NC_041386.1:721046143-721059201 GCF_002162155.2 Triticum dicoccoides
GCGCTTTGGCTCATCTATGATGTATTTGCTTCCTTATCTTTTCTTTTTCTCGGTCTGGTAGACATGTCCTTCACATAGATAACCTGTACCACATCATTGGCTAGGACGAACGGTTCGTCAGTGTACCCAAGATTTTTTAGATCCACTGTTGTCATTCCGTACTGTGGGTCTACCTGTACCCCGCCTCCTGACAGATTGACCCATTTGCACTTAAACAAAGGGACCTTAAAATCTACTCCGTAGTCAAGTTCCCATATGTCCACTATATAACCATAATATGTGTCCTTTCCCCTCTCGGTTGTTGCATCAAAGCGGACACCGCTGTTTTGGTTGGTGCTCTTTTGATCTTGGTCAATCGTGTAAAATGTATTCCCATTTATCTCATATCCTTTCCAAATCGTAACAGTCGAAGATGGTCCCCTGGACAATAAGTACAGCTCATCACAAACAGTGTTGTCACCTCTGAGACGTGCTTCCAACCAACTGCTGAAAGTCCTGATGTGTTCACATGTAATCCAGTCGTCGCACTACTCCGGGTGTTTGGAGCGCAGACTGTTCTTGTGTTCATCGACATACGGGGTCACCAAGGTAGAGTTCTGTAGAACTATGTAGCGTGCTTGAGACCAAGAATATCCGGCCCTGCATACTATTGAGTCCCTTCCAAGCATGCCTTTTCCAGTCAGTCTCCCCTCATACCACGATTGAGGGAGACCTATCTTCTTAATGCCAGGAATGAAGTCAACACAAAACCCGATGACATCCTCTGTTTGATGGCCCATGGAGATGCTTCCTTCTGGCCTAGCGTGGTTACGGACATATTTCTTTAGGACTCCCATGAACCTCTCAAAGGGGTACATATTGTGTAGAAATACGGGGCCCAGAATGACAATCTCGTCAACTAGATGAACTAGGACGTGCGTCATGATATTGAAGAAGGATGGTGGGAACACCAGCTCGAAACTGACAAGACATTGCACCACATCACTCCTTAGCCTTGGTATGATTTCTAGATCGATCACCTTTTGAGAGATTGCATTGAGGAATGCACATAGCTTCACAATGGCTAATCAGACGTTTTCCGGTAGAAGCCCCCTCAATGCAACCGGAAGCAGTTGTGTCATAATCACGTGGCAGTCATGAGACTTTAGGTTCTGAAACTTTTTCTCTGACATATTTATTATTCCTTTTATATTCGACGAGAAGCTAGTCGGGACCTTCATATTAAGCAGGCACTCAAAGAAGATTTTCTTCTCTTCTTTGGTAAGAGCATAGCTGGGAGGACCTTCATACTGCTTTGGAGGCATGCCGTCTTTTTCGTGCAAACGTTGCAGGTCCTCCTGTGCCTCAGCTGTATCTTTTGTCTTCCCATACACGCCCAAGAAGCCTAGCAGGTTCACACGAAGGTTCTTCGTCATGTGCATCACGTCGATCGAAGAGCGGACCTCTAGGTCTTTCCAGTAGGGTAGGTCCCAAAATATAGGTTTCTTCTTCCACATGGGTGCGTGTCCCCAGCGTCACTCGGAACAGCTAGTCCGCCGGGACCCTTTCCAAAGATTACGTGTAAATCATTGACCATAGCAAGTACGTGATCACCGGTACGCATGGAGGGCTTCCTCCGGTGATCTGCCTCGCCTTTGAAATGCTTGCCTTTCTTTCAACATTGATGGTTGGTCGGAAGAAATCGACGATGGCCCAGGTACACATTCTTCCTGCATCTTCCCAGTTATATACTATCGGTGTCAAGTAAACAGTGCGTGCATGCGTGGTATCCCTTGTTTGTCTGTCCTGAAAGGTTACTGAGAGTGGGCCAATCGTTGATGGTCACGAATAGCAACGTCTTTAGGTGAAATTCCTCCTGTTTGTGCTCATCCCACGTACGTACACCGTTTCCATTTCACTGCTGTAAAATTTCTTCAACTAATGGCCTTAGGTACACATCAATGTCGTTGCCGGGTTGCTTAGGGCCTTGGATGAGAACTGGCATCATAATGAACTTCCGCTTCATGCACATCCAAGGAGGAAGGTTATACATACATAGAGTCACGGGCCAGGTGCTGTGATTGCTGCTCTGCTCCCCAAAAGGATTAATGCCATCCGCACTTAAAGCAAACCATACGTTCCTTGGGTCACTTGCAAACTCATCCCAGTACTTTCTCTCGATTTTTCTCCACTGTGACCCGTCAGCGGGTGCTCTCAACTTCCCGTCTTTCTTACGGTCCTCACTGTGCCATCGCATCAACTTAGCATGCTCTCCATTTCTGAACAAACGTTTCAACCGTGGTATTATAGGAGCATACCACATCACCTTCGCAGGAACCCTCTTCCTGGGGGGCTCGCCGTCAACATCACCAGGGTCATCTTGTCTGATCTTATACCGTAATGCACCGCATACCGGGCATGCGTTCAGATCCTTGTATGCACCGCGGTAGAGGATGCAGTCATTAGGGCATGCATGTATCTTCTGCACCTCCAATCCTAGAGGGCATACGACCTTCTTTGCTGCGTATGTACTGTCGGGCAATTCGTTATCCTTTGGAAGCTTCTTCTTCAATATTTTCAGTAGCTTCTCAAATCCTTTGTCAGGCACAGCATTCTCTGCCTTCCACTGCAGCAATTCCAGTAGGGTACCGAGCTTTGTGTTGCCATCTTCGCAATTGGGTACAACCCTTTTTTGTGGTCCTCTAACATGCGATCGAACTTCAGCTTCTCCTTTTGACTTTCGCATTGCGTCCTTGCATCGACAATGACCCGGCGGAGATCATCATCATCGGGCACATCGTCTGGTTCCTCTTAATCTTCAGCAGCTTCGCCTGTTGCAGCATCATCGTGCACATCGTCTGGTTCCTCTTGATCTTCAGTAGCATCACCGTATTCAGGGGGCACATAGTTGTCATCGTACTTTTCTTCTTCGCCGTCTTCCATCATAACCCCTATTTCTTCGTGCCTCGTCTAAACATTATAGTGTGGCATGAAACCCTTGTAAAGCAGGTGGGTGTGAAGGATTTTCCGGTCAGAGTAAGACTTCGTATTCCCACATATAGGGCATGGACAACACATAAAACCATTCTGCTTGTTTGCCTCAGCCACTTCGAGAAATTCATGCACGCCCTTAATGGACTCAGAGGTGTGTCTTGAACCGTGCATTATATATATTTAAGTGTGTCAAAAATCATTACAGAACATCATGAATAGATAATTAAGTGATCAAATTAATATAAGTTCATCATCACGTTAAAATCAAAGTATATACATAGTTCTCATCTAACAACATAAAGCTCTGCAGAGCATCTAAATTAATTAAACCATACATTGAAACTATGTAAAACATTTCAATGCGAAAACAAATGCGATCATAATCGCAACCAATGTAACAACTGATCCAACGACATAATGATACCAAGCTTCGGTATGAATGGCATATTTTCTAATCTTTCTAATCTTCAAGCGCATTGCATCCATCTTGATCTTGTGATCATCGACGACATCCGCAACATGCAACTCTAATATCATCTTCTCCTCCTCAATTTTTCTAATTTTTTCCTTCAAGAAATTGTTTTCTTCTTCAACTAAATTTAACCTCTCGACAATAGGGTCGGTTGGAATTTCCGGTTCAACAACCACCTAGATAAATAAAATCTATGTCACGTTGGTCGGTGTAATTGTCATAAACAATAGATGAACCAATAGTTATGAAAAGATAATATATACCACATCCGAATCATAGACAAGACGAGGGCCGACGGGGGCGGATACCAAAACCATCGCACTATATAAGATGCAATAATAAAAGTAAGAAAATTATACAAGTATCTATATAAACATACAAGTAAGAATTTTTTTTTCCTTTCAGAAAGAAGATAAGAACAAGAGGCTCACCACGGTGGTGCCGGCGACGAGATCGGCGCGGGCGATCGACGGCGGTGAAGACGGGGACGGGACGGGACGGACCGCTAAACCTAGACAAATATTGAGGAAAATGGAGCTTGGAGGTCGAGCTTGGAGAGGAGAAAGCTTAAGTAGTGTGGCTCGGGCATTCCATCGAACACCTCGTGTGCATAGGAGGTGAGCTAGAGCACCACAAAGCTCTCTCCTCGCCGGCCACGAAAAACAGAGCAGTGAGAGTGCCCTGCTTTGTCTTGCTTTGTTTGTTTTTAAGTAAAATTGAGCAGGGTGCTCTGTTCAAACAATAAACAAAATAGAGTCTCCTCATGCTGCAAATATAGCTTAGTTTTTTTTTCAATGGAAAAAACACATCTCAGGTTAGTGAGCTGATCTGTAAACTACATCTCTATTGAACTATATGCAGTTTTCAACTTGATGTCTTTGATTTAATGTCATTATTCTAGGACTGGAAAATGTAGCATTAGACATATTGATTCCGTAATGCAATTAATGCATAGTAAAAACTACGAATAATTTGTCTGTGTCGTTGTTGATATGTTATGACACAAAAATGTTGATCATTTTCACGATTGTAGACACAGATATGCTTCACATTTTTTTTATCATATTATGTATTCATAAATTTTCTCACACAAATTTATTCAGATATAAAATCAACTGTTCCTACACTGAATAATTGTGCAGGAAGAGATCTTCTGAGAAGCAAATAAGTGCCTTAGAAGAACAGAAAATGTAATTTCCCATTGCATGTATTAATTAGATTACTGAATTCTTTCCCTCGAGAAGAAATAGTTTAACTCCGTCATTTCTGTCCTTTCTATTGGGTTTAATCTTCATAAGAGTGGCTGGGTTTTGACGTTGGCTCGCCAAGCCTATCAAGCTTGTCCAACATTGTCTGAGATAGTTTGGACATATTCAACGCAGGCCTCCTGAAGCTCTCGTGCATAACAGACGGCTAAAGCGTGCTGATATTGTCAAGAGAGGTCGGGGTAGACCGAACTTGACATGGGAGGAGTCCGTAAAGAGATATCTGAAGAACTGGTGCACCATCAAAGAACTAGCCATGGACAGGGCTGTGTGGAAGCTTCCTATCCATGTGTCAGAACCATTAGTTAGATGCATTATCTTATGGGTTTCACCTCTAGCCTACCCCAACTTGTTTGGGACTAAAGGCTTTGTTATTATTATTGTTATTGTTACATTTCAGTCCTTTCTAGGAGGATTTCAATTGTTTTCCCAATTTTCCTTCCACCATTTTGTAACCCTTTGCAGAATCGTTTGTGGAGGTTCGCAACATTGTCTACTCATCTGATGGGAAATCGGTATCTGTTATCTATCATGTGGTTATGGAACTGATATAGAGGTACCCTTCTTTCCTGGGAGATATGTGTTGTTCAGTTTGCAGAATCTTGTTTGATTTTACATTGATATTGCATGCTCAATTTTTGAGCGTATAACAAGTTTGTAGGTCCTACTATTTGATATGTGGACGTGACCAATGGGGGCATGGAGATTATGGCGAGGCATGGCGCTGCGGTGGCGGCAATGAAGGTAACCTCGTCGAAGGCGGCGTCGATGGATGGCTGTCGATGAAAGTTGCATGGGGATGGGGGAGGTGGAGTGGCGAGTGATCGAGGTGGAGAATGGCAGCCGGGGAGACGGGGTGGCAGTGAGATTGGACTATCTTGCCTAGGAGTGTGGGCAAGATTTCCTTTCCAGGCTGGCCGAGGGTGTGTGTGTGTGTGTGTGTGTGTGTGTGTGTGTGTGTGTGTGTGTGTGTGTGTGTTCACGCAGATACTCCACCAAATACCGTGCATGGTTATCTGAATAGACAATAGTTCACATCCAAGTGGTACAGGTAAGAACCTTCTTTATAATCAGGTGGCGTCAATGGACCATAAAATTATCTTCATTTATAGTGCTAAAGATATGTCAATACATGTTCTTACATTTAGGCTCCTAAACCTGTTGAATGAGTTCTATATACAATATTTAAGTTGTCCTTCTATAAATTAAGACTGTCCTTGCTAATCTTTGTTGCATTGCTATTGATGAGTCTATAATTGTCAACCTGGACAGTAACAACACTATTGTTTTATCTCTCAATGTGAGGAAGTAAGATTTTGTTCAAAGCTTTATTCTTTTGGATTATTTTTCTATTACAGAAGTTGATGCTCTATCTTGTTATTCATTTCCTGGGATTATTTTTAAGAATTGGCTTGTGATGTTCTTACATTTAGCTACTCATGTATAGGTTTTAGGTTTACTTTTTTTCTCGTTGTAAATTTCTATTTTTGTTTGCCCACCTTGTAATCAACTTTGTGATTTGATGATTTAGAAATCAGTCCAGGTGCCTATAAATGAATTCAGTTTAACTATGTAATTAACCCTTAATAATAATATATAATTGTTCTGGTTGCACTTATCCCTTATTCAGAGCTTCACCAATGGTGATAGCGTTGTGTCAAGGACCAGGTGGAGAGGGAGAAAGAGAAAGGGAGAATGGACTCATGTGATCGACAAAGAGAGTGAAAGATAGAAGACAGGCAATAACTTGTGTTCTCTTGCTAATGCTTTATTTATTGATGACCAGTACCAATGCCCAGTTGTTTGTCGCTGTATGATGGAAACATTTGGCGACTCAAACAGACAAAAAATGAACTAATTTTATGCTCATTTGGGTCACTGTGTTGGGAGTTTAGGGTGGCATGTGTGAGACACTTGGCTAATGGAGCTGCTCATCGACTATTGTACAATGGTTGTGCAAATAAGTTATGTAAAACATGGGTCGGATATCCGGCGTTTTGTATTTGTGATTTTTTCTGGACTCGGATAGTGCTGAGATGAATGAATAAAACACAGCATTGTTGGTAGGCAATAATATTATTATATTTGATAGTATGATGTGTGTTTGCTGATTGTCAAGGAAAAGATGCGTGTTGGGTGAGACGCATTGTTCTCAGTTATTCTAGCTTTTTTTTGAGTGAACAGTATCTTAATTTTCTTCACAAGCCCGTGGCAACGCACGGACGCTCTACTAGTGAGGAGTAGAGATACTTAAGTAGTTGATCCCCACCACTCTATTTTCTACACATGCCACCTCATCAAAGGCCCAAAGTACGTGTAGAGCCACCACTTGCTAGTACTAATGGCTCATTAAGGAAACCACAGAAATACATGAGGAATATGGAGACGGTTTCAATCTCCAATAATCCATCAAGTAACAATTTTGCAATAAGAAAGGTAAGGAAGCAACCAACTGATGTCCTATCAAAACTGACAAATTCACCTACCATGCATATGTGACGCAACAGAAAGGACGTTCCAAATTATTCCATTTCATATTGAGCTTTGATTTCGATAATCTTGTGGAACTTGAAGTTAAAATGGCTTTGTAATTTGTACATTTCATGAGATGGAGAAGTAACTTGTTGTTAGTTAAAATCTGGCATCATCCTTTGCTACAGGACATCACTTCTCTGTTAGTGTATAAACTGTAAATAACCAAAGAACAGTAGTATGACCTTTTTGTGCATATCGTTGATTTGTTTCATTTCAAAGGGCAACAAAAGCTAATGCCCAGCAAGTGAAAATCACGTAATTATTCAGTTTTGACCTGAAAAATAGGTGCATATTTAGTTGTAGACTCACATTTATTCCACTTCATATAACCTTACTACCTATACTATTTTCTCAGAATTGGGAAGCAAGAAGTAAACCATATGAATGACTTGAAATCTGATACTACATTTGGGGCCCGACCCAGTACATATATAGTACACATGATAAGGATACAGTCGTACATTACAAGGCCAATATTAAAGCCAATAAAAACTTATATTTATTCTTGTTAACATATAACCCCTCTGCTTCCGGGAACTCCATCTTATACGAAGCCTGATCCTCACATACACTTCGTTCAGAGAGCATGGATTGATGGTATTTCCAGAGTATGTTTACACTGTTTACTGATCCATCCGACAAGCTTCTGCTCATTGTCATATATCACAAGAAGATCCTGCATTGTAACATCTGCAAGGCAGAAGATCAAACTGGAAGTCATTACTAAAAACCTGCATGGTGTACTAGTTGAAGAAACTGGACAATATCTGTGACTTCACAAACCTCCAATTATTATCATTTGGCCACCAGCCTTTGGTGTCTGAAGGATGCCCAAGCATACATTCTTTTCTCCCTGCCACAAACAAGCAAAGAATATTACCTTCAATATCATCTGACGTTGCACACAGTATGCACTAAATTGACTGGTTTAAGGTTTACCGTGAGTGCGAGGTAGTTTTCTGGTGGGATATGCATGACTTTGTTGGTAAATTCAAGCGCTAGTGGCTTGAATTTCCTCTTGACCAGTTGGATTGATTGGAATGGGCCCTTCCAACATACAGGAAGCGCATGATCAGCCACCCTTTGAAGTGAGCCGCTGACACTCCTTTTCACCTGAAAGACCCAAACGGAATTAATTCCCTGCATGTCCTGTTTATCTGTTCAAATGTACTAATCATCATTGAGATTTGAGATTTACTTCTCTAACAAGCTCGGAGTACACCTGGTCAGGTATGTAGGTGTATGTGGTACCACTGTCGAAGACCGCCATTTTCTGACTGCCTATCTTCTCTCCGCCAAGTAACAGCTGTGCTGGGCCAGGTGTGTAGTAATGGCTGGCAACAAAAAAAAGGAGTCGTATGTATAGTGTTTGGAACCAATTGAAAAGAAAACAACTATATCAAAGACAGCCTCCTCGAACTACAAATATTAAAGTTATATATGATGGGATGCAGAAATAACCAAATACTAAAACTGACACCCAATTCTTGATGAACTCATGATCACAAAAAAGCACTTGACGGTGGTTAATAAAAATTTACCTGTATTTTCTCATGGGGACCCAGGTTATGCCGCTGGGCATGCCATGCTCCCCGACGAAGAGGTAGCCCCCTCCATCGATGCTGAGACAGTGCCCAATGATGTCCTTGCGGATCACGTTACGCGCCTTCAATTGCGCGACAAATCCTTCCTTTCCCATCCCAAGACCAAGGACGCCATCTACGGGTGAATCTTTGTGTGGTTTCTGGTTACATCCACATCTGCGCAAACAAAGGATGACCATAATCAACATACAAATCAAGTAGGCAGTGCACATGCGAGAACATATCATTAAGGAGTGTCTTACCCGAACCCGAAGAAAATTTGTACTCTCCTGGACGGATGAGAGGGAGAGAGCACATTGACAGACACCGTGTCGTTGACGATGAACCCGTCTGATGACGTCCCGCCAACATACTGAATGTGGTAGTGACATTCGTGTGGATGGTGAATGTCACACCCACGTTCCGGATAATAAGGTAGGTCTTTGTGGAGATCAGTACAAAACTGATCTCCACACATCACCTTCTTGTGAGTTATATTTGGAACGTACGGTAGATGGGGTCCCTAGAGTTATACCCAACGCTAAGTTAACAGGTGCAACTCTAAGACAATAAATCTGTGACTATGACAAACTGTTGTTAATTACCTTGCAGGGATTGCACTGGTGGCCCGGGTAATTGCACTCCAGCCACGTGAGATTGCTGCCAGTGTCGATGTCCAGTGAGTAGGGCTTCCCACCAATGTTCATCGTGACATAGAAGTAACTGCGTAGGTACAGAAAACCGGGTCAAATATATGGAACAGAAAGAAAACTTAAAGTCTGAGGAGGACGATCAAAGCCTGTCAATTGCATGCCATGTAGGGAATGAAGAAACATACCCAACAGGGTGGACGCTGCCTTGGAGAGGCAACTGGATGTAGGAGGAAGAGGACGGCGCTAGTTGCAGCAGGAGCAGGAGTCCGATGATCGGAGACCACATGGCCGCCATGGTGGGGGAAGATGGCAGAGCGCGCTGGGGTTTCACTTGCCTGCGGAAACTCTGTGGTTTGTTCCTTTGGATGGTGCGAACACTAACAGGGTGGTGAGGTATTTATATCCGTCGTTGTCCCAACTTAATGTCTTCCACTGTATTACGCATGTGTTTGTGATCTGCGGGGGCATAATGTATAATCATGGTTTCTACTCCCTCCGTTCCCAAATAATTGTCTTTCTTGCCATCTCAAATGGACTACAACATACAGATGTATGTAGACATGTTTTAGAGTGTAGATTCACTCATTTTGCTCCGTATGTAGTCATTTGTTGAAATCTCTAGAAAGACAATTATTTAGGAACGGAGGGAGTAAAATATTAAACGCCTGCATTTCATAATGAATAAATGATACAAGTCAAGAGTTGCCTTATCTAGAGTCCTTGTTTTGAGGAGGAAGCCTTTCCCAACTCATTTGCTAGTGCTAGTGCTAATGACACATTGTGGCTAATGCTAATGGCTCATTTTGCACACTAACAGGGTGGTGATATATTTATAGCCGTCGGTGTCCCAATTTAATGTCCTCCACTGTATTACGCATGTGTTTGTGGTTTGCGGGGGCATCATGTATAATCATGGTTTCTAAAATATTATATGCCTGCATTTCATAATGAATAAATGATACAAGACAAGAGTTTCCCTATCTAGAGCCCTTGTATTGAGGAGGAAGCCTTTCCTAAATCATTTACTAGTGCTAATGCTAATGACACAGTGTGGCTAGTGCTAATGGCTCATTTTGGACACCACAGAAATATACAAGGAACATGGAGACGGTTTCAATCTCCAATCAACCATGAAAAATGACAAATAAGACACATGAATTGTTCAACACGCACTCATTTCTGCCTGACATTCCGCAGGCCCTTGTTGAATACGCGAGATACTTTATTTGGATGGTGAGAGCTGGCACTCTACATTAGATGTGGTACAGGAGCCAGTATATGAGTGATTAGGTAATTGTTTAAATCTGAGAAATGATCGTGGACAGGAAGACATGATAGATGTAGTGTTTCTACTACTGTCTCCAAGGATCATTCCAAGCTGCCCTGTCTCATTGTCATATTCCTACTGCATGGTGTTTCGAAAGCACAATTTTATTGATTGCTATGTTGTCATGTTGTTTGAATGATAGTCTGATCCAGTAGGTTCATGCCATGTCACCGGTGATCTAGAAATCAACAGAACAGCAATATATCCTAACTCTTAGACTAAATTAAAGTAAATCAAAAATTTCATTTGCCATATAACAATTATTAGAAGGGTTCCTAGCAAATACTCAAAATTGTAAGAATAAATGCATTCTTAGATGCGACACGACATATGAGGCATGAAACACCAAGTTGCACGCGACGAGATGGGTACGACATCATCCATCAAGAAACTCTCTACATCAACATCAACTAGCCTGGCAAACAAATGTGGCATAGTAGGAGTAGACATGACCACACGCCGCTGCAGTGCAACTACTCAAATTGCGGCTTAGACAATGTTTACCCAGGATAAGATCGATAGACCATGGCCACAGTTTTGTTCCAAACACTGCCATCCAAGCTAGAAAAAATTACCTGTTAATATGCCTTGGTCCTGCATTAATGTCAATAATATTAAAATCAAATTTGAATATTCCACATCATGTGCGTGCACAATAAAGAACTTGCCAGGAAATTCAATTTAGTTATTCTTCTGAGAGATAATCTAGCTTATATTTCATTCATCTAACCTTAAAAGGACAGCACACACCATATCATGAACCCAGGATATGGCTGCACATATTTGTCAACATATGAATACATTTCAGTGTACAAACATTCAGTTCAGTCAAAAGTCACTTCAACGCTACATGGAGTCAAACTATGGATCTCATGTTGCATAAACTGAATTAGAATTCCTTGCTCACACGGGATGAATGCAGAAGGTGACAGCATGTGTCATAGGCAAAATATTGTTTACACCTGATGAATTCAGATGGTTATATATTTATTTGACTTGATGGTTATATTTTCATTGCAGAGCAAATAGAGGATTAGAGATCTCCCAAACAGGGCCTAAGTGAGGCCATCTGGGCTAGCAAATATGGTTCTCTACCAGAAAAGGCAAATATTCCTCAGCCGCCCAGCAGCAATCAGTAATGTGCTGGGCTTTGTGTTGATTATCAACATCAAATCAAGGCTGCGCAGGCTAATGAAAAAGTTGGGCTGGATGGGTAAATGTGATTTTGTAGAAAAATCTAGTGAGTTTAAATTTGGTATAATCGATGCATATGGTCATCTTTATTAATTATCCAACAAAGGTCTGACAAAGTATACATCAAGCCAACCGAGGCCACCACTCACACCTACAAATTCGATAATATGGAGTTTTCTCGCGCTCCATATCTTAAACCAGTGTTATCTCTGATCTATCCGCAAAACGTATAGGAACCATCAGCCCGTGCAACAGACCTATAGAGTACAACACATGGACACGCTTTGGAAACCGGCATCATTGTCGAACCGCTGACTCATCATCAAGAGTGAGATCCGCATTATCTTTGCTATTCCGGCCATCCGTCGACACCACCACGGCACCCAACGGCTCCACCGCCCTGCGCTCATCCACCTAGACGTGAAGACTCTGAAAGATGTGTCATGCGTAGCACATGCCGAACAGGCACGACACAACGTAGGACATGTTGGCCCGGCATGGTTTGACATCTCCACTAAAGTTCCATGCAAGTTGGAGCCTCTCCACCTACTGCCTCTGTATTCCAGCGCTGCTCCAGAATCGATGTTCCCAAGAGAGAAACGACGCCGATGTACTCTAGAAAACCATATCCGAGGGTTTTCCCCGGAGCACCATGAGTGGGTCGACAGTAGTTACACAAAGATGTCTTCATCAAGATAACGGTGCAAAATGCTGCCATTGCCCGCCGTCGTCTCTGTTCTCACAAGCAACTATGTCTCCCCGACCTGCAACTGGGGCTAGATGACGGATCTCAAGATCCGACCACCCAACCTTAGGTCAACCGCCTCCGACAGAAGAGATGGTCACCATCGCCAATCCCAGGGCCACCGCATCGCCTCTAATCCACCGCGAGGACGCCACGGCCGCTGTGCCGCGAGCCCTGTGTCCACCCGCCGCCGCCGCCCGAATAAGATGCCCCGCATTGGCCGTTCCCGAGCAGCAAAGGGAAGGGGCTTTGCCCCGGGGGCTCCGGCAGGCGGCGAGGGTCTTGGAGGGCAGGGAGGAGGGGCAGGGAGT
>NC_041386.1:721059352-721063789 GCF_002162155.2 Triticum dicoccoides
GGTGACGCTTGGGCTGAGATGAGATCTGGATTCAGAACTTTGAAGGTACTTTAGGTGGTGTGGCTCATTGTGCAAGCAACATATACAAACAACAAATGCACTTTAACAAGGATGAACTTGAATGTGCTGGGTTTTTACATTATTTTTAAGGGATGTTTATATAAAGGCGGGGGCCATGGCTAATGACCACTCGTACCCTGCGATTTTTATTTTTGGCAAATCCCCCCTCATACCCTTGGCTATGCTAAAATCTTCATCATTTGATCCTTTGATATTTGTCATTCTGCACGTGGTACAGCTTGAGGATGAGAAAATGGTTTCCTTTAGGGAAGGATGAGACAATTGTTGCTTTTTAGGCCAACTCTAACCAATCCCCTAAAAGTTAACGGAGTAAAATGCTTAGTGGCATATATATACTCCACTATGTTTTCGTCGGACCTTGCCGTGTGCAGTCTTCGCATTGTATAACCGGCAGTTGCAAGCCGGTGAGCCGCTGCGCGAGCGCGGAGCCCGGGGCGACGATCGGCCATGTAGTTGCCGGAGAATCGACGACGTGACCGATTAGAGTGGCTAGAGGAAGAGCCGGTACCTTCATGCGGCGCGGAGGCTTTGCTGGGGCTGTGTGGACGCTTCCCGGCCAATCCATGACAAGGCAAAGCTGCCGGTGGCCGGAAACGCTAAATCCGGCGGCGGCGACAGCAACGCAGATCCCCTCAATTTTTGGCCACCGGCAGGACGAGGAGGTGGTGGAGGACACCGGCGGAGGCCTACAAGGCTTCCCCGGCTGCCGGATGGTGCCGGTGGGGAGGAGGGGAGAGGTAGGAGGGGCGGCGGAGGTGAAGATGCGGTTCGGGAGGGAAGGGAGAAGCAGCAAAGGAGAGTCGCGCCATTTTACTCGGCCGAGCAAAGTTGGAGTAAAAATAGGAATTTTTTAAGGAGAGAAGTAAAATTATATTCCATGAGGCCGAATTGAGGATCGTCTAGGTGCCGGTTAGTGGAGTAAAAAGCTAAATATACTCCACTAACCGACTATAGGGGATTGGTTAGAAATGTCCTTAGTTTGGCTACTATATGTTCCACGGAGACATCATAAGGGCTGATCCAGTGTCGTTTTCAGTACTAAAACAGTAGCCTTTGATTTTTGCACTCTGGTGCTTATGTACATTAGCTTTGGTATGGCTTGACTCGAGAGTCGTAGTCCTGACTAGCGGGTTCCTACGCGGCGTGCCGCCGCGCTTCACTGATACATCTGCATGTAGTTTTGTATATTAGCTCACACATGCACACATTAATTCTCGCTATGATAGACACTTTTTGTAGCATGTACTTTTGTATATACGGCTCAAACATGCAGGCGTTTATTTTTGATACGTTACATCTTCTATTATGTAAAATTGATAATAGACATGATTACAACCTTGAGACTTCTTTCTGGGTACGTTTGAGCACTCTATCTGCAGTTTTGCCACTAGGAGATGGTACCATTTGTGCACACATTTTATCACTCTAGTTATGCGCGCTCTGCAATCCTCTTGTTTAGCTTGCGACGTGAGTCTATTTGCAGGTGTAAATCCGTTAAAAATAAAAATGCGACTTAGAATTAGGTAAACACGGCATAGATTTAGGTTTTAAGAAGCACAAGAATTATTAAACACCCTACGGTCCATGGGCAAACTGAGATGGAGAAAATTCAAAATAAACCCTTGCACCATCAACTTCGCCTACTCCCCGTCATCAAAGAAAGTGTCAATGATAATTCGTTTGTATCGCAAAATAAATAAACAAATGATAAGTGCCTTTTCGTTGCCGAACCCAGAAGCTTTAGCGGCATGGGTGTCCAAGCCCTTCACCACTAATAGTCAACGTCATTGTCCTCGGAAGCATATGCATCGAGCCGAGCATAGAAGGTTTCCGTTATCATTGTCTATTACAATATGAACTGCGTACAGAAATGCAGTGATACATATACGCTTTTAGCTAAGACTGAGTAGTGATTTGCTGTTCACATGGTACTATTTTACACACGACAGCACATTATGTTCAAACTTCCAAATTGGATTGTGTATACCACAACACCGGCAATTACATCGAATTCTGATGGGTAAACATCCCTCCGGGATCGATACTGGGATATTTCTGAACTCCAACAGGTTCTTTTGGACGGTACATCTCCGTGCGTCGGCCGTCAGGGTACTTCACCTCGACTCCAGAGTAGAGCAGTACCACATCCTTAATTATGAGAGCAAAAGTCATGTCATCCTACAACCAAAACAGACATGTCTAAACTACCGGGCGGACGGCCCGCATTTGGACGACACAGCTATTGAAGCTGGTCGCATCGCTCCTCGTGCGGCGAGGTGTGGGCCAAAACCACTGAACATATGTCGTCGATCGGGTAGATGAACGATCATTTCTGTACCGAGTTCATTCCGTCGTTTGCTAAATGCGTGAACAGAAATATAAAAACAAGATAATTTTTTTAAATTCAAGCCATATAATAACGAAAATACTAACAAAAAAATAAAAAAAATTACTTAAAAAAATTAAAGGAACTGGGCGAGGGCCACCCGAGGTAGCCGGGCACCCAGCCACACCAGCCTCAGCTCCCTCCAGATAGGCGCACATAACCGGCACCAGCTCCCCAGTCCACAATGAGGTCCGCCAACCACCCCCCCGCCCGACCAGGATTCAAGGAGATGAGCCCATCTGCGCGGGCGCCACCACGCACCCAAGGCACCCCACGCAGCCGCCGCAGCACCGCGCCACGGAGCCACAGCCCCGCGCCTCGCCGCGGCCGTGCCCCACGCAAGCGCCGCGCCTCCGAGACAAAGCCGCAGCCCACGCTGAAAACCGCATTCGAGGAGGACGAGAGGCCCCGCCGTCACCGACGCCCCCCCGGGCATTGCTCGCCGGCGCCCTTCGGCAGCGGCAAGGAGGGAGGGGGTTTGCTGGAGCTAGGGTTTCGCCCAGCCATGGCCCACGGGAGCGACAGGGGGCGAGGAGTCGTGATGAGGAACAAGAGGCAGCAGGCAGGACCACCCTCGCTCAAGCAGTCTATTTGGATGAACAATCATCAGTTGATGAAATGCTATCTAGTGTCAAACTACCTCTTTCACACAACGAGAATTGAAGGACCTAATGCAACAAGAGAAAACTCTTCCGCTGTCCGCTGACACGGCTATTTAAGTCGGTTGGTTCGCTCCTCCCTGGTGAGGTGGAACTAAACCACTAGTTATCTTTGCCAAGTTTATTCCATCGAGAATTCGACAAAGCGTGACCCCCTGGTATTCCAATTTAAAAAACAAATCGAAAAATGAGAAACTGTTTGCCAATTGTTGTTAGCCCCAACTCGACAAAGATGTTGCCCCTGGACTACTATTTAAAAAATATAAAATATAAAATGTTTACCGAGTCTCCGTTGGTGAAAACTCGGCAAAGAAACACCGCCGTCACGGCTCTGTCACTTCATCGAGTATTTTTTTCTATGGGGAACTCAGCAAACTTGAGATTCTGCCGAGTTCTTTTTGTTCGCCGAATCGTTTTTCGTTGGAACCTGGCGAAGCCACAGCTCTATTGATTCGAATTTTAAATCAAACTCGGCAGACAAAAGTTTGACGAGTTCCCGATAAAATGTACTTGGCAAAGTTCTGAAACTCGGCACAAAATCAGCTACTAGTAGTGAAGCATGCAAGCATCAGTTATATTGTGTATTAAAAAATTTGGAGCTTCGAGAGATGAATGAGATGCTACAGTAAGGACTCCGTCTTTGCTATGAACATGAAAGTATACAGCTTAGAGTATTACTATTTGCCTCTACTACATGATCATCCTTGTCTCCATTCATCCCTCATTTTCGCCAGGCATGCTAAGACAGTATTAGACTTTATTTGGACGTCAATAAATATGTCACGAGGACATAGACGGTTTCAAGCACCACACTGTGAACCAACAGCAATTTGATTCTAGTAGAACACTATTTGTAATGTTGTTCTATGGAAACAGACAAGGTTCTTAGAGCATCTCCAGCCGTCCCCAGACCTTGAAATAGCGCCGGATTTAGCCAAATTTACGGCCGGCGGTACCAACCGAAACTTAGAAAGCTGTGGAGCAGCTGGGGGCGCCGGCACTCTGTTTTGCATGCAAAAGCCCCACGCGTCAGCCTCTCTCCTCACTCTCTCTCCTCATTTCCTCACAGGCCCACCACGTGCATGGCCTCTCTCCTGCAGCTCCAGCCACGCTGGAACCCGCCGTCCTCGTTCGTGTCGCCCCGTCTTGGCCAGTGTGAAGGACTCGGCGGAGGAGGCCCTGAGATCGCCGGCCACGGGCGGCCCCGGCCATGATGAGCCACGCACGGGCGACACCGGCCCCTTGCACGGGCACGACTGGCGGCCGCCGGGCTCCACGGGCGCGCCGGCCAGCGGCGGCCAGGGCGGGAGG
>NC_041386.1:721063958-721066879 GCF_002162155.2 Triticum dicoccoides
CCTCCTCCTCCTCTCCGTCCTTGGCGGTGGCGGCCAGGCTCGCCGACGTCGTAGTGGTGAGCCATGAAGCGCTGGATGGACGCCAGGGTTGTCGAGACCTGGCACTCTACATTGCCTGAGGTGCAGGAGCCAGTGTTTGAATGGATCGGTTAATTATTCACGTTTGACCAGAAAATCATGTACACAGTTAGTTGCTGACTCTCATGTAATGCAACTTCATAGAACAATACTAGTTTATCGGATTTGAGATGCAGGAAGTAAGGCATATTGAAGACAATGTTGTTTCGGTATAGAACTTGCTCTTGAAACTCCTAGAGTTATCCTGTCAACGACAATCCAACTGATCAGGGAAGTACACAGCAACTCACACGCGCAGTTCTGAGTCCGATATAAAGCATTACAATCTTCCAAAAAATTGAAAACCATGCAAGCATCAGATATATTGTGTCTCAAAAGATTTACAGCTTCAAGTGAATGGGATGCGACAGTAAGGACTCCGTCTTATTATGTACAGGAAGAGCATATATACAGATTAGTACGTAACTTACCATTTGCCTCTACTACATGCTCATCCTTGTCTCCATTAGTACCTCATTTTCGCTAGGCATGCTATGACAACACAGACTTTATTTAGATGGCAATAATTAAATATGTCGTGAGGACAAAGACGCTTTCAAGCTCCACTCCGTGAAGCAACAACTATTTGAAATTAGTAAAACGTAAGGAAGGGATAAGCTATTGATGAAAGGGGGATGTGCTAAGCGCTATTGCTAGTGGTGCACTACGAAACTGACAAAGTTTCCAGAATACATGGTTATGTATATATATTGTTGGCACTCCCACATCGTAGCTATATAGCACTAATGCTTAATACACCACATACATACTTTATTTGGATGGCACTCCCACTCTACAGTGCTTGAGGTGCAGAAGCAAATGCTTTAATGGATAGGCTAATGGTTTAAATCTGGGAAAGGATCATGGAAACGAATACTACATGATAGACGTAGTGCTTCTACTGCACGATCCACCGATCTGTCCAAGCCTCCCTGTCTCATTGTCATAAAAATTCCTTCTCGACGTCACACAAAGATTTAAGGCATTAATCCGCCATCGCAGAGCGCAGGCGTCACCACCCGGAGTTCCCGGAGGCACGCTACAACGCCGCGAGGTCGCCGTCGCCCTTATGGAGAAACATATGGGGTAAATTTTGAAACAACAGTGGTGAACACAATGTTTATTAACCTTCTTCATATCAACACCAATTTGGCATGTGCTTGGGATGTCTACAATTTTTTTTCCAAATATTATATTATTTTTTACGAAATTTTGAAACCATAGTTTTGATTTAGTAAATTTCAAATATATGCCCCTGTCATCCTCTGTTGGGCCGAAGAGGTCCTCTTCATCCTCGCGTGGGCCGAATAGTAACAGTATATCCAATACTAACCAGGTGAACGAAAAGGCTGCTATCCTACAGTGTCCCAGGCGGAAAAAAAACATCCCCTTTGATCTGGAACTCTTCTTGCCAAACCATTGCGCGAACTGGACTGTATCGATGACGAAAATCCAGTCAGATGAAGAATAGCATGAACTATACATCATGGAGAATGAATTCTGCCAATTAGTCTACACCATATATCTATATCATGCTCGGTGAGAATATTCCAATTACTCCCATATATCTATACTTTTAGATGTTGCCAACCTCATAGACATTATCCCTCATCCTATTCTGTCACCGGGCGCATGCACCATGACCCTTGCCATCTGCTACGGGAACCGGGTGTTGCCAACTTCGGCATTAATAACAGTATGATAAGTGGTAATGTCTAGGGTATTGGTGGCCTCTAGATGAGTAGACGTGTGTGATTAACTGGAAAATCTCTCACCAAGGACGATGTAGGCATGCAGTGACCAGTGTAGATTGGAAGGTGAAATTCGTCTTCCATTATGGTTCAAGTTGCTCTTCATCTTAATATATTCTACTCATGAATGTTGTTCTTCATGTTGTTATGGTGACGCCAATGTTTGACCTGGAGGAGTTTGGGTGTATAGAGCAGAGTGAATGTCCCATGTTGTTCACGTATAGGAGAGTCTTTTTTTTCACGTAAAAAAAAAGTGGGAAGGAAGACCTACTCTTCCGCTTTCATGGAACTAAGACTGGTCTTCAGCCTGAAACAAGGACGAAAAGAGTATCTTCGGCCCACGCGAGGACGAAGGGTCATTCTTCGGGCCATGTGGTGACGACGAGTCACTCTTCGGCCCAACAGAGAACGACGGGCCATATATTTGAAATTTACTAAATCAGAACTATGGTTCAAAATTTCGTTAAAAATTAAAATAATATTTGAAAAAAATAAAGTTTTACTAACTGCATGCGCGCGCCGTAAAGTCTGCAGCCGCCGCCGTTGCGGCATCACTCTCCACAAGACTTCTATTTGGGTCTCCGCCGTGTCTAAAGTACCGCTCTCAAAATCGAATGCGTACAAGATTCTTCTCAGTCCCATCATGGCATGCCACTTCTCTTCTCTGCCACATCTGCATGGCAGAACTGAATCATGTGATATATTACTTCCTTCCCGAATTAGTTGTCTTAAATTTTTCTAGATAGAGATGATCGGAAGTAGTATCTGGGAGCTTTCCGATCGTGTATGCTGCAAGGTAATGATCTTGATTTTGTGGTATGAGAAAAAATTTGTTAATTGGATGGATCAGGTTGGATTGTTAAGAAAAAACAGAATGGTCAAGTTCATGTATTTATCCTTTATTTCTCCTCGGAGATTCGTAGATGTTCATGAAGTTCTTCATGATATTTAGGGGGCGATTCATGGAGTTCTCATCAGCCACCGCCATAGCCAGTCGCCTACTAGCACGCGAAATGACCAAACAGGTAGAAGGATGACTTAAGTCGGCTCCAA
>NC_041386.1:721067179-721070563 GCF_002162155.2 Triticum dicoccoides
GTGCATCATTCTGATGCAAAGGCCAGGCTAATTCTCCTTTTCTAAAAAAAGAAGTGGGCTACAAGGGCCATGGACTGGGATTTTGTGTAATCGTAACTATTTGGATGGGGAAACTCCACTAGTAGAAAAACACCTAATAGTCCCGGTTTGTAAGGGCTTTTAGTCCCGGTTCATGAACCGGGACTAATGGGTCGTTACTAATACCTCCACCCATTAGTCCCGGTTCAAACACGAACTGGGACCAATGTTCCTCCACGTCGCCCTGTGCGCCGAGCCCAGTGTAACACCCACGATGCGGCTATATCTCCCACGTGTCGGAGCACGACTTAAAGGCATAACTGCATGGTGGTTTTGTCGCAAGAAGGGTCATCTTCACACAATCCCATGTAATGAACAAGAATGGGATAAGGAGAGTTGGCTTACAATCGCCACTTCACACAATACATAAATTAAGTTCATACATCATTCAAAGTACACTCATAGACTGGCTACGGTCAAGTTCAAATAAAAAGAAGACAACCCCACATGCTAGATCCCCGATCGCCCCAACTGGGCTCCTCTACTGATCATCTGGAAACGATACATAGTAACGACCAAGGGCCTCATCAAATTCCCACTTCAGCTCAATTGCGCCATCTGCGCCAGTATCCTCGGCACCTGCATCTGTTTTGGTAGAATCTGTGAGCCACGGGGACTCAGCAATCTCACACCCGCGAGATCAAGACTATTTAAGCTCATAGGTAGGTAAGGGGTAATATGGTGGAGCTGCGGCAAGCACTAAGCATATATGGTGGCTAACATACGCAAGTGAGAGCGAGAAGAGAAGCAACACGTCGGTCGAGAAGCTAGAAGCGATCAAGAAGTGATCCTGAAACTACTTACGTCGAGCATAACACAAACCGTGTTCACTTCCCGGACTCCGCCGAGAAGAGACCATCACGGCTACACACGCGGTTGATGCATTTTAATGAAGTCAAGTGTCAAGTTATCTACAACCGGACATTAACAAATTCCCATCTGCCTCATAACCGCGGGCACGGCTTTCGAAAGATTATATATCCTGCAGGGGTGTCCCAACTCAGCCCATCACAAGCTCTCACGGTCAACGAAGGAATAGACCTTCTCCCGGGAAGACCCGATCAGTCTCGGAATCCCGGTTCGCAAAACATTTCGACAATGGTAAAACAAGACCAGCAAAGCCGCCCGATGCGCCGACAAATCCCAATAGGAGCTGCACATATCTCGTTCTCAGGGCAACACCGGATGAGACAGGCTACGAGTAAAACCAGCCCTCAAGTTTCCCTGAGGTGGCCCCGCAGGCGGCTCATTTCGGACCAACACTCGAAGGAGCACTGGCCCGGGGGGGGGGGGTTAAATAAAGATGACCCTTGGGCTCGCGAAAACCCAAGGGAAAAGGGCTTAGGTGGCAAATGGTAAAACCAAAGTTGGGCCTTGCTGGAGGAGTTTTATTCAAAGCGAACTGTTAAGGGGGTCCCATAAATCACCCAACCGTGTAAGGAACGCAAAATCCAGGAACATAACACCGGTAAACGGAATTAGGGCGGCAAGAGTGGAACAAGTCACTAGGCATAAGGCCGAGCCTTCCACCCTTTACCAAGTATATAAGGTGCATTAATATAAACAGGAGATATTGTGATATCCCAAAATATCCGTGTTCCGACCAGGAACAAACTCCATCTTCACCTGCAGCTAACAATGCTATAAGAGGGGCTGAGCAAAAGCGGTGACATAGCCAATCAATGGTTGCCAGGACAGGATGGTTAGAGGTTTATCATGGCAATAGGTAGGCATGGTAAACAAAGGCATGCAGGGCTAACATAGCGAAAGAGCGAGTACTAGCAAGCAAAGATAGAAGTGATATCGAAGGTATGATCATCTTGCCTGCAAGGTTCTCAGAGTTGTCGAAGGCTGGATCCTCGTAAGCGTTCTTAACAGGGTCCTCGTGCACGTACTCATCTCCCGGCTCTATCCAAAGCAATAACACAAGCAAGGAACCACAATAAATCACGATCCAATGCACAAGCAACATGATGCAATACATGTCATGATATGCGAGATGTGGTATGCAATGCATATGCGTGCTTCGGAAGGAAAAATAATGAACAAGGCATCGACTTGGCAAACCAAGTATGCCGCTGGAAAGATGAGATGATTTCGGTTGAAATCGATATAAAGATCACCGAAATCGGATGCATGGTTTGCAAATGGCAAGCAAGACAAGTATGGCACAAAGCTGCGATTAACAGCACGATGCTACTTAGCATGCAACAATAAACTATGCTACAGCACCCCAACATGAAAACAAAGCATATGGAGATCATCTACAGGAGATGCTTTACAAAAGAGAAACAGTGAGCTACGGCTAAATCACATCATAACAGGTTCAAACAAGCATGGAGAAAGTGCAAAAATTTAACAGGTTGGACATGGCATAAACAGCAGCATGAAGCAATGTTCAGAGCAGGTTATCAACATGCTACAGGAACTTATAATAGAAAAATAAGACATGGCATGAATCTACTCAAAGCATAGATCAAAAGTCCCTTACTGACCATAAGCCAAAAAGGACCATAGAATATGATGGCACCCACGTAAACATAGCAAGTTTCGTTAACAGATTTCAGCAAACAAAGCATGGCATTGAAATAATTATGAAGGCACCTTCGCGAGCTCGATGCACTCACTACAGAGCATCTCATCATAAACTAAGCATACATCTATCAAGAAGACATGACATAGAAGCTACACATGGCAAGGAATAACATCGTAGCATACCCGGACCAACTACAACAACCTCGGCCAAATTGAATAACATGTAAACAATCTGCCAGGAAACATTTTGAAGCAAAAGTAGAGCACGAAAATGACATGCTAGACTACTCCATAATTGCAACCAGGACCATGGATGGATAGAGCAAAACCAAGTTTTCAAAACACCCTTACTGAAGTATCTCAAATTATGCATGGATTGCTCTGTAGCAACATGTTTACATGGCAATAAAATTACAGCAGAACAGGAACTAAAAATAGCGTTAACACGAAGCCTAATTTGCATGCTTGTGCTAGTCACCATATTGACCACAAAATTACATGGTAAGCACCTCTGTAAAGAAGACATAGCCTAGTTCGAAACATATTTAGGGATCAAGTCCATAGGATGCACACATCAATAATGGCAAAAATGACAAAAGAGCTCGTTCTGATAAGAATCTGAAACTAACGATATGAAGCCCTCTTCCAACAGCATTTCGGGCATCAAGATGACCTCAAATGCAAATGATGCAATGGAATGAAATGATGTACTCTTCGAGACGAACAATTTTACATAATTACACGCACGAAACGGAGCTACGGGTGCGAAGA
>NC_041386.1:721071127-721082630 GCF_002162155.2 Triticum dicoccoides
AGGTCGCCGGAGTCGGAGGCGACGGCGGCCGGAGACGGAGGCGGTCGGGGCGGCTGTTGGGGGCGCCGGCGGCGGCGGGATCCGGGAGGCCGGAGCGGGAGGCGCCGGCGGCGGCGGTTGCCGGAGGAGGAGGACTCGGGCGGCGGCGGATCCGGCCACCGGCGGCGGCGGGCGGCGGCCGGCGTGCGGTGCGGGCGACCCTAGGCGCGCGGGACGGCGGCGGGCGCCGGCTGCGGAGGACGGGCCCCGCGGGGGCCGGCGGCGGGCCTAGCGGGCCGCGGGCGACGGAGGGTGCGGGCGAGTGGCGGCGTGCCACGTGGCGGCGGCGGGGCGACCCGGACGTGTCCGGCTGTGGCCGGACGTGTCCGGTGGTGGCGGGGACGAATCTGCTAGGGTTAGGCGGGATTTGATCCGGGATTTCGGGGGAGTGCACATATTTATAGGTAGAGGGAGCTAGGAATGTCCAAATGAGGTGTAGTTTTCGCCCACATGATCGTGATCGAACAACCGAGAGCATGGAGGGGAGTTAGGTGGGTTATTGGGCTGTTTTGGAGGGGTGTTGGGCTGCAACTTAAAAGAGGCCTCTGCGGATATGCGGATAACCATTGGAGTACCAAACGAGCTCCAAATGACCCGAAACTTGACAGGTGGTCTACCGGTGCTATACCAGGGCCACTTGGCAAGGCACAGTCCATTCCGAGAATGTTCAACACCCGCACACGAAAGGAGACAAGAGGGGTGCGCCGGTGCATGTGGGAGTGTCGGATTGCGAAACGGACAACGGGGAAAATGCTCGGATGCATGAGACAAACACATATGCAAATGAGATGCACATGATGACATGATATGACATGCATCACATGAATAAAATGCAAAACAACAGACAAAACCCAACCACGGAGGGAATATCATATCACATAGCCGAAAATGGCAAGAGTTGGAGTTACAAAGATGGAAAGTTACATCCGGGGTGTTACAACACTCCACCACTACAAGAGGATCTCGTCTCAAGATCTAGGACTGAAAGAACTCCGGTTATTCGGAATGGAGGTGATCCTCGCGCTCCTAGGTGGCTTCTCGGTCGGAATGGTGTGACCACTTCACTTTCAGGAATTTGATTGACTTGTTGCGAGTCTTGCGCTCGGTTTCTTTAAGAATAGCAACGGGGTGCTCATGATAAGAGAGATCTTCTTGGAGGTCAATTTCTTTGAAGTTGATAGTGCGCTCAGGAGTCTTGAAGTACTTGCGAAGCTGTGACACGTGAAACACATCGTGCACGTTTGCAAAGTTGGATGGAAGCTCAAGTTGATAGGCGAGATCGCCTCTTTTGCCAATGATCTTGAAAGGACCCACGTATCTAGGGGCAAGCTTCCCTTTGATACCGAAGCGACAAGTGCCTTTCATTGGAGAGACGCGGAGGTAGACATGGTCTCCGATTTCAAAAGCCAAGTCACGTTGCTTGCTATCATAGTAACTCTTCTGTCGCGATTGCGCGGCTTTGAGATTCTCACGAATGACTTTGCACATTTCTTCGGCTTCTGTGATCAAGTCATTGCCAAGAAGTTGGCGTTCACCTGTCTCAGACCAGTTGAGAGGAGTACGGCACTTTCTGCCATAGAGAATTTCGAATGGGGCCTTGCCCGAACTCGCTTGGAAGTTGTTGTTGTAGGAGAACTCGGCATATGGAAGACAATCTTCCCACTTCATACCGAAAGAGATGACACAAGCCCTGAGCATATCTTCAAGGATTTGATTGACTCGCTCGACTTGGCCACTTGTTTGAGGATGGAAAGCTGTGCTGAAACGAATGTTGGAACCCATGGCCGTCTGAAAGGAGTCCCAGAACTTAGAAGTGAAGATGCTTCCACGATCTGAAGATATCAATTGAGGAATACCGTGCAAGGAGACAATTCTGGAGGTGTACAGCTCTGCCAGCTGTGCTGCTGTGATAGATTCTTTGATAGGAAGAAAATGAGCCACTTTGGTAAGCTTGTCAATGACAACGAAGATAGCATCATTTCCACGCTTGGACTTAGGAAAACCAGTCACGAAGTCCATCTCGATATGATCAAACTTCCATTCCGGAATAGCAAGAGGTTGGAGGAGACCAGCTGGTCTTTGGTGTTCTGCTTTCACTCTTCTGCAGACATCACATTCATTCACGAATTGAGCAATCTCTCGCTTCATTCGAGTCCACCAATATGAATGCTTGAGGTCATGGTACATCTTTGTACTTCCAGGATGAATGGATAGGAGGGAATTGTGTGCCTCATTCATGATGACTTTTCTCAGATGACCTTTTGGAACCACAATTCGATCCTCGAAGAAAAGAGTATCTTTGTCATCCAAGCGATAGCACTTGTATTTGAGAATGCCCTTGTCAATACCACGTTTCACCTTCTTCACCATGGTATCCAGGAGTTGTGCCTCACGAATTTGATCTTCCAAAGTAGGAGAGACTATGAGGTTGGCAAGAAAGCCTTGAGGAACAACTTGAAGATTCAGCTTGCGGAAGGCTTCACAAAGGTCCGATTGAAACGGCTTGAGAATTAGACTGTTGCAATAAGCCTTTCTGCTCAGAGCATCTGCAATCACATTCGCCTTGCCAGGAGTATATTCGATACTCGGATTGTACTCTTGAATCATTTCGACCCATCGAGTTTGCCTAAGATTAAGGTTGGGTTGAGTGAAGATATACTTGAGGCTCTTGTGATCGGTGAAAATGTCCACTTGCCTTCCCAATAAGAGACGTCTCCATGTTATCAATGCATGGACAACTGCCGCCAACTCGAGATCGTGAGTGGGGTAGTTCTTTTCGTTGGGCTTCAACTGACGAGAGATATAGCCCACAACTTTCTTCTCTTGCATCAACACAGCACCGAGACCTTGAAGGGAAGCATCACAGAATACTTTGAATGGCTTGGATTCGTCAGGAGGAGTCAAGACAGGAGCTGTGACTAGCTTCTCTTTGAGGGTGTTGAAAGCGATGTCGCACTCGGGCGTCCAGACATACTTGACATGCTTCTGGAGGAGGTTGGAAAGAGGCTTTGCAATCTTAGAGAAGTTCTCAACGAATCTTCGGCAATAGCTTGCAAGACCGAGAAAACTGCGGAGCTGCTTGACATTCTGAGGAGGTTCCCAATTCAGAACAGCAGAAACCTTTGCGGGATTAACAGCAATGCCCTTGGCAGAGATGATATGACCAAGATAAAGAACTTCATCAAGCCAGAACTCACATTTGGAAAACTTCGCATAGAATTGATGCTCTCTGAGCTTGTCGAGCACCAATCGCAAATGTTTGGCATGATCCTGCTTATTCTTGTTTTGTTTTCTGCATTATTTATTTTCTTTTGTTTTTTGCTGTATTTTTTAATTCTTTTTTGCTTTTAGTTTTAGAAAAATTATAAACTTTCTGTTAGTGCCATTAGTTTTCAAATTTGAAAACACTTTTTTTGTTTTTTGTTTTCTTTCTTGCTTTATTTATTTTATTTTGTTTCTACTTACAACAAAATACTTATTGTTGCTATTTTTAATTATTACGTGGGCCGAACCATAAGACATTAAAGCATTTCAAATGAACTATGAAAAAGTTGAAAGTTGGCATGGTATCATAAATTCACCCACATAGCATGTGCATGTACAAAACGGACAATGGTATCATACTCGTGTGTTACAAAGTTGGCATGGTATCATCATAATAGTTGCGGGAGAAAGTCTTCACTTTTTCTTCGCTTGTGTCATTTGCTTATTACGCCGTAACCATGGATAATCTTCATCGCTTATCAGGATGCTGGGGTCAGCCTTGACTTTGAAGGGAGGAATTTAATGAAACTTTTCATAATCTTCAGATATGTCTGTCTTGCCCTCCACTCCCACGATGTCCCTTTTTCCTGAAAGAACTATGTAGCGCTTTGGCTCATCTATGATGTATTTGCTTCCTTATCTTTTCTTTTTCTCGGTCTGGTAGACATGTCCTTCACATAGATAACCTGTACCACATCATTGGCTAGGACGAACGGTTCGTCAGTGTACCCAAGATTTTTTAGATCCACTGTTGTCATTCCGTACTGTGGGTCTACCTGTACCCCGCCTCCTGACAGATTGACCCATTTGCACTTAAACAAAGGGACCTTAAAATCTACTCCGTAGTCAAGTTCCCATATGTCCACTATATAACCATAATATGTGTCCTTTCCCCTCTCGGTTGTTGCATCAAAGCGGACACCGCTGTTTTGGTTGGTGCTCTTTTGATCTTGGTCAATCGTGTAAAATGTATTCCCATTTATCTCATATCCTTTCCAAATCGTAACAGTCGAAGATGGTCCCCTGGACAATAAGTACAGCTCATCACAAACAGTGTTGTCACCTCTGAGACGTGCTTCCAACCAACTGCTGAAAGTCCTGATGTGTTCACATGTAATCCAGTCGTCGCACTACTCCGGGTGTTTGGAGCGCAGACTGTTCTTGTGTTCATCGACATACGGGGTCACCAAGGTAGAGTTCTGTAGAACTATGTAGCGTGCTTGAGACCAAGAATATCCGGCCCTGCATACTATTGAGTCCCTTCCAAGCATGCCTTTTCCAGTCAGTCTCCCCTCATACCACGATTGAGGGAGACCTATCTTCTTAATGCCAGGAATGAAGTCAACACAAAACCCGATGACATCCTCTGTTTGATGGCCCATGGAGATGCTTCCTTCTGGCCTAGCGTGGTTACGGACATATTTCTTTAGGACTCCCATGAACCTCTCAAAGGGGTACATATTGTGTAGAAATACGGGGCCCAGAATGACAATCTCGTCAACTAGATGAACTAGGACGTGCGTCATGATATTGAAGAAGGATGGTGGGAACACCAGCTCGAAACTGACAAGACATTGCACCACATCACTCCTTAGCCTTGGTATGATTTCTAGATCGATCACCTTTTGAGAGATTGCATTGAGGAATGCACATAGCTTCACAATGGCTAATCAGACGTTTTCCGGTAGAAGCCCCCTCAATGCAACCGGAAGTAGTTGTGTCATAATCACATGGCAGTCATGAGACTTTAGGTTCTGAAACTTTTTCTCTGACATATTTATTATTCCTTTTATATTCGACGAGAAGCTAGTCGGGACCTTCATATTAAGCAGGCACTCAAAGAAGATTTTCTTCTCTTCTTTGGTAAGAGCATAGCTGGGAGGACCTTCATACTGCTTTGGAGGCATGCCGTCTTTTTCGTGCAAACGTTGCAGGTCCTCCTGTGCCTCAGCTGTATCTTTTGTCTTCCCATACACGCCCAAGAAGCCTAGCAGGTTCACACGAAGGTTCTTCGTCATGTGCATCACGTTGATCGAAGAGCGGACCTCTAGGTCTTTCCAGTAGGGTAGGTCCCAAAATATAGGTTTCTTCTTCCACATGGGTGCGTGTCCCCAGCGTCACTCGGAACAGCTAGTCCGCCGGGACCCTTTCCAAAGATTACGTGTAAATCATTGACCATAGCAAGTACGTGATCACCGGTACGCATGGAGGGCTTCCTCCGGTGATCTGCCTCGCCTTTGAAATGCTTGCCTTTCTTTCAACATTGATGGTTGGTCGGAAGAAATCGACGATGGCCCAGGTACACATTCTTCCTGCATCTTCCCAGTTATATACTATCGGTGTCAAGTAAACAGTGCGTGCATGCGTGGTATCCCTTGTTTGTCTGTCCTGAAAGGTTACTGAGAGTGGGCCAATCGTTGATGGTCACGAATAGCAACGTCTTTAGGTGAAATTCCTCCTGTTTGTGCTCATCCCACGTACGTACACCGTTTCCATTTCACTGCTGTAAAATTTCTTCAACTAATGGCCTTAGGTACACATCAATGTCGTTGCCGGGTTGCTTAGGGCCTTGGATGAGAACTGGCATCATAATGAACTTCCGCTTCATGCACATCCAAGGAGGAAGGTTATACATACATAGAGTCACGGGCCAGGTGCTGTGATTGCTGCTCTGCTCCCCAAAAGGATTAATGCCATCCGCACTTAAAGCAAACCATACGTTCCTTGGGTCACTTGCAAACTCATCCCAGTACTTTCTCTCGATTTTTCTCCACTGTGACCCGTCAGCGGGTGCTCTCAACTTCCCGTCTTTCTTACGGTCCTCACTGTGCCATCGCATCAACTTAGCATGCTCTCCATTTCTGAACAGACGTTTCAACCGTGGTATTATAGGAGCATACCACATCACCTTCGCAGGAACCCTCTTCCTGGGGGGCTCGCCGTCAACATCACCAGGGTCATCTTGTCTGATCTTATACCGTAATGCACCGCATACCGGGCATGCGTTCAGATCCTTGTATGCACCGCGGTAGAGGATGCAGTCATTAGGGCATGCATGTATCTTCTGCACCTCCAATCCTAGAGGGCATACGACCTTCTTTGCTGCGTATGTACTGTCGGGCAATTCGTTATCCTTTGGAAGCTTCTTCTTCAATATTTTCAGTAGCTTCTCAAATCCTTTGTCAGGCACAGCATTCTCTGCCTTCCACTGCAGCAATTCCAGTAGGGTACCGAGCTTTGTGTTGCCATCTTCGCAATTGGGTACAACCCTTTTTTGTGGTCCTCTAACATGCGATCGAACTTCAGCTTCTCCTTTTGACTTTCGCATTGTGTCCTTGCATCGACAATGACCCGGCGGAGATCATCATCATCGGGCACATCGTCTGGTTCCTCTTAATCTTCAGCAGCTTCGCCTGTTGCAGCATCATCGTGCACATCGTCTGGTTCCTCTTGATCTTCAGTAGCATCACCGTATTCAGGGGGCACATAGTTGTCATCGTACTTTTCTTCTTCGCCGTCTTCCATCATAACCCCTATTTCTTCGTGCCTCGTCTAAACATTATAGTGTGGCATGAAACCCTTGTAAAGCAGGTGGGTGTGAAGGATTTTCCGGTCAGAGTAAGACTTCGTATTCCCACATATAGGGCATGGACAACACATAAAACCATTCTGCTTGTTTGCCTCAGCCACTTCGAGAAATTCATGCACGCCCTTAATGGACTCAGAGGTGTGTCTTGAACCGTACATCCATTGCCGGTTCATCTGCGTGCATTATATATATTTAAGTGTGTCAAAAATCATTACAGAACATCATGAATAGATAATTAAGTGATCAAATTAATATAAGTTCATCATCACGTTAAAATCAAAGTATATACATAGTTCTCATCTAACAACATAAAGCTCTGCAGAGCATCTAAATTAATTAAACCATACATTGAAACTATGTAAAACATTTCAATGCGAAAACAAATGCGATCATAATCGCAACCAATGTAACAACTGATCCAACGGCATAATGATACCAAGCTTCGGTATGAATGGCATATTTTCTAATCTTTCTAATCTTCAAGCGCATTGCATCCATCTTGATCTTGTGATCATCGACGACATCCGCAACATGCAACTCTAATATCATCTTCTCCTCCTCAATTTTTCTAATTTTTTCCTTCAAGAAATTGTTTTCTTCTTCAACTAAATTTAACCTCTCGACAATAGGGTCGGTTGGAATTTCCGGTTCAACAACCACCTAGATAAATAAAATCTATGTCACGTTGGTCGGCGTAATTGTCATAAACAATAGATGAACCAATAGTTATGAAAAGATAATATATACCACATCCGAATCATAGACAAGACGAGGGCCGACGGGGGCGGATACCAAAACCATCGCACTATATAAGATGCAATAATAAAAGTAAGAAAATTATACAAGTATCTATATAAACATACAAGTAAGAATTTTTTTCCTTTCAGAAAGAAGATAAGAACAAGAGGCTCACCACGGTGGTGCCGGCGACGAGATCGGCGCGGGCGATCGACGGCGGTGAAGACGGGGACGGGACGGGACGGACCGCTAAACCTAGACAAATATTGAGGAAAATGGAGCTTGGAGGTCGAGCTTGGAGAGGAGAAAGCTTAAGTAGTGTGGCTCGGGCATTCCATCGAACACCTCGTGTGCATAGGAGGTGAGCTAGAGCACCACAAAGCTCTCTCCTCGCCGGCCACGAAAAACAGAGCAGTGAGAGTGCCCTGCTTTGTCTTGCTTTGTTTGTTTTTAAGTAAAATTGAGCAGGGTGCTCTGTTCAAACAATAAACAAAATAGAGTCTCCTCATGCTGCAAATATAGCTTAGTTTTTTTTTCAATGGAAAAAACACATCTCAGGTTAGTGAGCTGATCTGTAAACTACATCTCTATTGAACTATATGCAGTTTTCAACTTGATGTCTTTGATTTAATGTCATTATTCTAGGACTGGAAAATGTAGCATTAGACATATTGATTCCGTAATGCAATTAATGCATAGTAAAAACTACGAATAATTTGTCTGTGTCGTTGTTGATATGTTATGACACAAAAATGTTGATCATTTTCACGATTGTAGACACAGATATGCTTCACATTTTTTTTATCATATTATGTATTCATAAATTTTCTCACACAAATTTATTCAGATATAAAATCAACTGTTCCTACACTGAATAATTGTGCAGGAAGAGATCTTCTGAGAAGCAAATAAGTGCCTTAGAAGAACAGAAAATGTAATTTCCCATTGCATGTATTAATTAGATTACTGAATTCTTTCCCTCGAGAAGAAATAGTTTAACTCCGTCATTTCTGTCCTTTCTATTGGGTTTAATCTTCATAAGAGTGGCTGGGTTTTGACGTTGGCTCGCCAAGCCTATCAAGCTTGTCCAACATTGTCTGAGATAGTTTGGACATATTCAACGCAGGCCTCCTGAAGCTCTCGTGCATAACAGACGGCTAAAGCGTGCTGATATTGTCAAGAGAGGTCGGGGTAGACCGAACTTGACATGGGAGGAGTCCGTAAAGAGATATCTGAAGAACTGGTGCACCATCAAAGAACTAGCCATGGACAGGGCTGTGTGGAAGCTTCCTATCCATGTGTCAGAACCATTAGTTAGATGCATTATCTTATGGGTTTCACCTCTAGCCTACCCCGAATTGTTTGGGACTAAAGGCTTTGTTATTATTATTGTTATTGTTACATTTCAGTCCTTTCTAGGAGGATTTCAATTGTTTTCCCAATTTTCCTTCCACCATTTTGTAACCCTTTGCAGAATCGTTTGTGGAGGTTCGCAACATTGTCTACTCATCTGATGGGAAATCGGTATCTGTTATCTATCATGTGGTTATGGAACTGATATAGAGGTACCCTTCTTTCCTGGGAGATATGTGTTGTTCAGTTTGCAGAATCTTGTTTGATTTTACATTGATATTGCATGCTCAATTTTTGAGCGTATAACAAGTTTGTAGGTCCTACTATTTGATATGTGGACGTGACCAATGGGGGCATGGAGATTATGGCGAGGCATGGCGCTGCGGTGGCGGCAATGAAGGTAACCTCGTCGAAGGCGGCGTCGATGGATGGCTGTCGATGAAAGTTGCATGGGGATGGGGGAGGTGGAGTGGCGAGTGATCGAGAAGTGATCCTGAAACTAGAAGCGATCAAGAAGTGATCCTGAAACTACTTACGTCGAGCATAACACAAACCGTGTTCACTTCCCGGACTCCCCCGAGAAGAGACCATCACGGCTACACACGCGGTTGATGCATTTTAATGAAGTCAAGTGTCAAGTTATCTACAACCGGACATTAACAAATTCCCATCTGCCTCATAACCGCGGGCACGGCTTTCGAAAGATTATATATCCTGCAGGGGTGTCCCAACTCAGCCCATCACAAGCTCTCACGGTCAACGAAGGAATAGACCTTCTCCCGGGAAGACCCGATCAGTCTCGGAATCCCGGTTCGCAAAACATTTCGACAATGGTAAAACAAGACCAGCAAAGCCGCCCGATGCGCCGACAAATCCCAATAGGAGCTGCACATATCTCGTTCTCAGGGCAACACCGGATGAGACAGGCTACGAGTAAAACCAGCCCTCAAGTTTCCCTGAGGTGGCCCCGCAGGCGGCTCATTTCGGACCAACACTCGAAGGAGCACTGGCCCGGGGGGGGGGGGTTAAATAAAGATGACCCTTGGGCTCGCGAAAACCCAAGGGAAAAGGGCTTAGGTGGCAAATGGTAAAACCAAAGTTGGGCCTTGCTGGAGGAGTTTTATTCAAAGCGAACTGTTAAGGGGGTCCCATAAATCACCCAACCGTGTAAGGAACGCAAAATCCAGGAACATAACACCGGTAAACGGAATTAGGGCGGCAAGAGTGGAACAAGTCACTAGGCATAAGGCCGAGCCTTCCACCCTTTACCAAGTATATAAGGTGCATTAATATAAACAGGAGATATTGTGATATCCCAAAATATCCGTGTTCCGACCAGGAACAAACTTCATCTTCACCTGCAGCTAACAATGCTATAAGAGGGGCTGAGCAAAAGCGGTGACATAGCCAATCAATGGTTGCCAGGACAGGATGGTTAGAGGTTTATCATGGCAATAGGTAGGCATGGTAAACAAAGGCATGCAGGGCTAACATAGCGAAAGAGCGAGTACTAGCAAGCAAAGATAGAAGTGATATCGAAGGTATGATCATCTTGCCTGCAAGGTTCTCAGAGCTGTCGAAGGCTGGATCCTCATAAGCGTTCTTAACAGGGTCCTCGTGCACGTACTCGTCTCCCGGCTCTACCCAAAGCAATAACACAAGCAAGGAACCACAATAAATCACGATTCAATGCACAAGCAACATGATGCAATACATGTCATGATATGCGAGATGTGGTATGCAATGCATATGCGTGCTTCGGAAGGAAAAATGATGAACAAGGCATCGACTTGGCAAACCAAGTATGCCGCTGGAAAGATGAGATGATTTCGGTTGAAATCGATATAAAGATCACCGAAATCGGATGCATGGTTTGCAAATGGCAAGCAAGACAAGTATGGCACAAAGCTGCGATTAACAGCACGATGCTACTTAGCATGCAACAATAAACTATGCTACAGCACCCCAACATGAAAACAAAGCATATGGAGATCATCTACAGGAGATGCTTTACAAAAGAGAAACAGTGAGCTACGGCTAAATCACATCATAACAGGTTCAAACAAGCATGGAGAAAGTGCAAAAATTTAACAGGTTGGACATGGCATAAACAGCAGCATGAAGCAATGTTCAGAGCAGGTTATCAACATGCTACAGGAACTTATAATAGAAAAATAAGACATGGCATGAATCTACTCAAAGCATAGATCAAAAGTCCCTTACTGACCATAAGCCAAAAAGGACCATAGAATATGATGGCACCCACGTAAACATAGCAAGTTTCGTTAACAGATTTCAGCAAACAAAGCATGGCATTGAAATAATTATGAAGGCACCTTCGCGAGCTCGATGCACTCACTACAGAGCATCTCATCATAAACTAAGCATACATCTATCAAGAAGACATGACATAGAAGCTACACATGGCAAGGAATAACATCGTAGCATACCCGGACCAACTACAACAACCTCGGCCAAATTGAATAACATGTAAACAATCTGCCAGGAAACATTTTGAAG
>NC_041386.1:721084228-721091431 GCF_002162155.2 Triticum dicoccoides
GGCCGGCGGCGGGCCTAGCGGGCCGCGGGCGACGGAGGGTGCGGGCGAGTGGCGGCGTGCCACGTGGCGGCGGCGGGGCGACCCGGACGTGTCCGGCTGCGGCCGGACGTGTCCGGTGGCGGCGGGGACGAATCTGCTAGGGTTAGGCGGGATTTGATCCGGGATTTCGGGGGAGTGCACATATTTATAGGTAGAGGGAGCTAGGAATGTCCAAATGAGGTGTAGTTTTCGCCCACATGATCGTGATCGAACGACCGAGAGCATGGAGGGGAGTTAGATGGGTTATTGGGCTGTTTTGGAGGGGTGTTGGGCTGCAACTTAAAAGAGGCCTCTGCGGATATGCGGATAACCATTGGAGTACCAAACGAGCTCCAAATGACCCGAAACTTGACAGGTGGTCTACCGGTGCTATACCAGGGCCACTTGGCAAGGCACAGTCCATTCCGAGAATGTTCAACACCCGCACACGAAAGGAGACAAGAGGGGTGCGCCGGTGCATGTGGGAGTGTCGGATTGCGAAACGGACAACGGGGAAAATGCTCGGATGCATGAGACAAACACATATGCAAATGAGATGCACATGATGACATGATATGACATGCATCACATGAATAAAATGCAAAACAACAGACAAAACCCAACCACGGAGGGAATATCATACCACATAGCCGAAAATGGCAAGAGTTGGAGTTACAAAGATGGAAAGTTACATCCGGGGTGTTACAACACTCCACCACTACAAGAGGATCTCGTCTCGAGATCTAGGACTGAAAGAACTCCGGTTATTCGGAGTGGAGGTGATCCTCGCGCTCCTAGGTGGCTTCTCGGTCGGAATGGTGTGACCACTTCACTTTCAGGAATTTGATTGACTTGTTGCGAGTCTTGCGCTCGGTTTCTTCAAGAATAGCAACGGGGTGCTCATGATAAGAGAGATCTTCTTGGAGGTCAATTTCTTTGAAGTTGATAGTGCGCTCAGGAGTCTTGAATCACTTGCGAAGCTGTGACACGTGAAACACATCGTGCACGTTTGCAAAGTTGGATGGAAGCTCAAGTTGATAGGCGAGATCGCCTCTTTTGCCAATGATCTTGAAAGGACCCACGTATCTAGGGGCAAGCTTCCCTTTGATACCGAAGCGACAAGTGCCTTTCATTGGAGAGACGCGGAGGTAGACATGGTCTCCGATTTCAAAAGCCAAGTCACGTTGCTTGCTATCATAGTAACTCTTCTGTCGCGATTGCGCGGCTTTGAGATTCTCACGAATGACTTTGCACATTTCTTCGGCTTCTGTGATCAAGTCATTGCCAAGAAGTTGGCGTTCACCTGTCTCAGACCAGTTGAGAGGAGTACGGCACTTTCTGCCATAGAGAATTTCGAATGGGGCCTTGCCCGAACTCGCTTGGAAGCTGTTGTTGTAGGAGAACTCGGCATATGGAAGACAATCTTCCCACTTCATACCGAAAGATATGACACAAGCCCTGAGCATATCTTCAAGGATTTGATTGACTCGCTCGACTTGGCCACTTGTTGGAGGACGGAAAGCTGTGCTGAAACGAATGTTGGAACCCATGGCCGTCTGAAAGGAGTCCCAGAACTTAGAAGTGAAGATGCTTCCACGATCTGAAGATATCAATTGAGGAATACCGTGCAAGGAGACAATTCTGGAGGTGTATAGCTCTGCCAGCTGAGCTGCTGTGATAGATTCTTTGATAGGAAGAAAATGAGCCACTTTGGTAATCTTGTCAATGACAACGAAGATAGCATCATTTCCACGCTTGGACTTAGGAAAACCAGTCACGAAGTCCATCTCGATATGATCAAACTTCCATTCCGGAATAGCAAGAGGTTGGAGGAGACCAGCTGGTCTTTGGTGTTCTGCTTTCACTCTTCTGCAGACATCACATTCATTCACGAATTGAGCAATCTCTCGCTTCATTCGAGTCCACCAATATGAATGCTTGAGGTCATGGTACATCTTTGTACTTCCAGGATGAATGGATAGGAGGGAATTGTGTGCCTCATTCATGATGACTTTTCTCAGATGACCTTTTGGAACCACAATTCGATCCTCGAAGAAAAGAGTATCTTTGTCATCCAAGCGATAGCACTTGTATTTGAGAATGCCCTTGTCAATACCACGTTTCACCTTCTTCACCATGGTATCCAGGAGTTGTGCCTCACGAATTTGATCTTCCAAAGTAGGAGAGACTATGAGGTTGGCAAGAAAGCCTTGAGGAACAACTTGAAGATTCAGCTTGCGGAAGGCTTCACAAAGGTCCGATTGAAACGGCTTGAGAATTAGACTGTTGCAATAAGCCTTTCTGCTCAGAGCATCTGCAATCACATTCGCCTTGCCAGGAGTATATTCGATACTCGGATTGTACTCTTGAATCATTTCGACCCATCGAGTTTGCCTAAGATTAAGGTTGGGTTGAGTGAAGATATACTTGAGGCTCTTGTGATCGGTGAAAATGTCCACTTGCCTTCCCAATAAGAGACGTCTCCATGTTATCAATGCATGGACAACTGCCGCCAACTCGAGATCGTGAGTGGGGTAGTTCTTTTCGTTGGGCTTCAACTGACGAGAGATATAGCCCACAACTTTCTTCTCTTGCATCAACACAGCACCGAGACCTTGAAGGGAAGCATCACAGAATACTTTGAATGGCTTGGATTCGTCAGGAGGAGTCAAGACAGGAGCTGTGACTAGCTTCTCTTTGAGGGTGTTGAAAGCGATGTCGCACTCGGGCGTCCAGACATACTTGACATGCTTCTGGAGGAGGTTGGAAAGAGGCTTTGCAATCTTAGAGAAGTTCTCAACGAATCTTCGGCAATAGCTTGCAAGACCGAGAAAACTGCGGAGCTGCTTGACATTCTGAGGAGGTTCCCAATTCAGAACAGCAGAAACCTTTGCGGGATTAACAGCAATGCCCTTGGCAGAGATGATATGACCAAGATAAAGAACTTCATCAAGCCAGAACTCACATTTGGAAAACTTCGCATAGATTTGATGCTCTCTGAGCTTGTCGAGCACCAATCGCAAATGTTTGGCATGATCCTGCTTATTCTTGGAGAAGACCAAAATATCATCGAGATACACCAGAACAAATTCATTGGTGTAGGGGTTGAAGATAAAGTTCATCATGCGAGAGAACGTTGGAGGAGCATTGACAAGGCCGAAAGACATGACAGTATATTCATAAGAACCATAGCTTGTTCTGAATGCTGTCTTGGGAATATCTTCTTCACGAATGCGAATCTGATGATAACCCATACGGAGGTCAAGCTTGGAGAAAACTTTAGCTCCTTTGAGTTGCTCAAAAAGCTCATTGATGTTGGGAAGTGGATACTTGTTCTTGATTGTCTTCTTGTTCAATGGACGGTAATCGACACAAAGTCGGTCCGTGCCATCCTTCTTCTGGACAAAAAGAACTCCACAACCCCATGGGGATGAACTCGGTCTGATCAAACCCAGACGCTCTTGTTCATCGAGCTGCTTCTTCAATTCCTTCAGCTCCTTGGGTCCAAGCTTGTATGGACGCTTGCAAACGGGTTCAGTTCCAGGTTCAAGATCAATAACGAACTCGACTGGCCGATGAGGAGGCATACCCGGAAGCTCTTCTGGAAAGACATCTTGGTACTCACAAACGACTGGAATTTGAGAAATAGCATCCAATTCGCCCTTCTCATTGAGAGAAAACAACCGAATGGTTTCATCACGAGCGGCATAGATGATAACATCCTCAGAAGGGTGAGTCAATTGAATCTGCCTGGCAGCACAATCAAGCTGAGCCTTGTGCTTAGAAAGCCAGTCCATCCCAAGAATTAGATCAATATCAGAATCGCCAAGAACAATTGGAGAAGACAGAAATTTATAGTCGCCCATCTTGATACCGACATTTGGAACCAATAAGGTAGATCTCAAATGCTTGGCTGGAGAAATAACTTGCATAGCACTAGGTAACTCCTCTGTGTCAAAATTGTGCTTAGATGCAAAAGGATATGACATGAAAGAATGAGATGCACCAGTATCAAATAAGACTTTTGCAGGAATATCATTAACAGGAAGATTACCCATGATCACATCTGAAGAATCCTCTGCCTGAGCTGCATTCAACATGTTGACCTTTGCAGCCTTTGGATTATGCTTGACCACTGCATTGCTTGAAGATCTCACAGGAGGAGGAGGAGGAAGGCGCCTTTGATTTAAGCATTTGTTCGCGTAGTGATATTTCTGCTGGCACTTGTTGCAAGTCACTTCTGAGAGCGAACGATGATAAGGAGCATTTGACCTTGGAGCTTGAGGCTGAGACTTGTTCTGATAGCTTGGGTTGGGTGGGTGGGAAGATCCACGACCACCTGAGTTCTTCTGCTGGTAAGGCTGACGAAACGGAGGAGGAGGCAGGTAGAACTTCTGCTGCTTAGCTGCCACTTGTGAGGAAGAAGAAGATTGCACTGCATCCCTGATTCTCTTCTTAGAAGCCTCACACTTGAGCTGAGCACCTTCTTGCTTGAGTGCCATATTGTAGAATTGATCAAACTGAGTAGGCTCAACAAGAACGAGAGCTAACTGCAGATCCTCTCTAAGGCCACCTCTGAACTGATAGATCATACTCTTCTCATCTGGAACATCTTGCTTAGCAAAGCGAGCAAGTTTCTGAAACTGCTTGTTGTATTCATACACTGACATGTTGCCTTGCTTGAGATTGCGGAACTCCTCACGCTTGCTCTCAACAACACTGGTAGGAATATGGTGAGCTTTAAAGTCCCGACAGAAATCAGTCCAAGTAATCACTCGACCACCTCTGGAATCCTTGTATTGCTGGAACCAATCCGCTGCCTGATCCTTGAGCTGAAAAGAAGTGAACTTGACATAGTCCTCAGGCCTGACATTGCTGCATTCAAAATGCTTGTTGATATCCACGAGCCAATCATCGGTGTCTGTGGCCTCGACACAATAGCTGAAAGACTTTGGCTGATTTGCAAGGAATTGGTTGAGGGTAGGAAACTGAGGCTGATGATTGAACTGCCCTTGACCTTGATTCCCTTGGTTGCCTTGGCCTTGGTTGCGCTCTTGCATGAGCTGGATCATCATCTGAGCATGGGCATTAGAGGCTGCCATCAAAGCTTGCCATGCCTCCGGAGGTGGAGGTGGAGTGGAGGGTTCGCCTGACTCCCATCATTGCGATCCGGATTCAGACGCGTTGGCGGAGCCATCCTGAAGAGGGTGACATCCGTTAGCATCTTGATAGACAGATAGACAAGTTGAATCAACGGATAGAAATTGCAACATATAGTCTTCGCAATAAACATTCGAACAAAGATGAACGAATGAATTCCAAAGTAAAACATCACACGTCCATTAAGGTGAGAAGCCACTTGAATAGAGATTGATGAATGAAATAAACAAGGTACGACTGGAACAAATAAGTTGTAGGGATTACCCAATCACAAACCAAATATCCGCGGGAAGAAATGCTAGAGCTACTTGAATCCCACCTATAAACTCTCGAAACTTTCTGGTTATGCAATCTGGTGTTGGGGATACAGGGGAAGCACAATATCTCACCCAAACTAACAATCCCTACATCCAGCTGTATCAATCCGTCAACACATAACCAAGAAACCTTCGGAAATCGTGTACCTCAACCTTCGAAAAGCATCCGTTATACGAGTTATGGCAATACTCCCGAGCTCGCCCCAGTACTGGGTTATCGGGGTTATCTCACCAACAACTGCATAAAAGAGTTTTTCGATGTCGGCAAATCTCAGGTATTCCAGAACTGCAACGATAAAATTGTGACGACAACACCTCGGAGCTCAACTCCCCGGGACACTGCCACAACCCCTAAATGTCAGGAGGCACCAAGAACAATGTTCTCGTCACAAAACCATCGAAATGATTCCAAGATACCCGCGTGATCCTAAAAAATGTTTTTTAGAGAAATTTGAGAAGAGGATAGTCAAAACATCTACGTCAGGAGACCTCACCAGAGCGACGAAGGGACTAAGGAGTAAAAAGAATCCTACTCTCTGATATATATAATCCTAAGACTCAAAAAACTATTTTGTTCTAGACTCAACATCGCCAGCAAATAATCAAGCAGGGGGCTCCTAAGTCGGGGATGGCTCTGATACCAACTTGTAACACCCACGATGCGGCTGTATCTCCCACGTGTCGGAGCACGACTTAGAGGCATAACCGCATGGTGGTTTTGTCGCAAGAAGGGTCATCTTCACACAATACCATGTAATGAACAAGAATGGGATAAGGAGAGATGGCTCACAATCGCCACTTCACACAATACATAAGTTAAGTTCATACATCATTCAAAGTACACTCATTGACTGGCTACGGTCAAGTTCAAATAAAAAGAAGACAACCCCACATGCTAGATCCCCGATCGCCCCGACTGGGCTCCTCTACTGATCATCTGGAAACGATACATAGTAACGACCAAGGGCCTCATCAAATTCCCACTTCAGCTCAGTTGCGCCATCTGCGCCAGTATCCTCGGCACCTGCATCTGTTTTGGTAGAATCTGTGAGCCACGGGGACTCAGCAATCTCACACTCGCGAGATCAAGACTATTTAAGCTCATAGGTAGGTAAGGGGTAATATGGTGGAGCTGCGGCAAGCACTAAGCATATATGGTGGCTAACATACGCAAGTGAGAGCGAGAAGAGAAGCAACGCGTCGGTTGAGAAGCTAGAAGCGATCAAGAAGTGATCCTGAAACTACTTACGTCGAGCATAACACAAACCGTGTTCACTTCCCAGACTCCGCCGAGAAGAGACCATCATGGCTACACACACGGTTGATGCATTTTAATGAAGTCAAGTGTCAAGTTATCTACAACCGGACATTAACAAATTCCCATCTGCCTCATAACCGTGGGCACGGCTTTCGAAAGATTATATACCCTGCAGGGGTGTCCCAACTCAGCCCATCACAAGCTCTCACGGTCAACGAAGGAATAGACCTTCTCCCGGGAAGACCCGATCAGTCTCGGAATCCCGGTTCGCAAAACATTTCAACAATGGTAAAACAAGACCAGCAAAGCCGCCCGATGCGCCGACAAATCCCGATAGGAGCTGCACATATCTCGTTCTCAGGGCAACACCGGATGAGACAGGCTACGAGTAAAACCAGCCCTCAAGTTTCCCCGAGGTGGCCCCACAGGCGGCTCATTTTGGACCAACAC
>NC_041386.1:721091702-721093684 GCF_002162155.2 Triticum dicoccoides
AGATGACCCTTGGGCTCGCGAAAACCCAAGGGAAAAGGGCTTAGGTGGCAAATGGTAAAACCAAAGTTGGGCCTTGCTGGAGGAGTTTTATTCAAAGCGAACTGTTAAGGGGGTCCCATAAATCACCCAACCGTGTAAGGAACGCAAAATCCAAGAACATAACACCGGTAAACGGAATTAGGGCGGCAAGAGTGGAACAAGTCACTAGGCATAAGGCCGAGCCTTCCACCCTTTACCAAGTATATAAGGTGCATTAATATAAACAGGAGATATTGTGATATCCCAAAATATCCGTGTTCCGACCAGGAACAAACTTCATCTTCACCTGCAGCTAACAATGCTATAAGAGGGGCTGAGCAAAAGCGATGACATAGCCAATCAATGGTTGCCAGGACAGGATGGTTAGAGGTTTATCATGGCAATAGGTAGGCATGGTAAACAAAGGCATGCAGGGCTAACATAGCGAAAGAGCGAGTACTAGCAAGCAAAGATAGAAGTGATATCGAAGGTATGATCATCTTGCCTGCAAGGTTCTCAGAGTTGTCGAAGGCTGGATCCTCGTAAGCGTTCTTAACAGGGTGGTCGTGCACGTACTCATCTCCCGGCTCTACCCAAAGCAATAACACAAGCAAGGAACCACAATAAATCACGGTGCAATGCAGAAGCAACATGATGCAATACATGTCATGATATGCGAGATGTGGTATGCAATGCATATGCGTGCTTCGGAAGGAAAAATGATGAACAAGGCATCGACTTGGCAAACCAAGTATGCCGCTGGAAAGATGAGATGATTTCGGTTGAAATCGATATAAAGATCACTGGATTCGGATGCATGGTTTGCAAATGGCAAGCAAGACAAGTATGGCACAAAGCTGCGATTAACAGCACGATGCTACTTAGCATGCAACAATAAACTATGCTACAACATCCCAACATGAAAACAAAGCATATGGAGATCATGTACAGGAGATGCTTTACAAAAGAGGAACACTGAGCTACGGCTAAATCACATCATAACAGATTCAAACAAGCATGGAGAAAGTGCAAAAATTTAACAGGTTGGACATGGCATAAACAGCAGCACGAAGCAATGTTCAGAGCAGGTTATCAACATGCTACAGGAACTTATAATAGCAAAATAAGACATGGCATGAATCTACTCAAAGCATAGATCAAAAGTCCCTTACTGACCATAAGCCAAAAAGGACCATAGAATATGATGGCACCCACGTAAACATAGCAAGTTTCGTTAACAGATTTCAGCAAACAAAGCATGGCATTGAAATAATTATGAAGGCACCTTCGCGAGCTCGATGCACTCACTACAGAGCATCTCATGATAAACTAAGCATACATCCATCAAGAAGACATGACATAGAAGCTACACATGGCAAGGAACAACATCATAGCATACCCGGACCAACTACAACAACCTCGGCCAAATTGAATAACATGTAAACAGTCTGCCAGAAAACATTTTGAAGCAAAAGTAGAGCACGAAAATGACATGCTAGACTACTCCATAATTGCAACCAAGACCATGGATGGATAGAGCAAAACCCTGTTTTCAAAACACCCTTACTGAAGTATCTCAAATTATGCATGGATTTCTCTGTAGCAACATGTTTACATGGTAATAAAATTACAGCAGAACAGGAACTAAAAACAGCGTTAACACGAAGCCTAGTTTGCATGCTTGTGCTAGTCACCACATTGATCACAAAATTACATGGTAAGCACCTATGTAAAAAAGACATAGCCTAGTTCAAAACACATTTAGGGATCAAGTCCATAGGATGCACACATCAATCAAGGCAAAAATGACAAAAGAGCTCGTTCTGATAAGAATCTGAAACTAACGATATGAAGCCCTCTTCCAACAGCATTTCGGGCATATTACACGCATGAAACGGAGCTACGGGTGCGAAGATGTGATGCGATGAACATGCAATGATTTTTAACAGCAGAAAAAGACTTAG
>NC_041386.1:721093943-721099033 GCF_002162155.2 Triticum dicoccoides
CGACGGAGGGCGCGGGCGAGTGGCGGCGTGCCACGTGGCGGCGGCGGGAAGACCCGGACGTGTCCGGCTACGGCCGGACGTGTCCGGTGGCGGCGGGGACGAATCTGCTAGGGTTAGGCGGGATTTGATCCGGGATTTCAGGGGAGTGCACATATTTATAGGTAGAGGGAGCTAGGAGTGTCCAAATGAGATGTAGTTTTCGCCCACACGATCGTGATCGAACGACCGAGAGCATGGAGGGGAGTTAGATAGGTTATTGGGCTGTTTTGGAGGGGTGTTGGGCTGCAACTTAAAAGAGGCCTCTGCGGATATGTGGATAACTGTTGGAGTACCAAACGAGCTCCAAATGACCCGAAACTTGACAGGTGGTCTACCGGTGCTATACCAGGGCCACTTGGCAAGGCTCGGTCCATTCCGAGAATGTTCAACACCCACACACGAAAGGAGACAAGAGGGGTGCGCCGGTGCATGTGGGAGTGTCGGATTGCGAAACGGACAACGGGAAAAATGCTCGGATGCATGAGACAAACACATATGCAAATGAGATGCACATGATGACATGATATGACATGCATGACATGAATAAAATGCAAAACAACTGACAGAACCCAACCACGGAGGGAATATCATATCACATAGCCGAAAATGGCAAGAGTTGGAGTTACAAAGATGGAAAGTTACATCCGGGTTGTTACACCCAGTCAGGGGGCCTTTGGTCCCGGTTGGTGGCTCCAACCGGGACCAAAAGGCATCCATGCGTCAGCATTCCAGTGGCTGGGGTTTTTGTTATTTTTTTGAAAGGAGGGGGGGATTGGGGGTTTTGGGGGGTTAATTTAGGTGTTTCATATATTGTGTTAGCTAGCTAATTAATAGAGAGAAGTGTCATCTCTTATGTCCGTGCTTGGTCGATGCTACTTACTATATATACATAAGTGATCGAGAGAACCATTCAGTACAGAAGTTCGTCATGCATACCGAGAGAAGTGATTGATCGACCTCTCTTTCTCCGAGAGATTGGTCGAACAACAAGTTTTCGTATATCATGTATCTGACGCTACTGGCTACATACATGTACAATATGTATAAGATCTCTTATAATAACTATCCCCTAGCAATTGAAATCAATTTCCACATGGTATTCTCCGGCTTTATTGATGACGTGGTCAAGAAAGAATCCCGCCAATTCCTCTTGAATTGCTTTCATGCGATCTGATTCTAGGAGTTCATTCCGCATCTGTCACGTCTAATTTGAAGAAGGGGGTTAATTAATACATATATATGAATGAAACTCAACAGAAATGATGGTGTAATAAAATGAAATTGTGAATATTATTGCTTACGCACTTCATATTGTCTTTGAGAGTAGCCCCGCTTGTTTTTCAAAAGTCGCGTTGTGGATGAACTCGCACACGTAGTATCCACAGAAATCATTCCCTTCTTCGTGCCACAAGCACTTTACGAGAAATAGAGGTCAATCAAAGTGATAATGAAGCATTATAAATGGCATTGATGAAAGTATAGCTATAGAATCAACGAGAGATGCGCGCAACTAGCTAGCCAGTAGTACTTACTTTCGGGTATGTATATCGCAGCTCCTTCGGCATTCCCGGAGCTTGTGCGCTGAACTGTTTCCAAACCCTGCAAGACAAAGAAAATAATTATTATTACTTGAGATATCAGGAAATGAACAAAAAGTTGCCGATATGGTGTGATAATGATCGGTTGAACTTACTTGTTGAGCATTTCAGTCATGTCCTCATAGGATTTGCGATCTTTCCGTCTCGAGTCTAAGACAGTTACTAGTCCACGCTCAAGCTTAATCTCCAGAAGATTATAGTGGTACCTGCGCACGCATGCATAACTCATCAATTACATTACTATAATTACCTCGCTCGAGTAATAAGGGAAACCGAATATGCACACGACAGTAACACTCACTTGCCGTTGTAAGGAAAGAGTATGGTATCTTTGTTTTGATTTTTGATCAACGATTGTAGCATGTTGTCCTCGGCCTCTTTGATGTCCTTTTTAACCAGAAATTCATCTATGATATTTGTGTTAATGAACCCAATATCATAAATTTCTTGTTTTTTGCACTCGACAATCTTCAATCTGCATAATATATTGAGGATAATTAATTATAAATACATGAAATGAAAGAGCCGAGCTATATATAGAGACTTAATGACAGAAATAGTACTTGCAGACAGTAGCAAAAGACCATTAGTTTATCGAGGGCCTTTTGATTGAAGAACGCGAAGAACTCATCAAATGGAACAGTCAACAGATCATTTGTAACCAGGTCTTGCTCCTCTTTAATATGCAGATACAAAGCATTCATACCCTCAGACTCTCTGCAGGTTTCCATGTACCAATTATGGAATCTTCGCATCATTGTTGTCAGAGATTTTTCATCTTTGACGAGAGGCTTCCCGTACTCGTATCTGTGTACGTCCACCTCTAAGAAATCAGGAAGTGCATCGTCAGGCAGGTAATCTTCAAGATTGCCATAACCGGCCACCGTCCCCGGAGCATTAGACACATTGAGCGGGGGGGGGGGCACGATTGTTGTGCTTGTTCGCCGAGCTGGGCAATTTTTTCCCCCTTTGCTCGTTCTTTTGACCTTTTAGCACTGATAGTAGTTCCCGACCGCTGGGCTTGGAGATATGTCTGTTCAGTAATGCGCTCATAGTTGGTTCTCGGTGGAGACTTTGGTGGTTTTCTCAGGGCAACGATAGTGCGCTTTGCTTTCACCGGATCTACCTTCTCCTCCGGAGGTGGATGTCTCTTTGCTTTCACCCCTTCAAAGAACTCCTTCACGTGGTCCGCACAATCGTATCGTTTTCCTCCTCGGACCTCTCGTATGGTAACTTCTCTAGAGGCTTGAGAGATGGACTGTATTTGTATTGTCTCCCGCCTCTGGTTGTGCTGCTTGACGCCGGAGCAGACGGAGCGGCTGCGGCGTCTATCTTCTTTCGTGCTTGCTTACGAGGCGGAGGAGAAGGAGTACGACGTGCCAGAGCAGCCGGGGCAGCGGCGGGTCTCTTCCGCCCTTGCTGGCGAGGCGGAGAAGGAGGAGGCTGCTGGCTGCTCGAGAGCGCCGGCGCAGGCGGAGAAGGAGGCGGAGTGCCGCCATGCGCCGGAGAAGGAGGCGGAGTGCCGCCACGCGTGCCCTGATCGTCACTCATCGGAGGAGGAGGCGGTGGAGGAGGCGGAGTGCCCTGACTCACCGGAGGAGGAGGAGGCGGAGGCGTCCAGTTCAGAAGGTTGATGAGCTCCTTCCGCCATAGGCATGGAGTCTTCAGAGCACAACCCAGCCTAGTAACCCCTTCACCGGTAGGGTGCTGAAGTGGGAGGTCCTCAAATCCCTCCGTTATTTCATCCACCATCACCTTAGCATATCCTTCTGGAATCGGCTGGCAGTGATAAGTTGTGCCGGGTCCACTAGGATAAACTTGGCCAACAGCCGCCTTGACCTTCAAATTCATCCATCGCGCCATAATGTGGCAATTTTGAGAATCTGTGATACCATCCACGGGATAGCTGGCAGGAGCCGTCAAGACATGCTCCGGCTGAAGCAGCTCGGTGGAAGCCACGCTGCTTCTCCGCTGAGATGGCGGGGTAGCTTCGGCAGGTCGTTTGTTGTGATCTGCTGCTTCTCGTTCCTCTTCTCGATCCTCTAGCCCCATTACCCTTTCATGCAGCGCCTGCAGTTGGTCCTGCTCCAATTTCTTCCTCCTCTCGTGGGTTTTCTAACCCCCTGCGTCCGGAAAACCAACCTTCCACGAAATGGAGCCTGGCGTGCCTCGTGTCCGTACAGGGTGCTCAGAATTCCCAAGGGCCATTGTGAGCTCGTCCTTCTCCCTGTTTGGAAGGAATGTCCCTCGCTGCGCTGCATCGATATAGTGTCGCAGGTTCTTGACTGGTATTTCCAGTTGCTCGTCCGTCCACTGGCAAAACCCTGTTACAGGGTCCAAGGTTCCGCCAGACCCGAAGAACCAAGTCCGGCAATGGTCTGGCCATCTCATTGTCTCTGGTTCGATCCCTTTTTCAAGCAGATAATTCTCAGCCTTGGACCACTTAGGCCGGGCTTGCAGGTAGCCACCTGACCCCGTGCGATGGTGAAGCTTCTTCTTCGCAGCATTTTTCTTGTTTGTCTCCGACATCTTCTTATTCTTTTCCGATGTCTTGTGGGCCATAAATGCGGGCCAGTGATCTTTGATCTTCTCATATTTGCCGATGAATTCTGGTGTCTTTTTTTTCGACAAACTGGTTCAGCTCTTTCCTCCACCTCCTCATTAGGGTTGCCATCTTCTTAAGAGCACAAGACTTGATTAATTGCTCTTTAACTGGCTTCTTCGGATCCTCCTCTGGCGGTAGGGTGAAATTTGCCTTCAGCTCAGTCCAAAGATATTCTTTCTTCATATCATTGACATAAGACACCTCATGGTCTTCCTCCTTAGGCTTATACCATTGCTGGATGCTGATCGGGATCTTCTCCCTAACAAGAACCCCGCACTGAGCAGAAAATGCCTTCCTTGTCCGGATGGGTTCAACCAGTTCGCCGTCGGGCGCGATTTCTATGATCTCAAACTTTTCATCCGAGCTCAACTTTTTCTTCGGACCTCGTCTCCTTACCGAAGTTGTGCTCGATCCGGAGGGCTAGAAATTATAAGGAAGAAAGACGAGAGTAATTAATATGTGTACATATACCAAAACAATGGTAGCATCAATTAACTAGTCAGCACGGGCTTAACTAATATATATATATACCTGGCCGGGCTCGGTTCGGTCACCGGAGCAGTCAGCACGGTCTCCTTCTTGTACCTCCATTGTGTAACCGGAGCCATCATGAACATAGTCCTCTTCTTGTACCGGCATTAATGGGCCGAAGCCATCATGAACATAGCCCTCTTCTTCACCCAGTTCTTCCAGCTGACCAACGGTGTCGAGGAGAAATGATGCAACTTCATCCCTTCCATTTGCGATTATGTCCACCAATATCGCTTCTGTTTCTTCGTCTCGGCAGTGCTCCATAGTTTCTGCAAATATTTACAACATGTCAATTATTATTCAAACATGGTACAGAT
>NC_041386.1:721099430-721100368 GCF_002162155.2 Triticum dicoccoides
GGTTTGGGGTCGCCTCGACACAACTACGCTTCAAAGGTTTGGGGTGGCCTCGACGACAACGCTCTTTTAACTTGGTAAATTTGGGTGGCCTCAAGAGAGTTAATTTGTCGGGTAGGGGCGCAGCGGGAGGGGGTAGGAGACCAACATCGTTTTCTCTCTAGGGTTTGGGTGTCCTCGAGAGTTTTGGTCGAGCGAGAGGGCCGAGGGGGGGTATATATATCGACCACCCCTCATGTCGAAGTTATCTTGAGGGGGTTATATCGACAACGACGCGACAACGACGAGAAAGGAAAATAATTAAGGAAAAGGAAGAAAAGAGGAAGAAGGAAGAAGGAAGAAGAAGAAAAAAAAAGAGGAGAAGAAGAAAGGAATAGAGGAGAAGAAGAAAAAATAAAAAAAATTCTATTTTTTCTTCTTCTCCTCTTCTTTTTCTTCTTTTTTCCCCTTCTTATTTATTTCTCCTCTTCTTCCTCTTCTTATTTTCCTTTTTCCTCTCATTCTTTTTCTTCTTCTTTCTTCCTTCTTCCTTCTTCCTCTTTTCTTCCTTTTCCTTATTTTACTTTCTCCTCTACACTAACCTAAAATGCACTAACCTAAAATCGATATCTACTAAAAACCTAAATAAACAATTAATTCATATATGAAAAAACATATATAAACAAAAAAATGCTATGAACATTATATTCATACATACATATATATATAGCCACATCCATTCATCATATATATAGCTACCACATACATATATACATTATATATATGAAAAAAATGCAATGAACAAAAAAATACACTTATGAAAAAAATACTATGAACATGTACACACACATATATATATATATACATACAAACACATATACACAAAAAAATGCAAAAAATTGCTATGGAAATTGCAGGGGCGGCAGGGCGGCGCGCGGCGGCCGCACAGGGCAGGGGCGGCG